>NC_134702.1:82525316-82830316 GCF_043290135.1 Rhipicephalus microplus | reverse complement strand
ACAGGAGAGAACAGCAATCCGGGGTATCAAGTACAGCTCTGGAGGGTGAGGCTGGCTGTTGCGCTCTGGACAACATAAGCATGCTTTGAGCGTGGAATCAGATGGAAGAATTCTTGCGACGAATGAACGTGGTGTGATGGCCTTGAAGCAATGGCTGGATGATTTGCGCAGGTGTCGTGCTATTTGTCTTGATCGAAACCCATGCGGCGCCACCCGTTTGCGTGCTTGTTGACCGAGGCTAGTGCGGTGATTTCTGCGTCCTTGCGGAATACAGGGTATGGTTTGGCGCCTTTCTCGACGTTGTATGTCGTGTTGCCTGAGTCTTGATCTTGACTGGAGAAAGCTTACTCGACGTCCCTTGGGAAAATATCCTGGATTCGATGCTCTCTTTGTTTCTAGCGAGAAATCTTGAATATGTCGTCGGTTTGGCTGACTCGTTTGTAAACGGCTTTCATAAACCGCGAGTGTTCTTCTGAAGATGATTCCGTTCGTCGTAGTCCTTGTTGGTGTAGCCCTTCCAGGCTCTGTTGTTCTTGGGCTTGATTTTGCTGGCACTGGTGGTGTTGAGGTGGCAGCCGTTTTTGACCATGGCACTGATTTTCTGGGCAACTTGATGTGGTGTCCAGTAGGCAGATGGTAGTCAGTGGACTGTTATGCTGCATTTCGGGTAACGAAGGTTGTGCGCTCAAATTTACTGGAGACTCTTCGGAGGCTCTTGTGACGCCGTTCCTAATGGATGCTTCTGGCTCGCGGCAACGTGTGCGATTTGATAGTTCCGAGCCTCCTGTGTTGTTAAGACTCCCAGGTGTCCGTGCACTGGATGGTGACACCGCATCAGGCGTAGTTTGGTCAGATTTCAGCCGGAAATGTTTGTCTTTCTGTGTAACTAACGAGTTAGGATGTTCTGACGCATGCATCTGCACAGAAGGGCTAGAGCCTTACTGAGTATCTTCAGGGTTCCTCACCTCTATATCAACCATAGTAAGCATGTGGGATGCGAGGTGAGCGCTGTGAGCAACTGAAGAGCCAAGTGACGGAAAAGTAGGAGGTGGTCGAAGTGCGCGAGACGGAAAGTACTGTGCACAGGGTGGCTCCCTAATGTGAGTGCTACGGTGCAGTGATGACATGAAGGTTGGTTTTCGATCGGGCAGTTGCAAAACGCGGTGCGGTGGAGGGTACACTCTTCCTGCAAACAAATCTGGCTGCCTTTCATTGAGAGGGTGCTCTAACTTCTCTTGTTTCAAAGGCCGATTCATTTTTTGTGTCTCAATGCGTGAGCAGTGCTTTTGACTGCGGCGACCGAGCGCGGTTGTCTGTGGATGGTCGGTTATAAACGAATCTTCGTCGTAGTCGTCATTGTCTTCTTTAAACCAAATGATCATTTCTTGTTCTATCTTTTCCCATGACTCGTCGTTTTCAAATATGTGGGTGAGGTAGAATTTGAAGGCCTCACTGAAGATGTAGTCGGTAAAGTTGGTGATCATTTCCCGTTCCGACCATGATGCAGCGGGTGCGTGGAGCTCGAACAGGTCGAACCAGTCCTGTACAGGTCCATCGTCTGCTGTTCCGGTGTACTTGGGGATGGGAAGGGCAGTCGATGATTCTGGCATGGTGCTGGTCGCTGTGTGCGGCCAGGAGATGATTCCATAGTCGATGTATGGTCAGGGCGTCTTGTGGAGAACTGCGTCGATGATGAGACACTGATGAAGTGGCTAGGAGGTCTTCATCCTGTCGATTCGTGTGACGCTATGATGAATGGTCGCTCATACACCACGTTTATTCTATTCTCCACTTCTTCCTTCTACGCCTCTACTACTAACTCCTAACCATCGCTACCTTCTTACGTTATATATATATATATATATATATATATATATATATATATATATATATATATATATATATATATATATATATATATATATATATATATATATATATATATATATATATATATATATATATATATATATATGTGTGTGTGTAAAGAACTATACGTAAGAAACAAAACTAGGCTGTGGAAGATGGAAGTGCGTGAAGCGAAATGTGATCTGTTCCACGTGTTCCTCCCTCCATTGGTATGGATGTACAGATCAGTGAGTAGGGGTCACATCCGCAAATATCATTCAGTCATCGTTGCCTTTTCTTCTCTTCTTATAGACGTTCACGAAAGAGTATAGAAAAGGTTTGTTCGTATTTATGCACTGAGATGTGAATGAGAGCGATAGAATTGAGGTTACAGTAAACATGTGTAGGTGGTACAGTTCTATGACAGCAATGATAAGAATATATGGGGTTTTATGTCTCGAAACTGCGGCACGATTATGAGGGACGTCATAGCGGAAGGCTATGAACAGTGCGATCATCTGTGGTGTCATAACGTGCGCACTCATCATAGCACAGTAAAAGGGGCCCCTAGCATATTGCCTCTATCGAAATGCGACTACCATGGCTGGTAGGGAACCTAGCTGCGACCTTCGGGTTAGTAACTGCACAGTGTAACGCACCGCGGCAGTGTGAACACATTTTAAAAGAGAACCGCTACATTATATTTCCCCAGAATGTAAAAACTAATCACAACCATAGCCTTACAAAGCGAAAGCCTCACATGGCTTATGACTGAGGTACGATATCCGAGGTACGGCGTCCTCCATCATGGTGCGATCAGTCACCTGATGACGTCAAGGCGAATGACACTTTTTAACACGTAACGGTGGCTCTGTGCGAGTTGTGGAAAACTTTTCCCCAGAAGCGTTGGCGTCGGCGTGTGTATATAAAAAGACTATGCGTGTGCAGATGGTTCTTGGCAGACGCCCTATGGTTTGACAGGATAACCGAAAGCGTTTATTGTTTTGAGCGTGAAAGGACAAGAACAAAGAGGACACCAGTCGACACGTGATCGTACCCTTTTGCGCTGTAAACCACAAACCTAATACAACTAACCGAATCTTCTACATTTAATGAAAAGAGAGCCTGAGGAGAGTGTTGTCGCCGGGCCTAGTGGCCCGTGTCTATCGCACGACGACATCTTGGTAACAAGACAAGACCTGCAATTAGATCACAAGAAACTTAGTACATAGTGTCGTGGTCACGGTGTTTGGCTCATGGCCCGATTGTCGCAGGCTAAATGCGTGTCATAGTGGCCTCATTTCAATGGAGGCGAAATGCTACAGAGTCGTGTAGTGTGTGATGTCAGTACGTGATAAAGACCACCAGATGATCGACATTTCCGGAGTCCTACACTACGCTGTCTATGATAATAATATCGTGGTTTTGGAACGATAAACCTAAGATATTATTGTTATAATTGAACATGGTGTGTACCGTAGAGTTTCAACCAATAATACCTCTAGGGGAATCTGGCGCTGCGATCGTGTACCCCCAAGGGAATTATGGCAAGTACAGGCTTCGGATTGGATTGCGTCAGCTAGCGAAGTATCTGCGGTTCGTTTTCTACAGTTTATGTTTCGTTCTTCGTGCAGCGAGGGTAGTGGGGGGTGGTGAAAAGAGCTGAAGCAGTACCTTTGTTGTTCGAAGATGCTGAAGACCACCATATCTCCTAATTTGATGAGACGTTGGAGCTTTGCGAGTCGCATTCGACAGTTTAAATGAAGCATCGTCCACACCTCTGGGCATAAATGTAGCGTCTCATGCCAGTGCAGAATATTACATCGATTTCATGCTGTTTCAACAGCGCGTATTGCCTATACTCGTTCGAATCGACTACATAACAATGGCAAAGCTAAGCAGACGCACCGTCACGGTTTTCCGACTCGACTTCGCGTTGGGGGAGCCCTCCACTACGGCGTCTCTTATAATCATATGGTGGATTTGACACGTTAAATCATACACATCAAGAAATCAAAACCCGTTCTTTATGCTAGTCGGTCACTTCAACATTGACATAATGAACCTTGAGACCTAGCTTCATTAGCATTCATTTCAGGAATCGGCTGCTAATTTTTTACAGCAAAAGCTGTATTAAAACATTGAGTGTCGGTGTCACGAGTAGTCTCCATTGGCTGTGCTATCAGTTACGTCATTTTCAGCGTGTTATACCCAGCAAGCCTGCCATTGGCTGCGTTGGGAGTGACGTCCTCTATTCTGTATCAGCCGTAGCACCAAGCACGCACATTTCTACTCAAAACTTCCACATGAGTAAGCCATGGACAACACTAGAAGAACGCTGACAATGGAAACGTTAAAGAGTTCGCATTCGCCGAGCTGATGGTGCAGTCTGGGTACAACAACAGGCTCGGGAAGCCCAGTGCAAGCAGCAACTGCCTACCGATGAACCGTCAGCTTGTCAAGCCGCGATATACTGTGAACTGGAATGAAAGCGCCTGTGAATGGCGGATCCTGCAAACTACGCCGCCGAGTAAGCTTGTGCTGTGAAAAGCTTGCAACAACGCCGGGCCGAACAAGTGGCATTGCGGGCACTGTACTCTTACACACCCAACTGCTCTTATACACCACATACAACCGCCCACAGCTGGACTTTGCGTCAGCATTTTAGGACCCTCACCTTATCACATTAACCCAAGGTATAAAGGCAATACAAAACCGTTCTGCCTGTTTCGTTTTATCTAATTACCATAGAGCATCCAGCGGAACCACCATCCAGCATCGCTACAACTTCCGTTACTTACTGTTCGCAGGAAACATTATCGTGTATGTCTTTATCAGAAAATTTACTATCACAACCCACAAATGTGTTCATTGCTGGTACATGCCCCACCTTTCATATCGCTACGTCTCGATGTGTATGTATGTATGTATGTATGTATGTATGTATGTATGTATGTATGTATGTATGTATGTATGTATGTATGTATGTATGTATGTGTGTGTGTGTGTCACAAGGTTCAGGTGCTCAAGAGATTGATTTGTGGGGTTTAACGTCCCAGAACCACTATTTGATTATGAGAGACGCCGTAGTGGAGGGCTCCGGAAATTTTGACCACCTGGGGTTCTTTAACGTGCACCCAAATCTGAGCACACGGGCCTACAACATTTCCGCCTCCATCAGAAATGCAGCCGCCGCAGCCGGGATTTGAACCCGCGACCTGCGGGTCAGCAGTCGAGTACCTTAGCCACTAGACCATCGCGGCTGGGCAGGTGCTCAAGAGTAACACAATTGCCCATTCATTGTGATTTTCGCCCGAGACCGCTAGGCAATGAAACCAGCTTCCTGTCTCTATGGCAAGCATTCAAGGCCCCATACATAATAAAAATGCCTTGTTAGCTATTTAAGTACCTACATTTAGTCTTTGTGAAATTTTATTTGTTGTACCACTGCGAATCACCATGTATACATACTGTGTGTATTATTGTACTTAACTGCTTTTTAGCTTATATGGTGTATAACCGTTGTCAAGTTCAGTATCATTTTCTACTTACTATACATGCATATGTATGATAGCCCTCCTCTCTGTAATTTACCTTGTACCTTGAATGTGACATATAATAATAATAATAATAATAATAATAATAATAATAATAATAATAATAATAATAATAATAATAATAATAATAATAATAATAATAATAATAATAATAATAATAATAATAATAATAATAATAATAATAATAATAATAATAATAATAATGATTATCATTATGATTATAATTATGAGTATAATAAATCTAATGTTGATTTAATGTGCCCAGTAACAGCCGTGAGGTTTTTGTACTGGCGCATGAAAAACAAACAAGACAGAGGCAAACATTCTTAATAAAAAATCAGGGATAAAAAACGTTATAAAGTCGTACATATACAACTGTGCGCAGGCCGAAAACAATGTCAACAGTGTACGAGGCTATGCAAGTACAGTGCAAAGCTCAGAGTAGAACAACGACTGGGTGCTGTGAAAAACATCGAGTACCAAAAGTAAGCATTTTAAAGACATTGTATCCTGCCATTGGCCGAATGTTCACAGAGGCAGGAGGTTACATAAAAACGCCTATTCTCCCTGTTGAGCTTATGTGGAATCCTTAAGGTAGTTGAGCAGAACAGCAGGCTATAATACCATGCAGAAGCTTGTAAAGAAATAACAGATTAGTGTGATTTTGTCGGCAGCTAAGTGATGTAAATGATAATAATCCAGCAGCGTCAGAACGAGATCGAGTCATTTCTAGCGAAACGATGGTTGGAAATACTTAGGAATGTTTTCTTGCCTTGCTCAATAACGTTGCAGTGGGAATTAGAAATGTCATTGCGGATAACAGATGCATACTCAAGTTGAAGAAGATAAAACGCGGTGTACAATTTTCGGAACGGCACAGGAGAACGGAATTCTTTAGACATTCTGCAAACACAACCTAGGGCGCGAAGACCCCGCAAAACAACACGCTTAGCCGGAGCATAAAAGTGTAAGGCGCTATCAAAAAGAATACCTATATCATTGATCTCACATACCTTACACAACGACACTGAATTGACAGAATATAAAAGATCGCACACTAGATTTTTGTAGAGTGAAACATATTACCCTGGTTTTTGCAATATTTAGGTAGACGTTATTGCTCCTGCACCATTTATAAAACAACACAAATGAAATTGCAGCAAGTGACAATCGATAACTGAATGAATTTCTTCAAATGTACTTATGTCGTAGGTATACAAATAAAAAGAAGAATTCTGAAAGACAGAAAATACATCATTAAGATAAATTAAATAGAGGAGTGGGCTCAGTACCTGCCCTTGAGGAACCCCACTAGTAGGGTTATACAAAGATGACGTTTGGCTATTAACGGCAACATAACATGATCTATCAAGAAGACAGCTATCGAGGAAATTCACAATTGAAGAATCAATATCAAAGTGGGCAAGTTTATTCACAAGCAGCGAATGGCTGACAACATCAAAAACTTTGCTAAGATCGCAGTAAATAGTGTCAACTAGTCCTTTCTGCAAAATAGGCGTGGAGACTTGCATCACGAAACAGGCAAGATTAGTGACAGTTGAGCGGCCAGTGAAGAACCCATGCCGATTCACAATAAATTTTTTACATCAAAAGACAGTCTTTTGTGAAGAGTAAGGTCAAAGATTTTTTATGCACCACGAAGAAGGGAAATAGGGCGGTAGTTCGAGACGTCACTGTTTCAGCCAGACTTAAACACTGGGAAAACACGAGCAGTTTTCTATGTGGTAGGAAAAGTTGAGGCATGTAGACACCTAATTAATATGGTAGTCAATACAGGTAAAAGTACACGGCCATAGGCTTTTAGTATGGCAGAGGGGATTCCATCCACACAACAACAACAGCAACAACAACAACAACAACAACAACAACAACAACAACAACAACAACAACGACGACGACGACGACGACGATAACAATAACAATAACAATAACAATAACAATAACAATAACAACAGAGAGGAAAAATAGAAAAGGCAGGGAGGTTAAACAGACAAGCGTCCGGTTTTCTACCCTGCACTGGGAATAAGGGAGTGGGGATTAAAAAGGGAAAGAGAAGAGAGAAGCTGAACACTCGACGCACAAAGATGTACAGTCAGTCAGTCACTGAGGCCGGGAACTTTTGTGGCCAACATGACTTCAGCATTCAGACATGCGACAGAGAAATTGCGGCCTTGGAGAGGGTCATGGATGATCCGTGGGGACTAGTGAAGTGCTGAAAACACTGGATTGAGAACCCCCAGTAGTCTCAGGGACGTTTGGGTTGACGGAGTATTAAGCTTTTTCCAAAGCATAAATATAGTGTGCAAGCCCAGCCGCGGTGGTCTATAGTGGCTCAGGTACTCGGCTGCTGACCAGGTCGCGGGATCGAATGCTGGCTGCGGCGGCTGCATTTCCCATGGAGGTGGAAATGCTGTAGGCCCGTGTTCTCACATTTGGGTGCACGTTAAAGAACCCAGGTGGTCGAAATTTCCAGAACCCTCCACCACGGCGTCTCTCATACTCATATGGTGGTTTTGGGACGTTAAACCCTACATATCAAATTAAATATAGTGTCTAAGAGAGATCGCAGCGTCGCCGGGATGTCCTGGTATTTTTCAGGCATGGCATTATTAACCAGTGCGGTCGGTGACTCGGTCAATGTTGGCTCGGTCTGCTGTGACCGTTCGATTCATGGTGGATTGCGCTGTGGCTTTGACTGTGGCTGTGAACCTGGCTGTGGTTCTGGTTGCAGCTTTGGTAATGACTGCCAAATATCAGTGTCCATGTGCTCTGGTGTGGTCCTCTCCTCAGAAATGGAGGTGGACACGCAAGAAAAGGAGGTCATGTCATTTGTGAACTATGTGTCACAGAGTCCGTTGAACCACCACGGCATCGGGAGCGCCGCATTATGACGACTGCAAAAGCTTCCCGACGGGGCGACAGGTCCCCAACCATCTGCTCAGGGGTGTCCTTTTCCTTCTGTATCTTGGGGCAGTCACTTCACGAAGCGTCGTGGGACCCGAGGCAAATGTGGCACTTGAGTACCGTGGCGCTGCATGCAGGAGTCTGCAGCGTGTGCTTTGACGCAGCGTCAGCAAATTATCGGGCTCTGACACACGGCGCTCACGTGTCCAAACCTCGAACATTTGTGGCATTGAAGTGGCCTTGGGATAAATGGTCGTAGAGGATGCAGAAAGTGGCCTATTTTGACACGCGAGGGTAGAGATTATCCCTTTAATGCTAGTTTTATATTGCGAGACGTGCCCGTGCGAAACATTTGTATGATATCGATGCGATCAGACACTGGTTTCACAAGACTGGTCAAGTGTGTGTTCGACACAGAGATGTCGACATCATAAATGACAGCAGTATTGGTACCACTGCTCAATAGGATGTACGAGTGAACTTTTATGCCATCAAGTTCCGTTATTTTACTCAGTGCACTCAGTGGAGTCTCCTGTGCAAATAACAGCGTTAACGTTATAATTGCGGGAGCGCGATCGCCAGGGCAAACGCCCGCTTTGTGCGGGAGTTTCTCCGGCGACACTTTGACTACGGCGGCGACGTCTGTGGCCATCTGTGGTTCGAGAACAACCACTGCGTATAACGCATTGCGAAACACCAGTAAAAGCTCGTTGCACTCCGTGACCCTGAATATGGGAGACACATTCTGAGGCTTTTGAAATAAACAACGTGTTAAGCCTAAGCCGAACGTGTGTCTAAGCTTACTAATATCTAGCGAATAATTGGGAAATGCTTCAGTGCAGCGTCAGGTTCAATTCATGCACTGCTAACACCGGGGCCGCACGTTTCAGCTTTTGCCGGTGAACCGTTTGTATGGAGTGCGTGGGCGGTGATTTTTTTCTTGCTTTATTTGTACGTTTTTTAACGTATGTTCTGCATATACAACCATATTTGTAGTGTTTCGCTGCTGATACAGTGAAGTCCTTACTGATCTAGTGGCTACAAAAGAAAACGAAGTCTAGGTTTCTGCGTAATTAGAATAAGATTTCTTTGCGCTCTGCTGTTAAATTTGCGTGATTTCGGGTGGTGCTATAAAAATATATTGTCTGAGGTCTTTTTATCTTCTAATCGTCCTTCTCAGACGCTCGTTCATGCTTTGCGAAATCGCAAGCAATTCAGAATAGAACACTGCACGGGCCAATTTTTCCTACCCGGCCCGACCCTGCCTGAAAACGCCATGCTGTGGCCCACCCGAGCCCGGCCCGTAGTTATCAAATTTGGCCCGTACCCGGCCTGAGCCCGAAAGGTTTGGGCCCGGCCCGGCCATACCTGGCTCGGCCTGTTTCAGCCAATTGTGCCTTGAGCAGAAACAAGGCATAGTTTATTCTTCGTTTATTCTGAATATACCTGCCGCACTCAAGATATTTTCTAGAGAATTTGCAGAACCTTCAGTTTCACGAGTTTCTCTCGTACTTCGTAAACTTTCGGTCAGAAACGCCAGTAACACTTTAGGAGAATAATTACAGGCCAATATAAGTTATGTTTCGAGTCATCGCTAGCTGTTTCATGTACGGCGTGCTAACCACGCAGTCTTACTTTTGCATTTCAAAGAAATACCTAACAATATAATAACCCAGTAAAAGGGGAACAATAGCATGCCCTTAAAGTTCGTCTACATAAATTACATATGAGCTGGTTGTTGAGCAAAAGTATCACGTCTCCCGCGAACTTGGCTTATACACAATGTAAAAAAAACGCGCTCTAGTTTCTTTCGGAAGGAATACACTAAGCTCTGCAGCGTTACATAAATTAAAGCAGTTTTGTAGACTTCTCGGGTGCAACTGTCCTCAGCGTACCCTACATTTTAATGCTCAAAACAAGAAGGTTCTTGAATCCACCCTTATTTCCTGAGTCACCGCAATCACAGTGCCATTGATATGTCACAGCAAAACACACCGGTTAGCAAGCGAGCCACCGTCCTGGCTGTTCCTTGAGCATGCTTATCTCGTCGTCTTCGTGTGAAAGCATCGGATTTTGGAAAGCGTTATGTTTTAAAGCAAGCATGGGCGAAGGGCTTTCAAAAACAACTGCGTCCTCTTTAGCGCTTCGCGTCAAAAGGAGCGTGTGAGCTGTCCGGAGTGCAATCCGGTTCCTCCGGGACCCGCAGCGGGATTAGCGCTTCCCGTCGAAAGGAGCGCATGACATGTCCGGAGAGCAATCCTCCTCTGGGACCCGAAGCGGAAGAGTGGGTTGTCTAAGAAGGCTTTGCTGCGAACAGGGTGGCGCTGAGCCATTTTCCCAAATAGGGCTGCAGAAGTTCCGTCTTTTCCTTTCTTCAACCTCAGTTTCTGTCGAACAGGGTAGCGAAGTCTGGCTGTCTGTGGCTCGAAGTTGTGGTTGCAGGCTTGCAGGTCGCGGCAGCGACAATGGAGGAGAATGAGATGTGTGGCAGAAGGAAAAAGGCGGGGACTATGGTGAGTAAAGAGAGGTGGCAAGGAAAGAAGTTGACTTTCAGCAGGGCTAGCGTTTATGTGTAAGAACATTTCACCTGGATCACGCATAGTGTAATCGTTCGATAGGCTTCATTTAAGAAGGCATCAGCTTTTAAGTCTACGAAATAGGTTGAATGATAAGTTAAAAAAAAGCCACAAAGCTTACACACGTGATTATACCGATATCTATGAGATCGGGCCTAATGCCGGCCTGACTCAGGCCGGAGCCCGACCCGAGCCGGAAGCTCATGGGCCCGATCCAACAATTCGTTACCAAGCCCGGGCCCGTGCAGTGCTGTAATTTAGAATCACCAAAGCTTTACGAGGTGGTGTCGTGGAAATCCTGCATTCGCACCGCGTAATTTAGCATTTATTTTGTTAAAGACGAAGGCAAATGCACTGTGTTATGTGCTTCAGCGACAAAGTGGCACTCACAATGAAATGACTTCAGGATATAAACGGTACCATGACCATGACTACACCCAGCGCCATACTTACACATGCACTCACGCATTGAGCGCATGCAAGCGTCGTAAGGCGAAGCGCTTGTATATATTGTGCAGTCATGCGTCCAAACATTCGTCACTGTGTTAACAGAAAAAGCTGCTTTTTGAGGACGTGCATGACGTAGGCACACATACAAACGCGCTTCAACTAGCAGACGACGCAAGAAGTGATCGACACGGTGAGGTTTCTTCCACTCGCCGCTCGACTCGCTTGGATCTCGCTACTCCGTTAGATCTCTTTTAGAGGACATTAAAACAAAACAAAGCTGTGTCGCTCTTGTTTTCCTTCATTTGCAGGTGCTCCCATGTTTCGTGATGCACATTTGACTGCAACGATCATAAGGTAATATAATAGAGGGCAGGTTCGCGGATGATATGATACTGCTATGGTCGTGTAAATGCTTGGAAGTACCAAAACGAAAGGTGCATGTGTGCGTGTATGTATGTATGTATGTATGTATGTATGTATGTATGTATGTATGTATGTATGTATGTATGTATGTATGTATGTATGTATGTATGTATGTATGTGTGTGTGTGTGTATGTATGCATGTATGTATGTATGTATGTATGTATGTATGTATGTATGTATGTGTGTGTATGTATGTATGTATGTATGTATGTATGTATGTACGTATGTATGTATGTATGTATGTACGTATGTACGTATGTACGTATGTATGTATGTACGTACGCATGTACGTATGTATGTATGTATGTATGTATGTATGTATGTATGTATGTATGTATGTATGTATGTATGTATGTATGTATGTATGTATGTATGTATGTATGTATGTAGCGGCGTGTTGCGACGTGACGCAACACGCAGCTCGTCGATTGGTCTAAACCAGATCTAAACAAAACAAAAACGACAGGTCTGCCTGGAAGGCGCAGCACAGTCACAGTGAAAGCTAGAAGAGCAGCATTTCAGAGCCTTTTCAAAACACTCATTGGGTAGCTACAGCAAGCACTGTTGCTTGGTACCCACTAGGGCAATAATAATAAACTTTTCGGTAGAAGACCGGCTTTCGCTGTGCTATTTTTTGTCATTCTTCTAAGAAGCGTGGTATCCGCTAAACACTTGCAATGAATTTTGTGCCAATTGTTCATGCAGTGGCTGACGACAATGAAGATTTATGGCTGAAGTGGGTATGTGTCACAGTTAATAGGGGAACAAGAACAAGCTTTGGGATGGTTTGAAGCATTGGACTGCTCACTCGTTACGCTATTCGCATTGTGCGAGGACTGGTTGTTCATTCGCTCTTGTAAAACACTTTATAAGTCGTATTAACGCGATTGATTTTTCGGCATCAAGCCTGCCTAAGGCAAGTTTGCCAAACAGTCGCAAGCACCATCGTAGCTCACTGGTAGAATGCTTGGCTGCTGCCCAGCAGACCCGGATTTTGAGCCCCAGTGTGTCTTTGGTGCTAGGTTTTTTTTTTCTAATTTCGCGCGATGTGGTTACGGACACCGGCGGCGGCGGCGGCGGTGGACAACTGCACGCGATCCGAGTTGTGATCTTACAGCAAAATAATGAGCAGTGATGCCGAGTACCTCAAACACTTGCAAAACATAGAATTGTGTTAGCCTCCTGAAAGGAACGCCACCAGCTCGGTGTCAGCAAGACGATGCTGGTTGAATTTTTTCTTCTAAAGATAACTTCTGATTTTGTGGGACTGGCAAGACCCATCGATCTCCAATGGTAGAGTAAATAATACTGTAAACTGTTTGCTTTCTTGCCAAACACTAAAAATCTATATTTAGTCCTGTACAAGCAAGGTGCTCCGTACTGCATGAATTTTACATGCGTAAACATTTCTATGCTTTATGAAGGACAAAACTGCACGTACATCCGTCTAGCCCCATGACACGTGAGACGCACGCATTGCTATAAACATATAAATGCATAAAACAAAATGAGCTCTTTTATTTGGCTTGGTTGAGGCATAAACGTTGGGCCCCACGCCCAGAAGCCGTGGGTGTTTGCCATACTTGGAAAACATCCATGCTTGCGCAGTGCGAGAGGTATTGGGTCGATACTCAGCATCTCCGCCCCTCTGTTACGTACGCAGCTGGCGTTCAACGTTTATTGCAAGAAGGCTAGGATGGTGAGTCCACACCAAATCAAGCTGATTATAGATTCTATTGTAATAAGGGTTGCAGCGCAAGCAGGAAAGCGCTAGAAGAAAAGTGAAGGGAAGGCGACGAACGCAAGGCCCGGATGATAACACGAGCGCTGTGCCTTCCGTTCCTCGCCTTCCCTTTACTTTTCTTCCAGCACATTCATGCTTGCGCTGTGCAACCCTTATTACAATGCATTTTAACCAACTAGCACAAATAGCCGTTCTCCTTCAATGCGCATATTTCTTCCGCTTTCTCTCTTAAGGCTTTTTCTTGCTCATCATAGTCCAGTTCAATCGTCGCGTACAATCTGTTTGAACTCTAATGAATGCGTTGAATCGGTGGTGCGAAACAAATGCAAATTGAGAATGCCTTCGGTGAAAGATTCGTGGAAATATTCCGTGGATGGGTAAAAAGTGGCTAGTTCCTTTTTTTTTGGAAATCGGCATGACACGAAAGTGAAACATTTTTTTCGCAGAGGTAGTTGAGCGCTCATTGTGCATAGTTTTGCCACAAGGGCGAAAGAATGAATGCCACAGCAACAAATTGCAATGTCACGCAGAGAATGGCAAGCAGCTCGAAACGTGCAGTGCACTCCTCAAGCAGAAAGCACGCATGAGATGCGCATACGCAGGACAAGTGCGGGCAAACAACGGTCATAGCTGAACACTTAAAGCACGCTGATCAAACATAAATACGCACGAAATAAACGCACAGGACGAGCGCGAATAAATGTCACGATTCTTGCTTATTCGTGGGTGAGCAGCGCGCTCCTTTCGTAAACGCGGCCACGGCAGCGAGTGAAGTGACGCCTGTGCTCTCTTTAACCACTGTAACTTCAAAGAAAGCTCGTTGTGGAAGCTGAAGATGTACAAAGCTGCCGATTCCCGAAAGAAGTGCATGCGTGAGTGGGCTAATCGGGGACTGGATGGTATATAATAAGAACATGAGTAATTGTCTGAACTTAGAAAAATCTGTCGCTGATAACGACAAAGCGTGCCTGGTGCTTTGTCCTCAAATTGAGATGCAACAAATCGACGGCTGATTTCCCCGTTCATTTATTGCTGTCACGTGGGCGTGTAGAAAAAGTAGGTTTGGATCGAAGCGAGTGGTAGCTTCTGCATGGGTGCTGCCATGTTGATTTGCGACCACAGGTGATAAGTGACTCAGATAATTAAATACGTACAAAATAAATGTGGTGAAAGATGAACATATTACTTATTTATATGACGTAAGACACACTAAACAAACGCCAGTTTTAACCAAACCCGCCAATAGTTATTCATATCTGAGTCTATGTTTTGCTGTGCAAGCATGCGGCTTTCCTACACCCCGTAGCTTCCGTAGTACTGAACCACTGAAACAGAGTATAGAGTTCCTCGATACGCGCCTCCCGGAGGGGAGGTGAATGAGTTCATCGAGACACTCTAGCCTTTACAGCGCGCGCGCGCGCCCGCCCAAG
The DNA here is from genome assembly GCF_043290135.1 of Rhipicephalus microplus. Lineage (NCBI taxonomy): Eukaryota > Metazoa > Arthropoda > Arachnida > Ixodida > Ixodidae > Rhipicephalus > Rhipicephalus microplus. The sequence continues at coordinate 82,815,362 of NC_134702.1, read as the reverse complement.
GTGCGCCCGTGGTGCCACCTCGCTACTGATGACGAAAGCGCGCTGAAGTTGCTGAGGCCTTAGGACCGCCAGTAGTACATGGTGTATGTGGCTTGCTGTTTTCAAGATAAAGAACGTTTTCTTGTGGCTTAGTTGCTAGCGTCGCGCGCTTAAAAGCGCGAGGTCGCCGCAGAAGTTTTCTGTCTAGTTTTTCTCATTGCAGTCTGTTTGTACATATTTTACAACGTGATATCTGCGACGGAAATACGTCAGAGAAGCCGTGGTGGACCCTGGCATAAAACAATTTCGTGCCAAAAACCCCCTCGAGGGCAAAATGTCGATGATCGTGTGTATCGAGAAATATTTGACAAAGTAAAGCTTCAACTTGGTATTTCTAATGCTTGAAGCCCAATCTGGCCATGAAGTTTTTTCGTGTTGGGTACTTCGGCAGAATTGAAATTTACCGATTTGGATATTTTTAAAAAGCGCACCGTATGCGTAAGTACACGGGCGTATTAGCATTTCACCCCCAAGCATTTCGCCACCAAGCGAAATACGAAGGCACAGACACGGTATGTTGTGCGTGTGGAGAGTAGGAGGAAACGGCTGAACATTTGATAATGTTCTGTAAAGGGCTCCATCCTATAGTCGAAGATAATGTCACCGAAGGTTTCAAAGCATTAGGGTTTAGAGACAGTGAAGGCAAAATAGAATTGAAACGGGTAGAAATAACCAGATGGAGGCTAACTGATTAGTGGTTACAATCGAGGCGCGAGTGAATTTCAGTCCTTAAACAAACAGTGACAGTACTTAACTTTATGGCTAGGTGGCCTGAGCCCCCGCCCGATCTAAAGAGCACAGCCGGATCCATCCATCCATCCATCCATCCATCCATCCATCCATCCATCCATCCATCCATCCATCCATCCATCCATCCATCCATCCATCCATCCATCCATCCATCCATCCATCCATCCATCCATCCATCCATCCATCCATCCATCCATCCATCCATCCAACCGCCCGTCTGTCCGTCCGTCCATCATCCATCCATCCATCCATCCATCCATCCATCCATCTGCTTTAATTTGATAGGACTTTGATAAGATGGCGCACAGACAGACATACAGACGGAGGTACGTACATACGTACGGACAGATGGACATACAGGCAGACATGGATAGACAGACAGACAGACAGACAGACAGACAGACAGACAGACAGACAGACAGACAGACAGACAGACAGACAGACAGACAGACAGACAGAGGGATGGACGGACGGACAGACGAGTGGATGGATGGATGAATGTATGGATGGACGGACGGACCGACGGGTGAACGAGCTAAGAGCTCGGAAAACTTCGCCTCACTCATCAGTATTGACTCCGTGGATATGCTGTGAAATATTTTTTTGGTCTGAGGAACGCTTAGCCAAATAGTATACAAAAACAATAGAAACACTTATACTTTGAAACTTCAAATTCACGTCAGTATAATTGATGCAAACGCTAGACACAATTGTACACGGACTTGAACAACACCATGCGCGCTGCTGCGGAACTATGATAAAAGAAACATATCACCCACTGATGCGCTGACGACTGTTAGAGATTTTTCTCTGTATTGTGCTTCGCTTTTCTGGTGGTCATATCAAGGTATACTCTGCCATACGCAGTGTACATTTTGTATGAAACAATTTACCAAGATAACGTGTCACATTCATCGAAGTTGCGCGCGATTTGCGTCATGTAGAAGCATTTTGTGTGTGACCATTGCACTGTTGAAAGCGTGGCTGCTTTACGAGGAGCGTGTGCAATTTCTCACTTTTGCTTCAGATATTTTCGCACCACACAGCTATCAGCTATTTCAAACTTCGGTGACACGATTTACATTATGTGTCCTACGTGCCACGCGTCACTTTTTTTTGTTTTTACAGTCCTCCGACCCGGCTAGGGACACTTCTAAAGCTGACCTCGAGACTATACAACATACGATGCTTTGACACAAAAGAAATGACCCTGTCGAGCGGTCACGCACTCTCGTATCGTGCTTCGAATGGGCTCACAGGTCGCCTTGACTCCCTTGTCCTATCATCAAATTCTATGAGAAACTTGGTCGTCTTGTGTCATGAAACGTGTGGGAGGAGGGCTGCACCTTCTGATGCCGACTGTTTTATATAGTAGCACGTTTGGGCCGGAAAATGGCGTTTCAAGAGCACTGGTTCAGGAGAAACGAGCACTCACGTACCACGAAACAAGAGACGTCCACAATGCCACGCGGGACGTGCTGTCGTCTGTGCGTAACACTACACATCGAAACGACGCCTGTGCTCAGAAATTACGCTTTCGTGCCTAGGTTGACTTTCGTGCCTAGAAATGACTTTCGTGCCTAGGTTTCGCGAAATAATACTTGGACAGAAATTATTGCGAACTTATACCACTTATACAGCGTATTATTCAAGAGATTAGGGAAATATTCTAGCCGTTTATTGTGCGCCTGAGGAGTACTCATTGTTTAGCGATATAATGCGAGAGAAGATGTAGAGGAGGGAGGAGAGGTAGGAAAGGCAGCAAGGTGAACCACACCAGCGTCTGGTTTGCTATCCCACGCTGGGAGAAGGGGAATGAGGGATGAACAGACAGAGAGATCGAAAGAAGGGACCATGAAAAATGCATATGAGCCTAAACTAAACTGCGGCGTTGGGTAGTAGTGGACGCAGGACTTCGGGCGTGTTACGTTAGATCACCGGGCCGTGGTGCCTACTATCGAAGGCTTGGAAGCGCTGGACATAAAACACCTGTGATGCGGGTTCTTGTTGCTGATTTGTTTTTCTCCCGGGCTGAGCCTCAGAGAGTTTTGTTAATAAGGACAAAGCCGTTCGGTTTCCAAGAAACACACAAAAAGTTTAATTGAAAAGTAAAAAGGCAAAGATTCCTCACAAAACAAAACACTTAATAAACAGTTGACTGGACATGACGAAACACATCTGTAAACACCCAACAAGAACGTTCAAAGTCAGTAACTAAACCTAACGTTCGAAAGGGGCTGAGTGATGGGAGTAGCGCAAGAGTATCGGTGCAGTCTCACCCACAAGTTGGTTTTCGGCGGTGATGAGAAACCGGAACGCCGTGACTCCTGCGTCAATGCGTGGGCTGGACGAGGACGAGGGAACGCTGGCTGCTGGCGACACGTCGAAAAGCCCTACCAAATCGTGATGGTTTCGGCTTGAGGAGCGTGGACACGTCGGAGACGGGAGAACGCAGGCTGGTGGCGACGCGTCCGGGAACTAGGGTCGACCTAGTCAAGCAGCTGGGCGCACAGCTCGGGCCCGGAGCCCGACGGCTGTAGCTCGCCTGCCGGAACCAAAGTCCGCAGGCCCTGGAAAGGAGTTCAGGACCGGATGGCCACGGTCCTTTGGAGCGGGAACCCGACAGCAGGAGGCCCCGGCCGGTGGAAGTCCTGTAGGCTCGGGTCCGGAACCCAACGGCCCATCTTCAGCGCCCGGTCCGGTGACGACCTTCCGCTTGCACTCCTGCCTCGAATTCCCCTTGCTCTGGTCTCCTCAGGCTCCTGCTTCAGCTCTGGCCCACTTGTCTCGTTCTCATTGGAGATACTGCTGTTTCGTGGTGTCAAGCCATTGGGCCTTGAAATCTCCGTGTTCGCTGCCCATTGGATGTTTTACCTTTTGTTTACTTCACGTCCTGCCACGCATCCTCGTGCTTGACGCTCTTTAACGTCGTCATTCTTGTTTAAGCAGCACCGCACGTGCACTCTGGTATTTCTCCTTTTGTTTTTTTTTTTTTTTCCGTGACGCGCACTTTTCGAAGGCGCGCACTTTGAACGCGCACCACACATCACATACGCCCCCCTTTTATTCAAGTTTTTTTTTTTAGGAAAAAAAAACTGCCGATGAGTGCGCGTTCTGCACTACGTCACAATTAAACCACATATTTGCACCACGCAGTTCAACACATCACCGGGCTACAGTTCGCTACATCGTCCAAATGTCCACACTTAAACTTTAGATTCACCCAATTGCATTTAAAAGTTCTGAAACCCGGAATAAACCTTTTTACTACAAAATCGACTATGGACAAAGCTACTTGTGTCCGCATCTAAAAGTCGAAGTCCAGAAAGAGCTACCGGTTTTCTAACCCTACACTCAGGTTATCGCGTCCCAAACCAGACGCACTGCCCTTCTCGCACGTTTCGAAAGTAACTGTGGCAAACATGCTTTTATGCACTTTCGCTGAAACGCGTGTCTGCGCCCCCGCCGGCCACATGAACGCTTACCGGTCACAAAGGAACAGGGCGCGGTCTCGAGCCGTCGGCGTCGACACGAAACGCACTGAGACACGAATGTCCAAATGCCACAATCTCTCACACAAATGCTTTCTTTTAGTTCACCATCTAATGAACACAAGCTCGGGGTGCCCTCAGCAAGCCCAAACGCTCCGACAAGCGTGTGAGGTTCCTGGATTCTTGAGAAGGGATGCCGTTGTGCTCGGTCATTATACAGCTCATCTTGAGTGGACTTAATTATAGGTTCAAAACCAATCACGTTCTCAGGTTCAAGACCCTGTCTGGCATTCTCCATACCTACTATCGAGCCCACCTCCGATTCGATACTGTTTATTTTGAAGAGTGCTTCAGCACTCCCATCGTGTTTTCTCGGACAAATAGCAGTTACGCTATCCTGTGAACTAGAATCCCCTCTCTCTCTGAGTGAGATATACGTATGGTCTAGGACCATTGACGTGGTGCCTGCTGCTACCTCTGTCGGTACAAAACAATCAGTGGCCACTATATCAGAGCCTTCATGGCATTCGCTGCCATCTTCCCAATGACGTTCTAGCGCTCCTTCCATGGAGCTATTGAGAGGTAGCCCTACCCCTTCCCGAAATGTGCTCGGCCTTTGAGACGTTCTGATACACACCTCATTCTGAATGGAACTTCTTTGTTCCCTGCTATCGAAGCTTTGCTCCACAACATTTTCCACAGCTTCTAGGTCGCCCATATCCAGGCGCTCTTCTTCATAGGTGCTTGGCCTCTCAGAGGTCCCCAAGCAGCTAACGGAAGTAATATGTTCCCAGCCAGAGAAGCTTTCCGTCGCTTCAACAAACTCCTCATGACTCCTGCCTTCTTGGCTGTCCACCTCTCTGCCTTCCTCTATCTGAGCTTCTCGCTCCGAAGTAAGGCTGTCGCGAGGCTCGAGGCCAACCTTGCAGGAATCGACTTCCCTCCAGCAAACGCTGCTATCGGAGCAAACATTCACCGCTTGCTCGACCTTCTGCATCGCCAGCTGCCCCCTTTTCGCCATCGCAAGCTCGAGTCGCCGCTCGAAGTCCACCCTCTCTAATTGGAGCTGCTGCTTCAGTATGCGTGTCTGACGCTCTAGCAACACTTTATTTTCACGCGTTACGCGCTCTAGCTCCTCCTTCTTAGCTCTAAGCACCAATTCAAGCTTTTCCTTCGCCGCCTTTCGTTCTGCAGCCCGTTGCTCACGCTCCCTCTCCATCCGCTCCTCGTACCATACTCTAAACTCCGCTCCCGTCAGTCCCATTTTATCCGCCAACTCAATTAACTCCCACGTGTTCGTCATCGTGTTAACCGCGTCAAAAAAAATCTACTGGAAAAACAAACGACTTTGTCCTGTCGCTGCGGACGCCAATTTGTGATGCTGGTTCTTGTTGCTGATTTGTTTTTCTCCCGGGCTGAGCCTCAGAGAGTTTTGTTAATAAGGACAAAGCCGTTCGGTTTCCAAGAAACACACAAAAAGTTTAATTGAAAAGTAAAAAGGCAAAGATTCCTCACAAAACAAAACACTTAATAAACAGTTGACTGGACATGACGAAACACATCTGTAAACACCCAACAAGAACGTTCAAAGTCAGTAACTAAACCTAACGTTCGAAAGGGGCTGAGTGATGGGAGTAGCGCAAGAGTATCGGTGCAGTCTCACCCACAAGTTGGTTTTCGGCGGTGATGAGAAACCGGAACGCCGTGACTCCTGCGTCAATGCGTGGGCTGGACGAGGACGAGGGAACGCTGGCTGCTGGCGACACGTCGAAAAGCCCTACCAAATCGTGATGGTTTCGGCTTGAGGAGCGTGGACACGTCGGAGACGGGAGAACGCAGGCTGGTGGCGACGCGTCCGGGAACTAGGGTCGACCTAGTCAAGCAGCTGGGCGCACAGCTCGGGCCCGGAGCCCGACGGCTGTAGCTCGCCTGCCGGAACCAAAGTCCGCAGGCCCTGGAAAGGAGTTCAGGACCGGATGGCCACGGTCCTTTGGAGCGGGAACCCGACAGCAGGAGGCCCCGGCCGGTGGAAGTCCTGTAGGCTCGGGTCCGGAACCCAACGGCCCATCTTCAGCGCCCGGTCCGGTGACGACCTTCCGCTTGCACTCCTGCCTCGAATTCCCCTTGCTCTGGTCTCCTCAGGCTCCTGCTTCAGCTCTGGCCCACTTGTCTCGTTCTCATTGGAGATACTGCTGTTTCGTGGTGTCAAGCCATTGGGCCTTGAAATCTCCGTGTTCGCTGCCCATTGGATGTTTTACCTTTTGTTTACTTCACGTCCTGCCACGCATCCTCGTGCTTGACGCTCTTTAACGTCGTCATTCTTGTTTAAGCAGCACCGCACGTGCACTCTGGTATTTCTCCTTTTGTTTTTTTTTTTTTTCCGTGACGCGCACTTTTCGAAGGCGCGCACTTTGAACGCGCACCACACATCACAACACCCAGTACCTGTTGTGCGTACTCGGCGTGTGGTGACTTCAGCCGGCCGATGAACACACGAAGTATGCCCAACATCCGCTGAAGAGAATAATTTGTCTTCTTCTGGCTACTTCCCGGTCAAGAGCTGGTTGGGTGCACAATTAGGTTGCCAACTACTCCCAAGGGGTTCAATGAATATATCATACAAAATAAAAAATAAACACACAAGGAGTAGTGTATAGAAAGTAAGACACACGAACGCATTTATGTAAAACACACACACACGCATATCAAATAATACAATTTTACCAGAAAAAAATGACCGAAAGGCAATTCATAATGCCTGTAATAATATCGTTGTTGACAAAGAATTCGCACGAATGGGCAACATAACATGCAACACATCATACACATCAGGGTAAACATATAATATATAATAGCACAAAGAATAAGTAGGTAATACAAAGTCGCTTAAAATAATAATAACATAGGTTCTTTACTAACTGCCAGCAATGCCACTGTCTCCTAGAAAATTTTCTATGGCTTTTGAAGCTTACGTATGTAAGGCTGCAATTGGCCACATCCTCGTAAGTTTCTTCATGCCGAATTGACTGCGGTCTAATGCCATTTGTTAGATTGGTGGCAGTGTAGCCCAACGTGAGGTCCTGTCTGCAAAATCGGATGTGAATACTGCAATTTATTAGAAACCGCATTACCGGCACTTTATTATATATTAGGCACCACATATGGCACTTTGTTAGGCACCACATTACCTTTTGCTTTATGGATGAGTTGTGATGCCATTTTCGTTATGCCACGCGAGCACCAAGAAATGATGTTGAAACAAAAATTGGCAGATCCCATGTACAGTGGGAATCGATGATATGCGAAGCACGAGTGATAATTGTTGATATGTCACTTGAAAATCAGCACAACGTTACGAGGTGAAGGTAAATGATGCCGTACAAGTCTTCCGTGTCCCGATTATCATGTTTCGATGTGTCGTTTTAGCTTCGTAATCTATTCACGTCACGTGACACCAAATTTAACTTATGTGGAGCTAGCGAAACAGCCGCGAGTACGCTATGACCGTGGTATGTTGTCATGCTCCTACTTGACGCGCCTGTTAGGATTATCATGTTTGTACCAGTCACATATTTTGTCATCCATTGACGTCTTGTAACACCAAACTTGGTATATGTGGACCTAGCAAAACAGCCGCGAGCGCATCATGAAGGGCCCCATATACTCCAATGTAGCGTTGACGCATGCGCACGTTGAGCACAGTGACGCTACGTTAGCAAAACGCGAGCACTCTATAGTCTGACGCCAGGTGCGACCAGCGTCCGTCGGCGTGGCCCGACTGCAACCGGCGGGCAACGCGGCATGCCGCATTTCGCACCAATGCGTTAACCAGACAACACTGCGTCTCCATTTTTTCGTGACGGAGGGACGCCGGACGCGCTGAAACGCGCATGCGTCAAAGGAACGCAGCGCGGCATGCGCCTGCGAGTATATTGGCAGGACTGGCGCCTGGCATGGCAACACCGGCGTGACGCGCCTAAATGAACGCCGGCGAGCACGCGCACCGCGTCACGTCGAAATGTATTGGCGCCTTGACTGTGGCATGTAGTCATGTTCTCACATGACACGCATCTCACGATTTATATGTTTGCGTCAATCACATACCTTCGTCATACATTGGCGTAACGTAATACCGAATTTGGCATATGTGAAGCTAGCGAAACGGCCTCGAGCGCATCATCAGTGTGGCGTGTAGTCATATTGTTACATGACACGCATGTCGTGATTATCATGTTTGGATGTGTCATTTACCTATGTCGTCCATTTGCGTCGCTTAATACCAAGCTTGGTACATGTGAAGCTATTGAAACGGCCGCGACCGCATTAAGAGCGTACCATGTAATCATGTTGTTACATTACAAGCATGTCACGTTTTTAATGTTTGCACCAGTATCATACCTCCGTCATCCATTCACGTTCCGTAATATCAAATTTGGTGTAAGTGAAGCTGGCGAGATGGCCGCCAGCGCATCATGAGTGTGGCGTGTAGTCATGTGGTTACATGACATGCATCTCATGATTATCATGTTTGCACCAGTTACATACCTTTGTCATCTATTCACGTACCATGATACCAAATATGGTGTAAGTGAAGCTAACAAAACGGCCACCAGCGCATCATGAGCGTGGCATATAGTCATGTTGTTACATGACACGCATCTCATGGTTATCATGTTTGCACCAGTAACATACCTTTGTCATCCATTCACGTAGTGTAATACCAAGTTTGCTATATGTGACGCTAGCGTAACGGCTGCGAGCGCATCATGAATGTGGCATGTAGTCATGTTGTTACATGGCACGTATGTCATGATTTTCATGTTAGGGTCTGTTGCTTGTGTGCGCCATGCAATCATGCCATACCAAACCAGTTTTGCAACATGCCATGTGAACGAATCCACCGCAAGAGCTGCAGGACTATGAAACGTAAATCATGACTTTCTTGACCTACATGTCATGATTTTCATGTTATGACTAGTGAAATATGCTCTTCGTGCTGCCATGTTATGCCATACTAAGTCCGGTATCGATACCATTATCGAAACAGTCAGGAGAGCTAAAAACCGTAGGCGGCTATATAGAAAGAGATATATGCTCAAGGTCGCCGAAGTTCGCTAAGAAATGCTTCGCATTTAAAAAAAAAAGCTAATTACTCGAGAAACCTTCTTACCCTATAGCTTGTTATAGCGGCAAATTAACCAATCCTGAAGCAGGGCATACCATTATCGAAGGCATTGGGCCAGCTACAGCGAAAGCAATGCTCAGCTATAACAAAGCCTCTGTAAGTTCTATCCCAGACGTGAGCTTTGAAACTGGGTCGCTAGATGTGCAGGACACTCATTCGATTACTCCAATTGCGATTGGATTAAAACGTGCTGGTCGGATAGTCGAAACGATTTAGAAGCAATAGAGACATGGCAAATTAGTTTCTACAGGAGTTTGTTATATCAATTTAATGCACTAGTATCTCGGGTATTTTGGCCCTTCCTTGCTTGAAATTATCTGCATTTGGGCTCCTGTTATGGTTTAATAGCGAAATCCAGGCACGTTCTCTCCACCCAGTATCTCTATTTATACCTGCATTGCAAATGAAGTATTTTCAATGAAAATTGTCTGACTATAGACTTCAATTGAGGTGCATGCATGCGAATCGAATAAAAAAAACAAATCGCAAAGGAGGTTTTCGAGTTAGATCAAAGACTGGATGACGTCTAAAACCATGAAGCCTCGCAGTTTCACTTTCGTAGTGTACGTGAATGTATACGTGCAGCCAACACACCCACAAAAAAAAATAGAACGATAGTACGAAAAAAAAAAGTCTGATCGAAAACAATTTTTTTGCAATGTGTATAGCGGATTGCGAACGACGTGACACCACGAAAGGATCGGGTCGAGATAATTGGAGGCAAGACGAGGGCCAACGTGGTTTCCTTCCGGCATCGCCTTCCCCACGATCTTCGTACATATATACGCTCCGTCGCACTGTAAAAGTGTGCAACACCCATGTTGTGTGAGGTACGAGATTTTAAAGGCTATACAAGCAGTTAGTGCGCAATTAGGTGCTCTTCGTGGTTGGCGGCTGTTGCAACTCTTATTGCCTCCTGTCAACGCTGCATGCCTGCGTGAAAAAAAAATGTTATCGAGTTGCCAGGAACTTGCCGGATACAATGATATACCTGTCTTTTCTGACGGCATGCGTGTAGCTAGAGCGTCGTACACTGCACCGTTTTTACGTCGAGGTCGAGCTTACAGAGCCACTGTGCGATCACGTCGTCCTGCGTAGAAAGGGAAGCCTTCTGAGCCAGATTAAGGGCGTATGCACGCACGCACACACACACACACACACACACACACACACACACATACACACACACACACACAAACGCGCGCGCGCGCGCGCGCGCAGAGAGAGAGAGAGAGAGAGACAGACAGACAGACACCTCTATCTATATATATATACGCTACACACCCGGTTATATCTGTGTCACTTTTGCGAGACATGTCCTAGTCGAAAAGAAACAAAGGGGTGGTTCTTCGATGTCCACTCTGCTACGGTCGGAGCACGTTGGTGTAGACGGGGCAGGATTGCAACCCCGCGCTCAACAGAAGCGACGCCCCGTTGTGCCAGTGGAGGGCTGGGCGTACATGATTCCTTGTATCGAACATGGCCCGATAAGCCGAGGGCCCCGCCGAACCCTTTACGAAGAGATGTCCACCCTCGCGCTTTCTGCGTGTTCAAGGAAGGGCGATATTAAGCGTTCGATTACGGCCTGTCGAGCACCCGGAGTGGTCGTTCTCTTGTCTGTGAAGATTATTACACTCGCAGAAAACTTTGCTTGGCGTTGAAGGGAAAACTACAGGGGCGGTGCCTCTACAAATGTACCACTACGCGAAGTAGTCCGGCCTATATGCCGCGCTTTCTATACGACTGCGGAAAGTGATGACTGAGCGCAATCAGCGTTTTATATCGATAAAGACGTGGCTTTATTTTTTCAAATACAATAAAAGGCGTGGCTTTCTCACGCGTTCAAAAACACAAAGTGGCAACGAAGAAATTAAAACAACAAATGGCAGATGTCACGTACAGTCGGAATCGATGATATGCGAATCATGATTGAGGAACGTTGATATGCCACTTTAAGATCAGCACAACGTTACGGGGTGCATGTATGTAGTACACAGTAAGCACAAGTAGAAATGGTATGCACCCTCAGGTATCTAAATACAATGCAAGTATGTTGTTTAGAGTCGCGTTACGACGGCACCACTAACGTTTGCAATACCAGCACCAGCAGTGGTAGGCGTGTAAATCATACCGTACATGACTTCCATGTCATGATTATCATGCCTGCGCCTGGCATTATTATTATTATTATTATTAATTGATTTGCATACACTGATACACAAAGACGCAGAGGAAAGAGGGAGAGAGGAAGCTGGCAACTGCTGCCACTTGGAGAGGCACAACGGAGAGGCCTTGGAGAGGCTTCACATTTTCAGGAGGAGGGAAGAATTAAACAGAGGAAACATTGTATGTTCGTTTCCATTCACGTCACGTAATACCAAGTTTGGTATAAGTTAAGCTAGCAAAACTGCCGCGAGCTCTCCATGAGCATAGGATGCAGTCATGTTTAACATGGCCACATATCATGATTATCATGCTTGGACGTCTCACCTACCTTCGTCTTCCATTCACGTCACATAACACCAAATTTGGTATATGTGAAGCTAGCGAAACGGCCGCGAGCGCACTATGAGCGTAGCATGTTGTCATGTTTTACATGACACGCATGTAATGATTTCCATGTGAGAACCTGCCACTTATGCTCTCCATTCAGTCATGTCTTGCAATACCAGTTTAGCAATATGCCATGTGAACGAAAACACCGCAAGGGCAGCAAGACCATGACATGTAAATCATGGAATTCACGTCATAAATTTCATGATTTTCATGTTATGACTACTAACTTATGCTCGTCATACAGTCATGTTATGTCATACCAATTTTAGTATAAATGCCACCACCGAAACACCCAGGAGAGCTAAAGGTTGTTGGCGGCTAGATAGACAGATACGCTTAAAGTCACCGACGTTGGCTAAGAACTGCTTCGCATCTAATACGTATACCACAATGGTGTGAGCTGCGTTTTGTGTCAAAAAAACAACATGCAAAAACGCAGGCAGTATTTTTCCGAAGTCCCGGTGTAAGTACGCAAATGTAGGACTACATTCATTAGTGGCAGGATGCGCGTGATTTGGCTATGTAGCGTTCGCTGCATTGCCAAGAAAAGTTTTCCGCGAGTATATTTGTTTTCTGTCACCTTATCGAAGGGAGAGATCGTAGTTGCAGCAAATGTTCTCATAACGAAGTATAGGTGGCGTCGTTGTAGCAGTGCTGCAGCAGCAATATCCTGCATGCGTGCACTTTGACAACTAATAATGAACACATGTGTTTAGAATAGGTGTTTAACAATTTGGAGTACTTGGTACTCCACTATGGGAGGGTAGAAAGCCGTCCCATGAGCCCGTTCAAGAATGTTCAGAAGAAATGTTCGACGATTTAGAGTACGATGTACTCGACTTGGGTGGAGCAATCAGCTGGCCATGACTCAGTATGTGTGGTGTTTAGAAAAAAATGATTGACAATTTTGAGTACTTGGTACTCTAGTATGGGAGAAGTGAAAGCCGTTCTTTGGGCCTACACAGACGTTTTACAGAGTTTCCACCATCTGTGCAGGTCTAGAGAAAAATGGTTTACGATTTGGAGTACTTGCTACGTACGGGAAAGTGAAATGCCGTCCCCTGGGCCTCACATTTCATGTGTGTTTAGGAAAAGTGCGTAACGATTTAGAGCACTAAATACTACTATAGGAGAGCATGAAGACATCCCGTGGCCCTCGGAAACAACCACAGCATAGCGTGAATGTAGTCCCCACGCAATTTCATGCGCGTTTTCCATTCAGAGCGTGATAATCATGTTCTTCTTAGACAAGCTTCTCAGCAATTTCATACGGACCTGCAACACTTCCCGGCGTATGCTGAAGAATACTTTGTCATTAGTCGTTGATGACATCATGAATGTGCTGGGGTAAGGTTGTCTACAAATCCATTATTAGCTACACTCCCGATCTTCTAATCTGGATCCGCTTTTTATAATTGATTTTTAAATAATTATGTTGCCTATTCATTAGGTTTTGTGGTCTTCAGTTCAAATGCGATATGTTGTTTTTTTATTAGATTTGGCAACCTATTGCTTAATGCGGAAGTCTCAACAACACTGTGAAATAGCCCTATAGTAGGAGGTTCACTCTTCACGATGGTTTATTCATTTAATTGTGTTCTTTTACGTGCCTATACGTGAGTGCGTGCAATAAATGACCTATTGTTAAGATTAGCTCAGAACTATAAAAATACAGTAGTACTAACTGGCCTCCGACTCACTCACTCACTAAATCACTCAATCACTCACTCAATCACTAAATCACTCACTCAATCACTAAATCACTCACTCAATCATTAAATCACTCACCCAATCACTAAATCGCTCACTCAATCACTAAATCACTCAATCACTCACACACTCACTCATTTCGTTGAAAGAATGATAAAAAGGCTGAAGAACAATGAAGAGAAGTGGAAGGCACAACGACTGAAATATCAGCTGTGCTTTACAGGGAAACACCATCTTCCAAGAAAACCAGCGAGGCCGCTATGAAAGAATTACTCGTAACGGTTGTAAGTGACGTGACATGTAACATGATAAGAATCTCTAGGCAGCCGGCATTCACTCGACAGGGGAGAATTTATGCCACATGTGAGGATTTTGGCGTTGCTCCCCGAGGAATCCCAACTCTGATCTGGAACTCCGTCGTTTTACGAAACCCTCCACGCGGACCGAAGTGGGAACGGCTGACATATGGTGACGTAACGTAATCCTCGGGATCAAATCCTAATTTCCTTTGTCGTGTGAATATACCATAAGAAACGAGATCACCGCGTGTCTATCGGGCACGCCAAATGATGCACATCAGGTAACAGCGGTTGTAATCGAAGCATGCTTTGTACGGCGGTCAGGTATAAGAAATAACGAGTAGGCGCACCACTGCCTAGAATCCATGTGAGCTGTGAAATGCTCTGTCCTGTATAAGCTGTATAGATCGCTGGTGTAGTGTCTAAGCCTTTTGTGATGGAACTGCTCGCGGTGTTGACAGTGGTATGACTGCAATGTAAAACTATTTGCATTTAGAAACTTTCGATGAAAGGGTGGCGCGTATATGTTTTCGCCTACATCTTATACCGGTGTCACACGAGCACTTTTATTCGCGATCAGGGTCGATGCGGATTAACCACGATCCAGATTCAGATTAGGTGTTGCTACACGGTCACTTTTAATCACGATCAGGCGAGATCGGGTTCAAGACTATCGCGATCTACGCATCGCGATCTGCCCGAAAGATCGCGATTTTGCTGCCGTCTGCACCTCGTATAGCTGAGCTTGTTGAAAGCACAATAAACAAGAAAATTGGCCATAGTTCGATGCAAACGCTTCAAAACAGCTAGTTTTTTATAGAAAAAGCGAATTCTAAACTGCTTAAATTGGAACAATGTCTAAAGTATTGCATATTTTAGGGTTCGCATCGACCACATGTTGTTACGGGGGAAGCAGACGGCAAGCATGCAGACGACAAGCAGTCGACCGTTGCCTTCAGCGCTTAGTTCAACTCTCGCTCCGTCGGAGCTGTTGGAGCACCTAGAAGCCAACTGATTTTGAGTGTCGCAAGCCTTTCGACTACATCGCGACGTACGCGTACTTCGTGGTCGAATGAAGAGATCTTTACAAAAAGTGACCGCTAGCAGAAGCGACTGGAACAGACTTGAGAAGCCAGAAGTGAAACACTGGAGCGTACAACGAGATTGGCGCTTCGCGGTGACTACACGGCTACGAGCGGGGGACATCACAAAAAAAAAAAAAAGCGAAGGTTCAGAGTCTCACACAGCAATACAGGTAAGTGCTAGGAAAATTTAATCGAGTGATAGATTTATGAAATTACTATCGCCGTGGCCTGCAAAGCTTTTGACGTTCGAGCGGTTCTTGCACAAATAACATTGCTGATAGAGGGCTCTATAGATGTACCACACATCGAGTTTTGTCAGCGGCATGTTTACCGGCACGCCAATGCCACCTGGGGCATTTCATCTGACCCAAGCTCGAACCGAATTTTCTTGGGCCGTGTAGCAGCGGTCATAAAGTTGATCGCGATCAAGAGAACTCATCCGGATCGCCCTGATTGCTATTAAAAGTGCCAGTGTCATACCGGTATTATAGTTGATCGCGATCAAGAAAGCTGATCCGAATCTCCTTGATCGCGATCAAAAGTGCCCGTGTGACACCGGTATTACTCATATATGTAGTGTTAACCTGCTTAAATGAAACTTCTTATTCAGAAATGCGCCTTAACGTAAGGCCACGAGCAGACTTGGGCCTGCTCAAGTAACGCCTGTAGTGCATGATAGCGCTGATGCACTTCCATATATTTTCTTGGGCGTGTTGACATCGAGCGTTGTGATGGCTTTAGGTGATCCTTTTATTTTAGCCGCGATTTCACTACGGTGCCACGATCTGACGCAGCTGATGCATGACAATAATCTCCCATAGAGTAAGTGGATCGGCCAGGGCTCGATCGATTGACCTTTACGGCGCGTCAGGTTGTGTAAAAGCGTTCCGTATGTCCCTCAAGCACACCAGCCCTATTTTAGTGTGTGCAGCTTCAACGTACTCTGGGCTTTTTCAGGCCAAAGGGAAGTATAGCCCAATCATCTGTATTTTATTTCAGTTAGAAAATTCGATTATTAATTTTTTGACATGTCTTTTTGCCAAATTCAGGGCAGAACTCTCACAGGATAACAAAATACTTGTGGTTCCAAGATATGGTGGCTTTTGTATATGGCGCCGCAGAGCAATAGCGTCTTGCCATAACTAAATGGCGAATAGGTAAAAGAAATCGTGCCTTTTGAAATAAACTAGTTATCAAAAAAGACTGCGGGATCTATACAGAAGAAAATTACTGGAGTACTTGGGGGAAATTTCAGTATAACTCTTCAAAGTGTGTGACTTCCGAAGACAATTGAACACCACCCATTCAAATACATGAGCCCATAAAGTTTCTCACAATCATACCTAGAGGGAAATTTGGCGCTAGTGAGCTGCTCAATGCAAGGGAATGACGGGATACGTTAGCTTCGAAGCTGACTCGCATTTGTATACCTCGAAGACGCGTCTGGCTTCACGTTAAAATGATAGATTTTTTTACTAAAAGAGCACGTAATAAGCTATTTATTTTTGTCATTGCACAGAAACGTATTGTATTTAACACTAGAACCTTCTACGTTGATACACAATTTTACGAAGCGTAAGAAGTAACCAACGGCCGCTAAACTTGGCAGGCAGATGACAGAGCGCGCGTTCTTTTACTGCCACGTTTATGTCGTCTGTTTCTTTCCTTTGCCATTTAGTTGTGTCGTCAAGGTGAGCGGACTTTTATTTTAGAATATAATACGTTTGAATGACATCCGCTTGTAAACGTTTTCTTTTAGACAAGCTCTATTTACTCAGTTGTATTCGCTTTTGAGCCGAAGCATCGCTCAACAACAGCCAACAGAAGCCTCGCAGACGCATATACCATCATTCTGAGCGCTGCAACACCACCCCTTAACAAATTCGCATAGACGGTGGCGCCACACTCTCCTCTAAGTATTTGTGAGAAACTAAGTATGAGCCCCTTTGTGAAATATTAGGCACTCCGGGAAGCCATGCGGTTTTAGTACGGCACTGTAATTTTAACAGAGCGTTGAATTCATTCTCAGCTGTGTAGCACCAGGAGTAATTTTTGATAGGTAGCATTTCTAGCCAGATATAATTTTTAGCCTATTTTCTATTCAGTTACATCCGGCCGCCGCTGTCGCCTACAAGTGATGGCGCCTGGTACAAATGTCCCCGAATTTTAGTCATTAGCGCAAACACAAGAAGGAAAAATTACAAAAGATGAACCGAATATGGTGCCCTGTTTTTATTTATTAACCTATTTAGGATTACCTACATCGCCTTTTGGGCATTACGTAAGGGCCAGGAACAAAAACGATCAGCACAACGGAATGCGTAGCAAAACACATGAACACTCATACAAAAAATCACAGCATATCCACAGAGTGAAGGATGATGAGTGGGGCGAAGCGTCCATCAGTCCGTCTGCGCTGTTGTCCGTGCGCCCGTCCGTGCGTTCGTCCTTGCATCTATCCGTCCGTCTGTGCGTCAGTCCGTCCGTCCGTCGATCTAGTCAACACTCCAAGTACCGCCATCTCACATCTTTTCATCATATATTCATCATATAGAAGTAGCGCCATCCAGCGCTACTTCTATATGATGAGCGTACATTCCGAGGACTAAACTAGAGGTGTCCTACTACTACTACTACTACTACGACTACTACTACTACTACTGCTTACATCGCACAGGCACGACCAACAGTTTAAGGAGCTTCGTCCCCTGAAGACCATCGTGACATCGCTGATGATTTGTGGGCTTTAACGTCCCGAAACCACCATGTTATTATGAGAGACTCCGTAGGGGAGAGCTTCGCAAATTTCAACCAGCTGGGTTTTTTTAACGTGCACCCAAATTTGAGCACACGGGCCTACAGCACTTTCGCTTCCATCGAAAATGCAGCCGCTGCTGCCGGGATTTGATCCCGCGACCTGCGGGAGCACCCTGTTTTGTATGTCGTTTTATCTTTCTCTACGCGTGCCAGAAGTCTTTCGTTACGCTATGTATCGATTCAGCCAACGTTACCGTTTGCTAAAACCAACGTTTTGAGCTGTGTTCCCCAAAGGCACCCACGTTCGTTTTTGCTAGAAACATAGCATCACCAATGATCGTCAAAAACGAGAAACAAACCTCTTTCGGAGGACTTTACTGGGCCGCACATTTCGTGACTCGTATAGAGGAAAAAAATTGTCACCAGTAGGGTCCCCAAATCTTGTTATTTCGCAAATGCTCTTTGCTTAAGGTTAGATGCCTTCGCTAGTATTATATCTGGTACAAGGAATAGCTCAATTTCTTCTACAGCGAATTCTGTTGCAAGTACTTTGTTTGTGGCCGGAATAATCCTACCGTCAAATACGTTCATTGTTTCCCTATATTTGCAGCACACAGAGCATCCCTATGTTCTTCGTTTTTTTTTTGTTCAGTCAACTTCATTACGATTCTTGTCATTCCCTACGGGCTATTGGAATTTTTTTCGCCCCATTTCTGTATTTCTGGTGCAACTTTGACGACTCCGAATAGCGTTTGCTTAGTTGATACGCAAACAAAATTTACTACTCTCAGCCCATGTGCATCACTGTACCTGCCTAATGTATGTTTTATTTAGAGAACCGTCCCGAGACGAGATTGTCCTAGATATCTGTAACTATAGCTTCAAAAGCACATGCGTGCGTGTTTGCGCATCGTTGGAGGCCCGCCTGAGGAAGCGTGGGGCTCATTTAAGTTGGTTGTATACCGATACATCTGCGTCTTGTCCTCGTTACTTCGGCCGCTGCCGTTCTATTGTAGAAAACACCAGGGGCGTAGCCAGAAATTTATTTCGTGGAGAAAAAAGGCTTGAGCATATCCCCTCCCCCCGGTTACGCCCCTAGAAAAGACATCTTCGTAGTCAAACGGGTATGACATGCGTTCAGCCAAATATCTTAAGTTTAACTCCCGCAAACCTGGTGGCACTGCTTTATCAACAGTAATGACAGGCCTATTGTTATATTACAGGCGCTGGTGATTTGCAATACACTGGGAAGTTACATTTATGAGAATAAGTACAACCGGCGGAAGATGTAGTCAAAGAGCTACTCTTGAGTGTTAGGATAGCAAAACACGTAGCTCGTAGCGAGCTGGTGTTGAACACGTAGTTAGACTTTGTTTTGATGGAATCGTAAATGTATACCGCCACGGAATCGTAAGTGTATGCAGCCAGTTTGGGGAATAAGTAAGGCCTTGTAAAGGGAAAACTATCGATCGGCGAAGAAACCAGACCGAACACCGTTTCTTGTTTTCAACTGGTTCTCATACAGTGCTCGCCTGCGCGCGTTTGTTCCTCCTTTTTCTATATACTGCCGCCCCCCAGTGGAGCAGTACAGCTCGAGCTTGAACAATTGTGGCGTGAAACACTTCTGCACTGGTCATCTTAAAAACTTCTACAAGCTCGGGTTATGTCATCTTAACCAGGGTCGACGTGTATGACTCGTCTTAAGGGCCAAACACTCCTGCAATGGTAAAGTTCTTTGAAAATCACCGCAACACATACTTGGAGACTACTGCTGCAGAGTGCTTGGTCAAGGTGAACCGCCCAGTTTTTATTGGAGCTCGGCCCTAGATTAGATCAGCCTGTGATTTTCCTGCTTCTGATGGTATCTTAGGTTCTTGCTGTCGCGTCGAGTGTCCTGAGGGCTTCGAGCTTCGTATTCGTAGTTGTTTCGACTCGGAAAAGGCTGGGATGAACGTCTAACAGGAAATTGAGCCAGAAACATAGGATAGGGTTCTTTGACGTCTGTATGCGTGTAAGTTAACCGTCTTGATTTCTCATTCGCCTTTGCTTCTACTTGCACTTTCTTCGTTTCTTCACAGCTGTGCTTGCTCTTTCCAAGTTCCTTGAGCAACGAAGACTTCACTTTTCTGGCCACTCTGCCCCACGAACCACCCAACCAACAGACTCCGCGTGAAATAAACTTCGAATGTCCTCGATGCGTTGATGGTGTCAATGAAGAACTCGCCTTGATGCTCCTCTCTGGCTTGTGGTTTCCCTTTTTATCGAAGCAGTAGTTGAGGGCTGGTATGCTTTGAGTGGGTAACGAAGCGTGAAACACGACTTGGAGCTAAGAAGTCAAACAGTCTTCTTTTACAACTTCTCGATGTGGTGCATAACAGTTGGCCTGATAGACCGTAGCATTCCCAGGTAGCGTCTCAGCTTCACCTTGCCCCATGCATTACCGGACGGCTGGGCCGTATCGCTCCAATAAGCCTTTTATTCATGGTCTTTTTGCCCGATTTTGTGGACATGCCAGCACGGCATCACGGGCATTTCTGAGTAGCTGTTTCTGAACTTTCTTCCAAGTGATTACGTGTCTCTCATTTTGCTCGTCAGTCGTTCCTTGGAAGCTCGCAATCGACTCATGTAAGTGTGCTTCACCAGGACCTGCGATGGCTGCTGCTTCAAACTGCCCGAATGATTGGGGTATATGCGATACTGTGTTGTTTACGCTGATCGCTTCTACTTGCAGAACACAGAGTGTGATGTTAGTTTCGCAGCCGAGCGAGTCACTTTGACGATTGGGTCCTTGATGTCCATCTGTGTGTGTTGGTTGCGACCAATCCTGGAATTTCTGTACTTCTTATGACTCCTCGTGTAGTAACCTTCCACAGATGATCAGCTACAGTCAACAAGCTGATGCCAGCCTCAGTCTCCACCTCAAGAAAGTTCTTTTAATCTGCAATAACCTTCCCTTCGCGGCGCAACTTCTGTATGAGGTAGCCATCACTTCTCAGCGAAAGAATGTCGCCACAGATAACCGGTACGACAATGGCTCGAATAATGTGGATTTGAGAATGTTGTTAGCTCCGCAGGGGGAATTCAACAACTTTTCGTCTTAATGCAGAACTTGGGGAAACGCTGTCAAAGGTAGTAAATGAAACTCCAGTTTCTCCCAACAGCTGAAGTTGCATTTTTCCAGCTAGATATTCTGTGATGTATGATCTCAGGCTTCCTCTATCGAGAATCCCTCTAATCTATCTTGATATGCTACCGTTGACGACAAAGGCGCGAAAGGTATGCAAGTGCACTCCTGTGTGCGTCTTTGTGCAATCACTTGAGGAATTTTCACCGCATAACATCACTGAGTGCGACGTCCCCGATGTGCAGCCTGAAGCTTCTGTTGGCGACGACGTTTCCAATGTAGCCATTTTTTTACGTAGTTAGAGCCACACATACTCGATGCGTGCCTTCCATGACAAGTTGAGCACGTAAGTTTCACTTTGCATGGTCGTGCCAGGTCACCTCGTGACGTGAATTTGTTGCAGCGGTTGGATTCAGCCAGCTTCTTTTTCTTAGAAACGATGGAGAGGTTGGCGTCACAGGCGCGTGTGCCACGTTCCGTAGATTTGCAGAAAAGGCATGCACTCGTTCCTCTTGTACCACGCACTGTGTAGTACCGAAGTGGTGCTTGTGTTGCTGTCTCGTCCTCGCTGACTACTGAGAGCGTGGTTAATAATAGGTCGTTCTGAAAAATGCTGACACTGCTCCCGGCTTTCCAACTCAATACTTATGAATATAAGCAGCACTTTTAGCTCTGAATCCGAGTTTGCAGCTGCCAATGCTGGATATGACGCGTTTGTAGAAGACTCATCTTGTATTAAAGTCTCGCTGAGCTTTGCTCTGATGTATTCTAGAATGATCTCGTATGGCAAAGCTTCTCGTAGAATGTCAATCAACATTGCCGAGAAAGTTATCGTTGGTAAGTTTAGTGCAGTGAGACATCGTACGTTGAGCTGCACGGAGTCGTAAAGCGGCCTGAGGCCTCGGACGTTGCTTCCTGCCTTGACATGCGGAAGATTGCGAAGCGTTGACAGGTGGTGTTGCACAATTCTGTTACGATCGCTGTACCATTCTTTCAGTAGCTCTATGGCGTCGGCGTAACAAGATTCAGAAGCCGGGAACCCAGAGATCGCAGCTACCACTTCACTCGCAAGATAATACCCACAGATGGAAAAACTTAGTCGTCGTTGATAATGCGTTGTTAAGATGAACAGTCTCTTCGAACTGCTCCCGAAAAGCGGGCCACTCGTAAATATCGCCTCTGAATGTTGGTAAGTCTAGGTCAGGCAGCCTTGGGCCAATGCTGGTCATATAGCGTCAAGAACTGTTGTTGTCGCGTTCGTAGGAGCAATCACCGCTTGACGCGTTCCAAACCATCTATTTTGCAGCGGATCTCGGTGAGTGTGCTAATAGCTTGGTCGTTATACTCTTCTGCCGCTACATACTCCACTTCGAGCTCCTCGTCAGCTAGGTGCTCTTCGAGCGTATCATTGATCTTCGAAGGCTCGTTGTTGCTCGCCTACAAACGATCATAAATACTTGTGAGCTTGGGCTTGTCCACAGTAGGGTCTCTTAGCAGTGACCTTGCTTTCTGCAGGAGCTTCGTATCTGGGCTCGTCGAGCCGAGCGCTTGGACTTAAGGCGATCCATCGGATCCAGTGTTGAAGTGGAGTCTGGTCTACGCCGATTAGGAACGATCCGTTGTAGTTCTCGCCGCCCGCAGCGCGACGCGGTCGAGTAGAAGGTCCCCTCGAGTCGTGCGACGAAGGAGACGTGTCTGCACGAGGGGTCTCGGCACCACGATGTAAAAAGAAAACTATCGATCGGCTTAGAAACCAGACCGAACACCGTTGTTGTTGTTGTGGTTGTTGTTGTTGTTGTTGTTGTTGTTTTCCACTGCGAACACCGTTTCTTCTTGTTTCCAACTTCTTCTTCTTGTACAGTGCTCGCCTGCACGCGTTTATTCCTCCTTTTTTGGCAGGCCTGTTTTTGCGCAACTTGGCTAGAGCTGGCACTCCCGAATGATCTCTTTTACGTCACTGTCTTCACGCGCTATTGATCGCCATGTTTTGACGTAAGAACTCAAAGAAGCATTTAAATACTTGAAATAAAACACACTCTTTGAATTGTAATGATATTCGTTCCTTAATAGGCGGTGTTTGCTAGGTTTTGTATATATTATGGAATGTACACCTCAGCCAATATCTTCGAATGAGGACATATAGCATACAGAAAACACAAAAAAATGCGCATACGATGTTTTGACAAGTCAGCGAATTTGGTTGATGCATGACACGTGTACTTTTTTTACGTGTGTGTATGTGTGATTCGGAATAAACAGAGCTCGTGGCCTCAAAGCAAAATGTGTCGAGGAATGTTTTATACAGCGGAAAGTGTAGCTTCCGAACTTCAAAAAAAAACACTTCAAAGCTGGTTTAAATGCCACATTTTGGCAAGGCACCTACCTGCCAGCCAGTGGCGGTAACTCCGGTCTCGGTGCTCATGTCTCTTGGTGCTACCTTGTTTGGAGTGAGATGTTCCGTTATAGAGCAGGAAATCACGACCGCGAAGACCATTTTCAAGATTTTTTTACATGCCATTTGTATGCACACAAGGAATGGAAAATCGAGATGTGTATCTGTTTTCACTTGTACTCTCTGTTATCCTTTATTCTGCTGTAGAGCTTAGTATATAAATGCAAAGGCGCCTAGATTGCACCACATAGATACAACAAGAAAGCGCCTGAAGGACTGAAAATCCAAATTACAGCATTAAAATTACATTTAAATTACATAATGTTTGGGGCTATCCGTACAACACTCATAAGGGGGAGGACCTGTGGAGGGAGGCGTTGAACCAGGACCTAGTACTAATAACAGACCCTGCGTTCCCTACAAGATGTGGTACTTCGTCCACTAGGGACACGACACCGCACCTCACCTTCATCCGGAACGTGGTAGAGGTCAAGTGGTGTAACCTCAACGTGGACTTTGGCAGCTACCACTACCTCCTCACTACTGTTCTGCAAATTGGACAGACAGGACCACGTAAGTTCAGAGTAACTGACTGGGACTTATTTCACAAAGTCAGAGAGGAAAAGTTTGAGGATGAGAAGCTTGACCTGGAACACTGGACAGCGCATATAAGAGACGACATCCTGGCTACCACCAAGGAAGTCACCACGGACCTGCCTGTCGAAGAGATGGACAGAAGACTGGCTCATCTTCTCGAAGCCAAACAGTACCTCCTGGCCAGGTGGAAAGGGCAGCGCCTGAATCACAGGCTTCGCAAGAAGATTGACGAAATGAACAGAAACATAAAATAACACAGTAAGGTTCTTTGTAAACAACAATGGGACAATATTTGCAATTCAGTAGACGGGAAGATGCGCAGGGCAGGCCCTTAGAACCTCCTAAAGCACCTGTTGGATGACACCAACACCAACTCGAACCAGTGGTGCACGCTGACTCGCACATTTCATGCAGCTAGGCAAGTATTCTTGGACAATCAGCTACTGGCAGAACTGATTGGGAAGTACTTGCCAATCGCTTCCGGCCCATCACCTCCGGCTCCCATTTACCGAGGGGGTGTTAACCCAGAACTGGATGCAGAATTCGGAAGCGAGGAGATCAGGCAGGCATTGCATGACTTAAACGGCAGGTTAGCCGCATGTCCTGATAAGATCGCCAACAACACTTTGAGAAACCTGGATGACAGGTCGGTGCAGTACCTGACGCATATCGTCAACTAACTGCCGAAGAGTGGCAGTGTCTCAGAGATGTGGAAGACGGCCACCACCTTCCTCATCCACAAACCGGGAAAACCTCCCAGCCTCGACAACCTCCGGCCCATCTCCCTTACATCATGCGTAGATAAGGTGGCTGAACATACTATCTTGAACAGGGTTACCCGGTATCTGGAGGAACGCGACGTTTATCCCCACAATATGATGAGCTTCAGGGCGGGCCTCTCGACGCAAGACACCACGAAGCTAATAAAATGTCAAGTTATTGATAAGAACACAAGGGACATAAAAGACACATTGGGACTGGACTTGGAGAGGTCATTTGACAACGTTCTGCACCAGTTCGGGCTGAGTCAGATCTCAAGCCTTGGGCTCAGCAAGCGCTTCCCGACTACATAAAATCATTCCTGACTGACAGAGAGGATATACTCATGATGGGCGATCTTGTTTCGGATGCGGTAAATCTTGGCTTCAAAGGGACGCCTCAAGGCTCAGTACTATCCCCGACCCTCTTTAACCTTGTCTTGATCGGTCTGTCTCAAGGACTCTCCGAAGTCGATGGCAATAATGACACCATCTATGCTGACGACATAACCATATGGTGTACCGGTGGGAGCGACTGTCGAATAGAGGCTGTGCTACAGGAAGCTAATGAGGTCACAGAAAACTACCTTAAACCAACTGGCCTTCGGTGCTCGCCGCAGAAATCGTAAGTGCTTGTGTACAGGCCCAAGTGCTGATTAATATGATTGAGTGATTGATAGATATGAGGGCTTTAACATACCAAAATTACCATATGATTATGAGACGCCGTAGTGGAGGGCTCCGGAAATTTTGACCATCTGGAGTTCTTCAACGTGCACCCAAATCTGAGCACACGGGCCCACCACATTTCCACCTCTACCGGAATTGCAGCCGCTGCAGCCGGAATTCGATCCCGCGACCCACGGGTCAGCAGCCAAGTACCTTAGCCACTAGACCACCGAGGCGGGGCAACAGGCCCAAGCGCAGGAGCCTCAAACCAAGAGAGTGGAAACAATTAGAGGATACTGACATCACTCTTGGGACAGGTGAGGGCAACTTGATCCCAGGGTAGACTCCCTCTGGGTTCTAGGTATGTCCATCCAGTCAAACGGCTCCAATAACCGGATGGTAACGAGTCTCGCCAGAAAAACTGATAATGCCATCCGACTAATAAGAAGGGTTGCCAAGAGGCAACAGGGACTTGAAGACGATAACCTCGTAAGGTTGGTGCATGCCTTTGTGATGTGCCATTTCACCTACGTTGCAGCCATGCACAACTGTTAGAGGTCGGAGCATGATAAGCTCAGCACGTTGATCAGAAAGGCAATCAAGAGAGCTGTCGGGCTTCCCATGTACACAAGCACGGATAGAATGTTCCGTTTCGGCATGCACAACACGCTGAAAGAAATTGAATAGGCACAGGAGAGGGCGCAATTCGCCAAGCGGTCCACCACACGTTCCGGTGGAAACATCCTGTGGGAGCTGGGGATTCCACCGATGGAAAAGAAGTCTCACTTCTGCAGCATTCCTCGTCAACAACGAGAACAAATCACCGTTGTCCCCATCCCGCGAAATGTCCACCCCAAGCATAACGAGGGTAAAAGACGGGCCAGGGCAAAGGCTGTACTACAAAGGGCTCAAGAACACGCCGGGAACTGATTTTTCGTCGATGTGGCCCGATATCTCGAGGGGAAGGCGTATTCGGCAGTGAGCATCAACCAGGAGGGTGGTATCACCAACTCGACAACGGTCCGCACAACGGTGGCTGAAATGGCAGAGCAAGTGGTGATTGCGTTGGCCTTGCTGGATAACAGGAGGCCCACAATTTACAGCGACTCGATTGCCAAGGGAACAATATCGGAACTAGCTTCGCGAATTCTTCGGGACAAAAACATCGAACCACACACACTCGTTTGGTTCCCAGCTCACATGGGACGCATTGAGGGAGCCCCGCCCAATCTCAACAAGTCAGCCCACATAGCGGCACGAGGACTAGTAAACCGCGTAGCTATCGGGGGGCGCGGCGCTGATGTCTTGGAGAACCATGACCCTCCCATCTCGTAAAATGAATTGACAAATAAATTTTACATGGCGCGGAGACGGTATTCTCCGCCACACAGAAAACTGAGCAGACCTCAGGCTTTGACACTCAGGCTTCTTCAGGTCGGGGCGCACCCTAATCCCGCACTATTGAACAAAATTTATCCCGAAATACAGCCAACTAATATATGTTCCTACTGCCACCATATAGATACTTTAGAACATATGATCTGGCGATGCCCCGCGTTACGCTGCGGGGAAGTCATCACGCCGTCCAAGTGTGAGGGTGCTATTGCAAGCTCCGGACTTGAACAACAGCTATGGGCAGTCCACCGGGCCCGCGACGCAGCAGAGAGACTTGGTCTTTCTGTTCCAACGTGGGAGCGGCTCGCAACGTGTTAAAGGACGTTACGAAGGACCAAATAAAGTTCATCCATGAATCCATGCATCCATAGCAAAAAACAGATCAGAAAGACGGAAAGAAAAAATTGCCCGCAGCTTCCCTCGGGGGAACACTGAGGAGGATGCGGAGCATATAATTGGTTAACGGGGTGTTAAAGTGCGACTTACTTGGGTCGATGGCTAAATTGGTTAACGTGGTTGTGAAATGGGGTGTTAAATTGCGACTTACTTGGGTCGCTGGCTAAATTGGTTAACGTGGTTGTAGGAGGGGTGTTAAATGAGTGAACACGTACGACACGTATGCGAAAGGGCGGTGTTTATTTATTGCGACGAACTTTGAGCACGATGGCTTTTTGGTCGGTAAAGTGAAGAGTGAGTGGATCGGGTTGCAGCGGTCGTAGGTCGAAATTTGCAAAGACGTGGTCGATGCAGGTTCCGCGAATGGTGGTCGACTGGTGGTGGGTGGGAACTTGGATGGGAACGTTCACGATCTGGCCCTTGATTCCGTACTGTCCGTTGCCGTGAGTCAAGCGTCGTATACTCATGAACGGGAGTCGAGGAGCGATGAGTCGTTCTTCAACCGCGTTCAACTCGGGTAGACGTTCGGGTCGGGGCGGGTAGCGGTAGCCGTAACTCACGCTAGCCGAGGGAACTCGACCGGCAATTAACGACTGCTTGCACGTAGCACACACGACGTAGTCGGCATAGTCGGTGCCCTTTCCAAACGTATCGCAAAGAACCGACAACGCTTTGAAGTTGTTCTGAATGTTGCCGATCCGAGTTAAGTTGTTATCGAACCAAAGACGATCACACACCTTGCAGGTGTGGCCGAAACTTCGGTCGAGGAAGTCGCGCTTGAAGCGAGCGTTGGGCGTGGCATACTGCTTGGCGCGCCACGCCGCTACCTCGGCGCGCTTGCGCTCGCGGGCAGCATCGGGATCGGCCTCTCGTCGCCGACGCTTGCACTCGGCTTCCCGTTTTCGAAAGTCCGGGTCCTCTTGTCGACGCTTACGTTTCAAAGCGGCCGAATCCGGTGCTGCTGCTCGACGCTGACGTCTCTCAGCGGCTTCACGTTCTCTAAGTTGAGAATCTTCCGCTCGACGCCGACGTTTACGTTCGGCGTTGCGAGCTCTTCTCCACGCTGCCTTGTCTTCGGACGACGACTTGGTTGCGGTTCCGCCAACACTTTGGCCGGCGCTGGTCGAAGGGACGTCGATCATTGCGACCTCGGACGTCGACGCGCCGTACAAACCAACCGACGAGCGGCAACTGAGCAAGCGAGCACCGACCTTGAGTATATATACAGCGCGACGGCGCATGCACTGTCAGCTGTCGAATGTTCGAGAAGGGGGAGAAGCGCAACGGCGCATGCGCGCGCGTCAGCTGCCGATGTTCTCGAAGCGCGACGGCGCATGCACGCGCGTCAGCTGCCCATGTTCTCGAAGCGTGACGGCGCATGCGCGCTACATTATACAGCTAGCGAATGTTCGTGAAGAGGAGAAGCGCACGGGGTGTGTAGAGGAGGAAGGGTGCACAGATGGTGGAGGAGTGAAGCGCGCGCGGTGTGTAGAGGAGGAAGGGATGCACAGATGGTGGAAGAAGGAGGAGGAAGCTTGCGGACGGCGCCGCACTACAAGCCTCGAGTATTAGATGCTCCGCATCTAAAAGTGAAGGAAAGAAAGTAAAACGGTTCTTACATTTCGTAAAAAAAAATGGACATTCTAGCTCTTCAAGACGAGAACTGTGTACCATCAAACGCGAACATCACTGCAAGCTGCAGAAACTCCTGGCAGGTCTTTCAAACGAATTGCAAAAAACACCCTTTCAGGCTCTCCCAAATGTGAGCGCGTTTAGCATTCAGTTGTTGCTGTCAAGAGATATAGTTTTCTGTATAGGTTTAAACTCCCAGTTCTCACCCTATTTATTGCGATGACACGTATTTTACTAATTTTGAACGCGCTAAATTTCATATCAGTCCTGAGTGAGCACTTAATGAGCAGAACAAAATAAAATATAGGAAGAAAAATGTAAAGGTGTTCCAACATTTTGATGTCATTTAATCAGAAGTTCCCAAATTTTGGTTTCACCTCATTAGCGAAGGCACCATGGGCTGTTCGTACCGAATATTTTAATGCTTCTTGATATAATGCAGCAAACATTTTCACGTTTTTGCTTGACGGCACATGGGCTGAAGTAACTGAAAAAAAAAGTTAGCTCGAGAAAAAAGTAAAAAGCATGATCAGCATCACACAAACTTACTGGATTTTGATAAGAACTAAAAGAATTATTGTGAACTACTTTTCATGTAGTTTCTTGTCATTAAGGAGCTACAATATGATGAAGAATATCTTACCATAACACAGCAAATATGTAGCGGTATGGTAATGTGCGCGTGAAGGATGACTTTCATTGTACTAGAGAAACACACTATAGACTAAATTTAGATGCCGTTGTTTTTATTGGACCCATTGAAGAACATCGTTATATTACATCGCAGTGTCTGCGATCCTACGGTGGCTTTCATGAGGCTAAAGGACCCCTGACAGCGAAAGTTTGGTCTGTTTGCGAGTTTTTTTTTTTGGAATTTACACCTTTGCGTCTAGTGATGCCGAAATTATGTCGTAAATTGTCTAACACACCGTCTAAATAGTGCTAGCGTTGGTAATTCAGAACGATCGTGGGTCAGTTCGAGACGCTCGCCTAAATATAATGAGAAAGTAGCACCCGGCAATAAAGCAGTGTCATAGACTGCGTGCGCTCAAGCTTTGGTGACGGTAAACGCGTTGTTTTGAGATAGGAGGACCCGCGGGGGGGTGAAGAATGAAACGATGTTTCTGCTGCTTTGAGCGTGTTCCTCTCAGAAAAACAAAACAAAAAAATCAGCTTTCCTGGCGTAAGGAGCGTAAACCACCTTAGGAGCAGCCTGAAAGTAAAGCGGGACAATAGTGCTCGCTGGGTGCCAGTCGCAAATGTTGTATTGCGCGCACCACGCAAATGTTCTCTGAGATACTTGCTTGACCTCTGCAACGTCACAAGAGAAGTCCCAGTCTATGTGAAACCGCAGAAAAATGTCGATTGCACCTGAATACTCGAATGAGCACGCACCCTTACTTTAAAACCGAATTAAAATATTTTTAGGCAACGATCGTCACTGATAATTGCTCAGAGGTGGCCCCGCATGCAGGATTATCAAACAACACAAGTAACCCGATTTTGGAAATTTGGTGTCAGGGGTCTTTTAACTTCCAAGGAGGCGTTGCCGTGTGTTTGCGTGGTGGGCCAGCATATCGTATTAGTAGTTGCGGTGGTAGTAGTCGTAGTAGTAGTAGTAGTAGTAGTAGTAGTAGCAGTGGTAGTAGTAGTAGTAGCAGTGGTAGTACTAGCAGTAGTAGTAGTAGTAGCAGCAGCAGTAGTAGTAGTAGTAGTAGGGGGAGGAGGAGGAGGGAGGAGGAGGAGGAGCAACAGTAGTAGTAGTAGTAGTAGTAGTAGTAGTAGTAATGAGAAGCAGGTAACTCATTTTTCACCTTTTAAAACATTCTACATGCCTCGGAATTACATCCATGACAGCTTCAAATCACGGAGGCGTTGGCATATATCGTGTGAATGTACACTCAGTTGAAGATGTACAGTTTGTGACGTATGTATGAGAAAACACTATGAAAAAGTCTTCCTACCAGAGGCCACCACACTGGCGTTGCAACTATTGTCAGTGAGAACGTGCTACGTATTCCTTCACAACTTCCAAGTGACAACACACAAGAAGTGCCAAACGTTAAAGAACCCCAGGTGGACGAAATTTCCGGAGCCCTCCCCTACGGCGTCTCTCATAATCATATGGTGGTTTTGGGACGTTAAACCCCACATATCAATCAGGAAGTGGCAAATGAACACATCTGCTTAGGACAGGTATATAGTAACGGCTGTTGCGACTCGGGTTCGGTGGGTCTCATCGTTGGTAGCTGGTCACCCCATCGCACTGGTCCTTTACAAAGAGGAGCAACGCTTGGACGGGAACACAAAGTACAGACGTTCATTTGAATTACAGAGAGACAGATAAAAAAGAGTCAAGTTACATAGTGGCGTTCTTGTATCGAATCAACCTCAAGTAGTCCGCAAGCGCTGATAATAGAGAGCCTTGTTTCCACAGATCCGTGGCTGAGAAAAAGGGCTCCAAACTACGCTGTCCAATCCCTGGACATACACCCTCTTCGACGGGGCCACCCGCATTGGCCCACGTCAGCGTTCTTGACTGGGGCAGAGTCACTACGCTTTTACTGCGGCACAACGGTGTCCCTTCGCTGTCGTGAGAAGGTCCCTGGCGTGGGGAGTCTCATGCTCGTACCAACGCATCAAAACGACCGCAGTGACGCCACTGGTCGTTAAAGCAAAGTTGCCACGGCCAAAACCAAATTGTGGTCGATTGCGATGCCGGAGTGCATAACGCTTCATTTCCCGGCTTGAAATGACAATGTCCCGGCGAGAACGGCTTTCCGCAGGCTAGCAGCCCCTCGGCGACTCGTTATAGAAGTACACGGAATGCCGCCCCTCTTTTTGGCATAAGCGCTGAACCTAACACAGTGGAGCCGAGCCATTAGAGTGAAATAACTAGACGAATAAGGATGAGGTGGATTACATTTGGCAAGCATTTCCAAATCATGAATGGTGTTCCACAACTAACCATCAAGGGGAAGGTATATGTATTTTGCCGGTACTCACGTATACGACGCTGAAACCTCGAGACTTACATAAAGGGTTCAGCTTAAATTGAGAATGAAGCAGCGAGTGATGGAAAGGAAAATGATAAGTGTAGGCTTATGAGACAAGAAGACAGGAGAGTGGATCAGCGAAAAAACCGGGGTTTAGGATATCATAGTTAAAATCAATAAGAAATTTGAAGGGGCTGGACACGCAGTGTGTAGGCAGGATAATTGCATGCTAATAAGGGTAACTGACTGGTTTACAAGAGAAGGCAAACGCGTGAAGAGAAGACAGAAAATTAGGTTGGCTGACGAGATTAATAAGTTTGTTCGTATAACACGGCAAAGAGAAGCACAGGACCGACCTGATTGGCGAAACATGGGAGAGGCCTTTGCCCTGCAGTGGTAGTATTCAGGTTGCTGTTGATTAATGATGCTAGACGGAAGCTTTTCTTATTTCCAGGTGAGGTGCCATGATCTTGGAGGTACTGGAAAACTACGTTAGGAGCAGAAAGCTACTGAAATGCGGAGGGTCCGCATCAATTCACATGGGCTGAGAGGGAAAAAATATATGGTTTTTGCTCACGAGTCGTCCTAAGTAAATGCATGAGGAACCCCACGTCTTTTTAATAATCTAGTTCGCGTCTCACCGACTGATCCTGCCACCTTTCAATGAATAATGCGAATTTAGTCGGTGAAGGGCAACAGGCAAACGCAATGGATGATTCGAGAAAGATTTGCCTTAGAAGTTGCTGCTTGTGGCAGTGCGGTTGAAAGAACCATGACGAGTGCAGCCACAAATGTGATACGTTGTCGCTTTGCTTTCTTTCCCGGCAGAATGAAACGAATCTCGCAATTCACGAGGATTTACGAGCAAATAAGGGCCGCCCGAGAGGCACAGCCGTCACTTGCCGCTCGCGCCACACTCGCGTCCCAATGCGGCCCACGTAAAGGACAGTCCATTAAATTCGTTCCCTTACGGCTTCCGGGACATTTTTCACGCCGTCCCGCCCAGACCTTGTCGGTGTGGCGCCATCCAAACAAGAATGAATGGGCCATTGGCGGGTGTTAGCGGTTGACCACGAGTGCATACAAAATCGAGAACGCTTGAGTGTCGCGCCGCCGGTTCGCTTGGTGGGCCCCCTTTTCGGCCAGCGTGGACGCTGTGCGGCTGTCCATTGAATTGCACGAGGCGTGCGGTAGTGGAGGCGCGTCCTCTCTACGCCTGCCCCGTGTTTCTGCAAACTAGCTTTGCTGAGTGCTGCTAACCGCCGAAGCGTGTTCCAAAGTGTACAATACCGCAAACGAAATCATCATCATCATCATCATCAGCCTGACTACGTCCACTGCAGGACAAAGGCCTCTCCCATGTTCCGCCAGTTAACCCGGTCCTGTGCAAACGAAATACCTACGAAGAAAGAGAGAGGCCTGCCGTAGAGGTACAGATGTGACGCTACTATAGGTTGCTGGCCTGAAGGTCGCCGGTATAGTCCCTGTCGTGGCGTCGTATTTCGATATGCTAGATGCTCATGAACTGGGCGAACTCAGTACATCTTAAAGAAGCGCTGTAACAGTTTGTTTCGCATGTTGAACACTACCGATCGGTAGTGGAGACTCAAAAGAACATGCGAGCCAAACATTGTGGCGCACCATGGGGCTAGTAGTTTACAAATAACTTCCAAAGTCAACTAGAAATCACTCTCTTTTATCTCAAAAAGTGGTGTCATAGACCCCAATGACCGCTTCTTCAACTCAAGGTCTACAGCCATTGGTTGATTTGAACGTCGTGAGCTGTATAGTTGTCATGGTAGCCGCGGGACGTGGTGACGTGCCGGGCGCTCGCTCTGGATTAAACGAAAAACGAAAAAAAAAAAGATAGAGCACAAGCTCATCATTCGCACCAATGAACAGAAGTAGAAGCTTACCATCTTTCCATCATGCCCTCTTGTCTCCTGCTTAGCTTCCACCGCGCTCGCTGGTTCGAGAGGAGAGAGAAAGCGCTTGAAACGTGTGACATTACTGCAGCTCTGCTTGTTCCTGAAGGGTCCTAAATATTTTAGAACCATCAGATCAAAAGAGGTAATCGCAACAAAAGATTGTCTTTGTTACATTACCTTGGGGAACAGGGTCAGTGCATTCTGTAGTTGGGAACGGGCGGTGTGGTAAGGGAGATGGTCTGAAGCCTCTTGGGGTCGATTGGTAGTTCACATCGGCTCAGATGAGGGTCAGCTTCGAGATAAGGTCTTCTTTTCGTTCAGTGGTGGCTGGGTATATTGGAATATTTTTTAGGGGGGGGGGGTAAATGAATGCAGCTGATCTCAGGTGGACAAGGTGCGGTTCCTTGGCGGCCCTCCAAAAGAATCTGCGTTATTTTGATGCTTATTTCTACTGATAGTAGAAATATTTCATAAAGCTTGTGAGTTCATTGTTCTTTTTTTTCTTTTCCTCTTTGCAAACGCCGCCGACATATGGAGTCATTGGCCGAACATGTTCCAATATATACATACAATAGAGTGGTCATATTGCCCCCTTCACAACCGCGTAGCGTACACCGTTGTGCAGCCGTGCTTTCACGCGTTTTGAAGGTGAAGCTTGCTTAACACCTTTCACTCGTACATAATTTGCCCAACTTTTGCATCAATAAAGTTATTGAAATTAACATGTATTAATAATTTGAAAATGAATATTTCTGTCTTTCGAAATAGTAAGTTAGCGACACCCAAAAGCTACCACGGCATTGTGTTTGGCCGGCAGCTTACGTCTGCGCGTCCTCAAGGACGGCCCGAGGATGACCCCGACATTTGGTACATCATGCCGGTGCGACGTATGCCACATAGACAGTCATGAGAAGCTTTGATTGATTGACATGTGGGGTTTACCCTCTCAACACCACCACAAGATCATCAGAGAAGCCGAAGTTGAGGGCTCCAGAAAACTTCAACGACCTGAGTCTCTTTAAGTCATGGAAAGCTATGAGAGGCTACCGGTATGTGGTGACACGGAAAATGAATGCAGTGCACGGTTGTGCGAGAAGGCCGAGCGAGAAAGTTACGAGAATATGATTAGTGCTGTCTGTCACATCTGTCACGAAATGATGGAAGCAACCACCATCGCCCTTAGCATCATTCATAGGGTAAGAGCACTACCGACAGGCGAGTCCGTTATTTCGTGCATGAATGCAGTGCGCAGTCTCGTAAGAGAAAAACATAACTGAGCTAGGTGTGGCCTTGGGCTTGTTGGTAGTCCATAATTACAAGCTAAATAGCGCGGAACTTCTTGCACAGAAAACAAAGAAACACGACAGACACAAACGCTTCTCGCAACTTACGTTTGATATCACAGCTGAGAAATATATAAAATGAAAAAGAAAGAAGGAAGAACTGCACCGAGTCAGCTGATGAAAGCGACTCGTGTGCGTTACACTGTATTTTCAGCTGTACCATAATAAACAAATTTATCATGTGGATAAAAGAAGGGCGGTGTGGCGACACACTACACATGTGTTTTTCGTGCTTGTTGTCCTTTCTTCGGCTCCATATAGCTCGTAGGCAACAAAAAATGAAAACCTAGAACAATGACTAAATATGACGTCTATATTATAAGGTTCGAGCGTTCGAGCGCACGCTCAAAGAAAAGCCCATCTCGGTCAAATATAAAAGAAAGATACCGCTTTTTACACTCAATTATTTTAGTAAGAACTTCATTAAATTGAGTTTGGTAACCAAATTAGTTCTTGTTTCCTGATTAACGACAACGTGTAACCCAATCGGTATTCACAAGGGAATGGAGAGTTTTTAGTTAGATTGAGAACTTCGTAAAGTCGTGTTTCGAGGATAAAGTTAAAGTGTGTAGTGAATCATGGATATATAGAAAGGGGGAGGTCCTCTCTTTTTTGAAAATTGAATAAATAAATGCCTATAGGTGGTCCAGTGGTCCCCCATTCACCCTAGAGTCCTGGCTTGCCTTTGTGATCCTTTTAGGAGTGAAGCTCCTCTTAGTCTAGCATTGTCCCGCGTCAGGCGTAACTGGCGGTATCTCCCGTCTAGTATAATAGGTGGTGCCGTCTGATATTAGTACATACAAAGTGCGGTTGAGTAAGGATATTCTAGATGACGCTGTACCGCTACTATCCGAATGGCTGCTGTGCGGACTGTGCCTAGGTGCGCGGGGACCGATTGCCTCTCTTGGTCCGCTGAATCGTCACGTACGTGTTGGATCGTTGGTGAGGCATGGACAAAGCGCAGCGGTGGGCGCGGAGGGCCGTAACGGCTCGTGCTCGTCGCTGGACCAACAAACAAACAGACGCACGGACGCACGCATGGACAGAAGGATGGACGGGTGATTCACGACACTCATCACCATTTCTTCGTAGATATGCTGTGATTTATTTGTTTTTGCTACTGAAGAGAAAGATAAGACGAAAATATTGCGAGATTGAGGAAAATATCAAAGACCATGTTACGAGAATCTGAGATACATGCTCCTAGAGAACTTTCAATGTACTTTTCAGGCGTGGAAAACATGTCTCTGCAATTATATCGAAGCAGCAAAAGAGTATATTCAGGCATTTTAGTCGTTCGTACAGGTCCCATTAGGAAACCCACTTTTTATACAAAATGTGCACTACTCTTATAATGACCCTGTATATTAGAAGCATCTTCATGTTCCTTCTTGCAAAACGTTTCAGCAGAAAGGTACAAAGTGGTTCTAAGATTAAGTGACCTCCAATTCAACCGTGAGTTTTTTGTCTGGAGTTGCGCGTATTTTGATATTGCAGATTCCATGTACAATTCCACACTGTGTAGAGCAAATCTCATATTACTAGCCTAAGAGGCCTTTCAATTCCGCAAGCCGGCAGTTCAGTGTACGGTCTACGTGTGACACAAGCGTACATGAACGCTGGCAGGACGTGCCTGGATGAGATCTGTCATCTCGGGTGGGTCTAATAAGGAGGAGTTGTGAGACTTGTGTGAAAAGAAG
Source organism: Rhipicephalus microplus (assembly GCF_043290135.1). Taxonomy (NCBI): domain Eukaryota; kingdom Metazoa; phylum Arthropoda; class Arachnida; order Ixodida; family Ixodidae; genus Rhipicephalus; species Rhipicephalus microplus. The sequence goes on along the minus strand of NC_134702.1, from coordinate 82,778,560 downwards.
TGTTCTTTCACAGCTAGCGAGACTTCGACTCTATTTTATTTCTTATCGGGAACAAACTAACCAACTCACATAACCTAAATTAATTCGAATGTGTTCTCTGGTATGTGTTTAAAAATGTGTGCTCAGTTGGGTGCCTCAGAAAGAGCAAGGCAGACAGATGACAACATTTAATGGTGTGGTGACACTTACCCATACCAGGGAGGTAAAAACGTATAGAATGATTTTATTATTAATATATGGCGTTTTTTGTTTTGTTCATGGCTTTTATAAGTATTTGTCGATAAAGTCCTTGTGGAAGGCTTCTAGGCGATCGAACAGTTCCATCAATTTGTCATCTGGTGACAGAATTGTGATCTGTTGAGGAGAGAGAGAGTGCTATTGTGTCTCTATCTATCTATCTATCTATCTATCTATCTATCTATCTATCTATCTATCTATCTATCTATCTATCTATCTATCTATCTATCTATCTATCTATCTATCTATCTATCTATCTATCTATCTATCTATCTATCTATTTCTCTATCTATTTATTTATTTATTTATCGATTTGTCTATTTCTCTATCTATCTATCTATTTGTCTATCTGTCTGTCTGTCTGTCTGTATATATATATATATATATATATATATATATATATATATATTAATATAAATTTATGTCTGTACGACCATCTTTCATACAAAAATAATCGAGAGGTGCAATAATGTATTATAAAGGCCACAGGCATAAAAATCAAGATGCAACCAATCAATGACTTCAAATAGGTACACTGAGCGTGAAGAGCACTTTTCTGTCCATCAATGTATGTCCGAATTCGTTGATTGTTTCTGTCAAGTGCCTCTCCATAGTTTATAGAACGAGCGTTAAAATTACTCGTACCCTCTTTTTGAGACTAGAAAAGTGGTATTGACAGAAGAGCTTTAAAAAAGATTTTTATTCCCCATTCATAGGCGGAAAATTATGAATAAAAAGAAGTCCATGGAGAGGGTGAGCGTGAAACAGCTTGTTTAGTGAGGACGATTTCCATGCAAGTATTTTACTTTGTTTAGAATCTATCAATTGTTGTTTGCTTTTTATACTTGCAGTTGATTGGATTCTAAAGTATCCTTATTTGAAGAGGCCCGGTATTCTTCAAAGCATTTTTCGTGGATTGCGGTGCATCTGCTCAACCCGCTTCAAGCATCTGACCTGCCATACTTATCTACTGAATAAGAATAGCGCTGTAAGCGAGTTCGTTTACATTTTTCGTGAAGATGAGCAGTACGAACATTTGCTTAAATAGAGGTAAGCAAGGAGTGACGAAGGACTGATAATGCTGTAGTCCATGGACGACTACAGAATTTCATTACGCCTGATTGGTTGGTTTTTGATATCTACAATGAGCATGCCTGTTGGCATGACTTGACTTGTGGGGTTTAACGTCCCAAAACCACCATATGATTATGAGAGACGCCGTAGTGGAGGGCTCCGGAAATTTTGACCACCTGGGGTTCTTTAACGTGCACCCAAATCTGAGCACACGGGCCTCGACATTTCCGCCCCCATCGGAAATGCAGCCGCCGCAGCCGGGATTTGAACCCGCGACCTGCGGGTCAGCAGCCGAGTACGCCTGTTGGCATGAGAATGTCTGTGTTCAGGGAAACAGTCAGTGTGAACGCCGGCAAACAACATGTTATGTTAACACGACGAGATGGGAATTCAAGTGTGCATAGAATGCTATGCGAATAGCTCTATTTCATAGCCCATGCCAATAGCAGCCCAGAAGGGCACACATGAAATTATTATTTTTGATATTACATTGTCATTATTAGTGTAAGGTTATAAGAGAAGAAAAAAATATTTGAAGTCAATAATTTAGCATATCTTACGTGTACGACAGCCAAGTGACAAACACACTTGAAACGTTGACAGCATGCAGTGATCATGCACTCAATATAACTATGAGACCCTTTCTTTTCCTCCTCTTTTTCCCTTACCCCGTGTAAGGTAGCAAACCAGTTTCAACTGGGTTAAACTTTCTGCCTTTCTTTTGCTTTATCTTTCTTTCTCTCTACTTGCTTGTGCCACCTTTGATAAGCATGCGACTTCTTACCTGATGTGATACCTTCCAGGAAGCCTTCCGAAGGCGGAACTTGGCGTTACACTTATGCCTTTTGCTCTCAGCAGTTGCTCAGCGTAAAATACGTCGGCCTTTTGTTCTGGTGCTGCAAGACATTACCAGCGATTGATCGATTTTCGGAAGCAGTGTGGCTACTGTTGAGCTATATGAGAATCCTATGCTGTATATCGGGTATCGGCAGCCTTTGAACAGGAGGGCCGTGATCCGTAAAGCCGATACGACCAAAAGCCGCTGGACCATTCGTTAAGAAGGGGGGGGGGGGGGGCGAGAATTACAAGCAAAATCTCCACTATAAGCCAACACTGACATGTCGGCCTTCAGAAAAGAAGTGACTCGGAGAGGGGAGAGCATAATACTATACCATGCGGGCTGCAGGTTCCCGACCCCTGCTTTAATAGACAGGCAGAAATTTCGAATGGCATCCCGAAAAAGGGAAGCCTGGTTTATCACCTGGCTTGCTGCTACAGTTATCGGGCGATGACTAGAGCGTACGCAAGGTCTCATATGCACGCAAATATTACCTACAGTCCCACAAAAGCACATATCATATACTGGGTTTCCCACATAACTTGAGCTAAGAATTTGAAAATGAAAGACATCTCAGTTGCGAATCGAACCAAACGTGTACTACTCGCAATAGCCTGTAGGTACTAAGGCTAAGTTTTATTTCACCCCATACTAACTAATTAATAGTTTTTATTTACCTTTTTTTTAATTATGGTCTGGAAAACCAAACTTGAACACTGAGATGTAGAGCACTTCCATAAACTACCGACAAAATTGTTTTCTGTACGATACGTGGAACGATGTTATTTTTTCCGCGTTGGAAAGAAAGTCTGTAGCAGCACTATAGCAGTGCGCTCGCGGTCCGTCACACGGCTTATCTTCACGTTACGCGGGCTTTCTTTACAACGTGCAAAAAATAACAGCGCGCGACGTATTGCACAGGAAACAATTTAGCCGGTGGTTTCTGATCGCTTTTACTATCACGATCGCTTTGATTCCTTAAAGCGAACGTAAAAAAAGACGCGTTAGTAGTGGCCGCGTAAGTAAGCCGATAATTCGGTTCACACCTCATATGAAAATGTGTCTACGAAAAACTGGGTAGATTCCATCCTCTCTAAGTACATAAACGTTTAATTTAAAAGTTTTCCTGTGTCAAGACACCGTGGCCGCATGAAGGGACTTGTTAAACGATACGTGCTACATGTAAGAGACCTATATAGATCTATTTCGAATGCGTTAGAAATAGGGACGATTAGTTTTAAAATATCAAAACAGCTGCTGTAGTACCAAAAACATTATATTACGACCTGCTGATCAACAAACGCGATATTGATAGAATCGGTTTAGAGTGAGTGAGGGAAAGAACTTTATTAGGTGCACAATAGGCGCGAGTTAACTCGACGTCACCGGCCTGGGCCCTTTCGGGGACGATGAAGTTAAACCTGGCCGCCTTCGTGCGGGCACTCAGACCTCCAGGATTTGAGAGGTCATGTTCTGGGCCTTAATTAGCTTGCGCCAATGCGATATCATTGTTTCAGCCGGACTACCAAAGTTAGAATTTTCTCTTGTTCGAAAGGGGAGCGGCTAAGACACAGACCCACAGCACATGATGTAACGTTTTTTTTTTTCCGTTGCCTGGTTCAAATTATTTTCTATCATCGAATGTTAATCACTTATCGATCTAGACTATATCTATAACGGGGTGGCTTTGTAGCTGCAGGGAAAGAGCACATATCGATGATTTTAGAATAGAATTGTTACGCTGTATACCTGCCTTATATTCAAAAATATGATACGTATTCACTGAATTCCAACAGCAAAGTCAGAAGCTTACCTTAATGAACAATTCATAGGAAGGATCGCCTGATCCCGGAGGCCTCATGATGCAATCCAGTGCTGCCTGTGATAAAGAATGCGTGCCTGATTGATTGATTGAAATATTTATTCAAGGAGTTTAACGCCCAATACACTAGATAGTCGTAGTCGCAGCTTTGTAACGTACTAATTCACCAACACGGTCGCCTTGACGACGTAAAGGCAGCATAATCGCATCGCGTTTAACCTGTTTGAATGATAATGATGCGACCAATATTTTATAGGTCTCCCCACGTCAATAACAAGAAAAATTTCAAGTGATGCAGCGATAACATCAACACACAAAGTCACAAACCTTGCGTATGTAATGCGGTGCCCCAGTGTGGCGCTTTCAGTGAGTGCAGTGCAAGCCATAGCTACATGGCTATAGAAAAAATACTGTGTAAAGAGCTCTGCATATTCAATTTAATCACATGGGTTCACTTGACTCCTTCATATTTTATGTACACGAACGTTCCACAGTTCACTTCCATTAAAGAATATCTATCTATCTATCTATCTATCTATCTATCTATCTATCTATCTATCTATCTATCTATCTATCTATCTATCTATCTATCTATCTATCTATCTATCTATCTATCTATCTATCTATCTATCTATCTATCTATCTATCTATCTATCTATCTATCTATCTATCTATCTATCTATCTATCTGTCTGTCTGTCTGTCTGTCTGTCTGTCTGTCTGTCTGTCTGTCTATCTATCTATCTATCTATCTATCTATCTATCTATCTGTCTGTCTATCTATCTATCTATCTATCTATCTATCTATCTATCTATCTATCTATCTATCTATCTATCTATCTATCTATCTATCTATCTATCTATCTATCTATCTATCTATCTATCTATCTATCTATCTATCTATCTGTCTGTCTGTCTGTCTGTCTGTCTGTCTGTCTGTCTGTCTGTCTGTCTGTCTGTCTGTCTGTCTGTCTGTCTGTCTGTCTGTCTGTCTGTCTGTCTGTCTGTCTGTCTGTCTGTCTGTCTGTCTGTCTGTCTGTCTGTCTGTCTGTCTGTCTGTCTGTGACTATACCTGAGAGAGCATCGATGGTCGGTCAGCCTCCATAGCCTCTTCGAGATATGCTTGGTCAACCGAGTCAAGGTTGATTTCTTCGAAGTAACCGGACCGTAAGCCAGCACTGCCCAAGAAATAGAGGAAAAAAAACCTTCTTGCTTGACATTTTGTTGATGAAGCCGCAAAGGGGACTTATGTACAAAGATATATTATAAGCAATGCAGCATGCATCCATGTTATTTTCGCACTCTATGTGAAGATGATAACGACAAAATTAACAAGATTTTGCGCATTTTGGCAGTTAAGGCAAATAATATAGTATATTTGTAAAAGTATTTTGCAAGCTTTCTATATGCTGTAGCATACATAGTAGTACAGCACGTTGTGTATTGTGGAAATTCTTGGTATGGGACTGTTTTACTTAGCACAGACTCGTTAAAGCCATCACAAAATTACAAAGTTGGCCTTTCATTTTAAGCACCGCTGCAGACAAAGTGCCCGAAAAGCGGCGAACAGAAATTATATTGACCAAGTAAGAATTTATGTGCATCTGTGTAGTTATTCATTAAATTTTACTTGCAAGTCCAGCAACGTGTAGTGATGGGATTTTGTGAGATAGAATCAAATGAAAGGTGGAGTGTCGAGTCACCTGCAGATGAACACAGTGTTTGTTTACGGTGCAGAAGTGCTTCAAAAGGCCGAGGGTGTCGTTGGTGGTTGTTCTTTATATCTGCTTGTTAATTTTGTAGACTGCTAAAGAATCTTTCAGTTTGACTTTCCAAATTCACAATTAACTGTAGCGTAATTAACTGTAGCGTAATTATTAGCCTGAAGCCATAATTATGAAATATATTTTTTTTTGCTTTAAGTGTGTGACCAAATAGCGAGCTTGCGGACTGCGCATGTATAGCGTGAGTGACGGTTTTTTCGTGCTCAACAACGCCCCTGGAACGAGAGCGCACTGGAACGAAAAGAGAAATTGTCGCACTCTTCTTACTCAACAGTGAATCCTTTTGATATCGAATTGAACGAAATCAGTGCCATCCTTGAAAATGGGTCGCTCATTGTGTTCATAACTTTCCTGACGCTGTAGAAGGGGAAGTTGCTGTCATAGGTATTGAATTCGAAGATCTGAAAGGAAAGCAAGAATAATGTATTACCAGCTGAAATAGCAACATATTTGTACCCCCTCCCCCCCTCCAAAAAATTGGTGTCAAGAAGGCGATTCGAACTTGCGAACCTCCGTGATTCAGCGAAATATGTACACCCTCACCCCTTCAGCACTTCCTTCTTTAGTTTTTATTCACAGAACACGTGTTTCCTGTTCAGTCACGCCTTTAGTCGTGGCACCACCCTCTCTTCACCACTATGTATCTACAGTTGTCCTCCCCGTATTGATTTGTTAAAATGGAGAAGAGGGCATGACGCATAGACACGCTAGCACCAAAGAAATCAATTCTGTTCTGGCCTTGAGGATGACAAGTTTGTTTCTCGAAATGTCTGCTGTCGCACCCAACCTCTCCTGAGGCATTATTTCATCGCATGCTGTTATGTAACTTGTATAATTAACAAAAAGTCTTTTATGTTGAACTTCATGTCTCAGTACAGATGTTGGAGCTAAGTATATTCACTCACAAAACACATTTTTAGTTAAATATGACTACGACTGTTCATTACCGGGGTTTCTTGCTGTGTTTCATTCCGACTCGCCTGAATTGTACTGATCTCGGTCACTCCGACTTAGATACTCTGGTAGGCTGGTCGGTTGTCCTGAGCCCGAGTAAGTTTAGCCATGAACAAACTTATCGACTCAAATATCACCACCCTAATTTGTGAGATATTTAGATGAAATTCTTAGATGCCTCATCAAACGCAAAAGTTGACCGTCGGCGTACCACACCGTTGGGTTGAAGCGGTGCAAGATACTTTAGGGTAGGCGCAAGGATCCTCTGATTGAGAGTGTTCAATCCAAGATTTAAATATGTTATTTCGCACGAATTTGTGTTGGGGTGAATTTTAGCAGGTATCTTTTCTATTTATGAACTGTAGGTGAATGATTGTTTATTTGCTGACATATGTATATTTAGCCGTCTGATCTCTCTATAAAATCTTTCAAAGTGATATATATATATATATATATATATATATAAATATATATATATATATATATATATATATATATATATATATATATATATATATATATATATATATATATATATATATATATATATATATATATATATATATATATATATATATATATATATATATATATATATATATATATATATATATATATATATATATATATATATATATATATATATATATATATATATATATATATATATATTGCTATATTTCAAAGCAATAGGAACGTGACATTCTGATAGATTGATTGATATGTGGGGTTTAACGTCCCAAAACCACTGATGATTATGAGAGACGCCGTAGTGGAGGGCTCCGGAAATTTCGACCACCTGGGGTTCTTTAACGTGCAACGTGACATTCTGACACGGTGATAATACAAAGGCAACACTTACAGAAACACGGCTGTCAGTTATAAAAATAGAACTGTAGACGCAACACCGGTGGTCAAAGAAGGATAATATAAATTAGCAAATTGAGATTGTACTTAAAACTATCTACCACGAGAAAACAAGAAAAGAAGAGATCACAAATAAGTGAGTTAGGTGAGCCATGACAATGCCGGTAACAAATTACCTACACAGGCGTGTAGTGCGAGTGTTGAGGGTCATGAAATGCTTTACGATTAGCAATTCAAAAAATGCTTTTGGTAAGCCTTTTGGTGGTAATATCTCCATAATTCATCCTCATAAGCCTATTCTACGTCCACATTTCAATAAGTGCCTTTGCGAATGATTTACAGTTTGTCCTGCGCAAGCCGTTTACGTTATTACTTTGCCTAAGAATTCCGAATTCCGTCATAATTTCGTAACTCCGCCTAACCTTCGGCGTTTTTAAGAATCACGTTGCCCGACCAGGTCAGTGTTTATTCGTAATGTCGACCAAGATATAGGCTGCCTTAGTTTGTTGATGTGTAACCAGTGTAAGCTTATCTCGTCGGCTAGTGTTATCAGGGGGTTCCTTTGTGCGAACATGATTATATCCTGCAACTGCTTCCTGGTGAGCACCGTACCTGCGAACGCCGTGAGCCGATGGCGGAACTTGTGGGAATGATCAAGCACATACAGGAATCTGATCTGTCAGCAATGACCCCAAGTACGATACCATTTCACAATTTAAATATTGCAACAATCAATTTAAGATTAATCACCATACTTTGTATATTATAGTTTAGATATTATCCAGAACATAACGAAGACGGCAGAAAACAGACAAGAAAAAGCACAGAAATATTCATCACATGGTGAGCGCTATGTCAACATTAAGCTGTACTGTTTAGGTTCAGTTGTGAGCTTTCATCAGTTTGCCATCATCCAGCTTTCCTTGCGTTACAGTGTGTCCTCTTCGGCCTTCACCATTCTCTCGTGACTTAATTTTCTCCAAAGCGCAGCGTTACTTATCTTAGGTGGAAGCGCACGTCGCGAAGGCGCTCCACAATTCGCACCTTACGCTCGAAATGAGACTTTGCATTTTGTGACCTTGAGCATAAAAATTGGTAGCTAAAAGTAGCTCGCACTACTCAGCCTTTCCCTGTAGACTTCTCGCTTACCATCGCGTTTGCAAACAACAAGGCTCCTATTCTGTTTCTTACTTTTCCCATCTTCACATCCCTTGCTCCCAATCAGAGGGTGGCACATCGAACGACACGCACACAACTGCAGTAGTAGCTTAGAAAGTAAGGTGCAGGAAAACTATCTGCATCTGGTCGTGCTTTCTGGCTGGAAATCAATCGCAGTGGTTAAATAATTTTGTAGGGCATGACCACTTCTGTACGCAAACCAAGTAAGTAGTATCCCAGAGCACTGCAAACACTTCTCTAGTCTATAGGTATACTTTTCCACAACTTTCCTTCACTACTGACACAGTCAGTCGTTCGGTGATTCCTTTTACCGCTTTGTCGTCATAAGTACCATAGCGAACCATAACAACCACAATGTTCCTCGCCGTCCTTGTTTGTTATTTATATACCTATCTATAAGCATTCGTTATATTGCAAGTACACGTTGTAAGCCCATAGCATCTGTTTTCATGCGTAAGTGGCTGTGCATAAACACTCTTCATTATGCACGCAGTTAATAGCACCTTGAAAGTTTGTTTGTTAGCCCCAAAATAGACCCCCATCTCTTTAAATTTATTTATGTGCGAACAGAAAAAAGCGAACGTATTAGGTATGTTCAAGTATTGCGTAGTAGTTTTCGTACTCAACGTGTCCGACGATTTACTTGGTATAGAGAGCCTAAAGTAACCGAACAGCAGAAGTTGCCTGCTGATTGTGAAAATCTTGCTTCAAGCGTAAGGGAGATGATTTTCACCTATCGAACAAGATGGATAGCTGCTATAACGTACGTTGCGCCGTACTCACTGGGTGGATTAGCAGGGTTAACCAGGAGCAGGCACCTTGGTACGCATGCGCTCTTGGAGTCGTCCAACGCTTTCTGCATCTCGTCGACGTTGTGGGCCCAACCATTATCTTCGTCCAAATAATAGACCACCTGTGTAATATCGAGTGCAAAAACAAAATGAAAAGAAATCAACATAAACACACAAAACGTTCTAAAAATCACAAATAATAGCTAATCAGACCTGCAGGTAGCACAAATTGGTCAAACCTTATCAAGGGATTCAAATTAAAGCACCCTCACTCCTTCAGTAGGACACCTGTGGCGTTTAGGTACAGCTGTTTAAGCCAACTGTAAATACTTGTATGTCCGCCGGAAACCACAGGCGGTTTCGCGCCATAGAAATTGGACAAGCCCCATTACCGACTACAAAGTGTGTGAGCTTTAAGCAAAAACTTTGCCTGGTGAAGTGTAACATGGAAAAAAAATGTAAGATTGAGCCAGAGAGAGAGAGAGAGAGAGGAAAAGAAATAAACTGAAAGTGTAAGAAAATAGACAGAAATAAAGGGAACGAGTTCAAAAAATGAAATACAGAAAGAGAAAAATAAACAGTCTCGAAAAATACATAAAAAGGCAGAAGAAGTCAGAAAGGGAGCAACAGAGAGAAACAAGGAAGAAACAGCATAAAAATAGATATAGAATGAAACAGATTGAAATAGATGGATAGAGAAAGAAATAAAAATGAATATATAAGAACCTACAGGTACAAAAAACAAACAAACCAAACATATAAAAAGAACAAAGAAACAATGAAGAGAAAGAAGAAATCCTAACCAACTCTCGAATTCTAAGGATATTCAGAACATTAGTACCACCACGGTTGAGACTTTTCAGGGTACTATGGGTTCCGGGACACTGTGGATTAAGATAAAATGAACTGCCCGATTCCTTAGCTTGAGCCGTACTTGATGGCCCAATTTTATTCATACTGGCAGACGTTGAATATATTACAGCGATAACATATCGAAAATCGGCAATCTGCAGTGATGTGATAGAAAAAGTAACTACACGGACAGAATGTAACCACCTCAAGTTTCCATGGTGACCGCACTGGAACCAGTCCAGAAAGCCCGAAGTCTTAATTACTCAACTTCAATGTCGTGACCCCCCCCCCCCCCCCCCCAAACCTGTATCTACACAGAGCTGGTCAGACAATATCACCCCTTTGCGCATTCTGCAGAGAATTGGAATCAATAGAGCATTATTTTTTTGGATTGTCACCGATACGCTATACTTAGCAAAAGGCTTCTGGTTATTCTATTTCTGAAAATGGGCGTTACATTGACGGCGGAAACTGCACTAGGCTTTGGTGCCTCAGTTTTGGGACATTACCACAGGGATGCTTCCAATGCCGTTTTCGATAATATTCAGGCATCTAAACGTATACCTTTGTGATCTTCAATGAAATAATTATTTATTGCCCCCCCCCCCAAATATTCTAAATGGTGAGGTGAACTAAACGCAGCCGAGTGGTAATCACGTACAACACCTGAAATCTCAAAATTTCTCAACTTGACTTTTCCAATTTTTTTCTTTTTTCGTTTGCTCTCTCTTTATGTTATTTTCCTTACATTAGTCATAATATAATACAAATTCATTACACATAGTTATAATGCTCCCAGCAAAAATTTCCTACGCTTTCGTGGCCAATCCCCCTGAGTGTGTGTGAGCCATGAGTCCAGGGAAACAAACAAACAGATCCGTCATACCTCCAGGCTTGGCGCTACTAACGCGATGTGACCATAATTTTTGTCAGTGCAAAATGTAAAAAGCAAGGGATGCCCTGACGTACGCGCAGGCTTTTACGCGGCTTCACAGCCGCTCTGCATACAGAAAGTAAACTTGCCTCATGGTAGCCATATTGCCGTATTATTGTGAAGTAGCCCATGTAGGTCGGGACGCAGGTAACGAAACCAGGCGTTGTCCCGTTATGCCGACGCTTGAGCACGTCAAGTATGATCTGGAATACATCGAAGGCACTGTATCACCTGTACTACAAATCGAAGCAACTTCTGATGACGCTGGCTCGGGATCTCTGAGAAACTATACTAGCTGGCGCATGATAAGAAACATTAATTAACCTTGAATGCTAAGTTGAAGAGAGATGCCCAGTAATTACCATAATATACCTTAAACTACACTTTCAGTTATCTGTCTAGTCAAAAATAAGCCCACATGAGTAAGGACTAGCCAGCAGTGTTCGTATTAGGCGAGAAAACACGGTAAGCCGATTACGCGCATATGGTAGGCTTGACTTAAACTAATATTTTGTTTTTATTTCATTTCTCCTATAGTGCTAACGTATTGAAAATGGGACCACAGTGATGCAAGGCCACTGATTCGTCTGTCTACCTTAGACAACATTGTTAGCCTCGGCAAGTGATTGCCGGCGCTTTTTAAACCAACGTTCCAAAAGGTTAACTCCTCTAATTATTAACTATTTACTGTTTGAAGGGGCTGCATAATTTCACAAGGAATGATCCTTCGCAAATGTAGGCATGGTTTTGCCTTTACTGGTAGCACACCGCGGCACTTCCTTAAAATTATGAGAGAGATGGTATGCATTTGCCGTATATGATCGATACCCCGTGGGTTCCCTGCAAAGCTGATAACCTTTAAGTATGGTTAGAAATAACGTAGTTACGCGCATGCGACAGGTTGTAAACTATTCCCTGCACGTGAGGCCGAACACGACAGCAAGATTACACGCATCGCAGTTTGTGATACTCACGGTGAAGCCATGAGTTATTCCATCTGAAGCCCAAATATCTTTAGGCCTGGCTTCCACATAGTCTCTCTGGCTGATGTGTTCAGCGATATGCTGGTGGATTAGGGGATGGTTTTGGCTTTGGATGGCACCTGAAACGAGGCGTCTCGAATAGTATGAATATGACAGTCGAAAAAGAAGAGGCCATGTCCGCCCACTTTTTCGTCGGAAAGCGCTTGAAATAGTCTTGACATAGTCCTATCTTTCCATGCAACTGCTGCTTCTAAGTATCTTAGCCTTCTATTTCACCACAGTTAATAAGAGGGATGTTGTCTCACATTTATGTCAAGCTATTGATTGTGGAGGCTTGGGCGTCTTAGCAACCAATTATAGAACAAAGGCAGCATCAAATAAATGATGCTAAGAAGGGTCAATGTGCACACTACGCTGAATCGCAACAGTTTATTGTTTATGAAAAAAAAACAGGTACGCACCATATTGACATGCACAACGCGTAAATGGTCATCTAAAAAATTGACAGATCAATGATATGTCAATCATGACAATCATGACAGATCAATGATATGAATCGATGATATGTGAACCACGAATAAGAAAGGTTTATATATCACTTTAAAGTCAGGAGAACGTTATGAGGTGGAGGTAAATGATGCCGTACATGACTTACGTATCATGATTATCATGTTCGGATGTGTCGTTTACCTTCCTCATCTATTGACGTCACGTGATATGAAATTTAGTATATCTGTAGCTAGAGAAACGGCCACGAGCACGCTATGAGCGTGGAACGTTGTCATTTTCTTACATGGTACGCGTGTCAGGATTATCATGTTTGCACCAGTCATATACTTTCGTCCTCCATTGACGTCACATAACACCAAAACTACCTACCATATGTGGAGCTAGCAAAATGGCCGTGAGTGCATCATGAAGGGCCCAATATACTCCAATGTAGCGTTGACACGCGCGCACGCTGGGCACCGCGACGCTACGTTAGCAAAACGCGAGCACTCTATAGTCTGACGTCAGGCGCAACCGGCACGACTTCGTCAGTAGGCGCGGCCCGACGGCAACCGGCGCGTAATGCGCGACATGCTGTATTTCGCGCCGTTGCATTACCCAGACAGCACTGCGTCTCCCTCGGATGCCGGACGCGCTGAAATGCGCATGCATCAAAGCAACACAGCGCGGCGCGCACCTGTGAGTATATGGCAGGAGCGGCGCCTGGCGTGGCAACGCTGGCGTGGCAACGCCGGCGTGACGCGATGAAATGAACGCCGGCGAGCACGCGTACCGCGTCACGTCGAAATGTTCTGGCGCCTTGACTGTGGCATGTAGACATGTTCTCACATGACACGCAGCTCATGATTATTATGTTCGCACCATTACCATACTTTCGTCATTCATTGAGGTCACGTAATACCCAATTTGGCACACGTGAAGCTAGCGAAACGGCCGCGAGCCCATCATGAGTGTGCACATGGTATGTAGTTATGTTGCTACACGACACGCATGTCGTCAATATCATGTTTGGATGTGCCGTTTAATATGTCGTCCGTTTGCGTCACGTAATACAGAGCTTCGTACATGTGAAGCTAGCTAAACAGCCGCGAGTGCATCATGAGCGTAGCATGTAATCATGTTGTTACATGAAACGCATTTCATGTTTATCATGTTTTCACCAGTATCATACCTTCGTCATCCATTCAAGTCTCCTAATACCAAATTCGGTGTAAGTGAAGCTAGCGGAACGGCCACCACAGCATCATCAAAAGCTTGGCATCTAATCATGTTGTTACATGACACGCATCTCATGAGTAACATGTTTGCACCAGTCGCATACCTTCGCCATGAATTCACGTACCGTAATACCGAATTTGGTATATGTGACGCCAGCGAAATGGCCGCGAGTGCATCATGAGCTTGGCATGTAGTCATCTTGTTACATAACAAGCATGTCATAATTTTCATGTTAGGGTTTTTCGCTTGTGTTCGCCATGCAGTTATGTCATACCATACATGTTTTGCAACATGCCATGTGAACGAAACCACCGCAAGAGCTGCAGGACCATGAAATGTAATTCATGACGTTCATGACATACATGTCATAATTTTCATTTTATGACCAGTCAATAATGTTCTGCACACAGTCATGCTACGCCATGCCAAGTTTGGTATCGATACCATTATTGAAGCGACCAGGAGAACTAAAATTCCTAGGCGGCTAGATAGATAGATAGATAGATAGATAGATAGATAGATAGATAGATAGATAGATAGATAGATAGATAGATAGATAGATAGATAGATAGATAGATAGATAGATAGATAGAGAACACCTTTTAACAGCTGACGATTCAGCTGTGTTTAGAAAAAAATGTTTAACGAGGTCTAACTATGGGAGGGAAATGAGCCGTCCAGCCGTCCCTAGGGAGTAGCACCATATCACTGTTGTGTTTGGAAAACATGTTCAACAATTTTGAGTACTTCGTACTCAACTATGGGAGAGCAGTAAGCCGTCCACGAAGAATACTTTAAAAAGAGGGTAACGATTTAGAGCACAGGGTACTCTACTATGGGAGAGCTTAAAGCCGTCCCCAACCAAAAGATCTCCACATTTCCACTGTGAATAGAATATAAGTTTAGAAACACCGACCGTTTCCATTCGCCTATGTGCCGGAATAGTATAGGTGGGCAAGAATAGCGTTAAAAATAGGCCACTGATTTTCTACACTTTCCTTTCATGATTTCGCAAAATATATTCAAGTAAATGTATTTTTGAGCTACATAAAAACTACGAAAAATCGCCTTGAACATCACGCACGTTTTTTTTATCTGAAGAACTAACAAGAGACTCTCTTTACTATCTAAAAAAACGTGAAAACGACATTTCAGTTTTCACGTTACGA
Source organism: Rhipicephalus microplus (assembly GCF_043290135.1). Classification (NCBI taxonomy): domain Eukaryota; kingdom Metazoa; phylum Arthropoda; class Arachnida; order Ixodida; family Ixodidae; genus Rhipicephalus; species Rhipicephalus microplus. The sequence continues at coordinate 82,763,349 of NC_134702.1, read as the reverse complement.
GTAGGTGAATGAAATGATCGGAAGTTTTTTTGGGGCACAACGCTTGCAATCTTGAAACCGTCTATAGATCCATTCAATGCTTGTAAACACGGGTAAGCCGATGTCGACATTATGGTTAAAATTATAGCGACGTCCGCACGTAACTTCTGCCATAAGGGCTGAGGGCTGTGATGTGCGCCAACAAAGAAAACTAAGCTGTGGGACGCGACTCACATCCAACAGCGGCGCAGCTCGTCGGAACCGTATTTTTTTTCTCGTTGCTTGACTGACATGCACTTGACCACATGCACCACTGAAAACCCAGCAGAAACTGCGGTAGACAGAGCGTCTTTGGCTACCAAGACTGCGCCACTGCATTTTTGTGACGCAAGTGCGGTGGAATTAGTCTATAGACACATGTTCGCATAATGCTAGTGCCTACATGAGATGCGTGCGTTCTGGTGTGGGCAATTGAAGACGAGGAAGTTCACGAGAAACTCTCGTGCATTGTTCGCCTGTGCAGCGTTGTGTAGCCTGAGTGGCATGTGTGTTCTTCTGAACTTGAAGTAAATAATCCATCTTTTTACAACGTCTCGTGTGCTTCAAGGACGCCGCGAAGACAACAAGCATAACAACAGTGGACAAAAGATTCAGCAGATCTAACGTACCTGGGTATCTACGTTATGCAAAGCATGCAGAGAGAAGGTGACGTGTTGTAATTTTTTTATCGAGCGACACGTCATGAATTGACGCTAAATATATGTACAAATGATTCATGCACAGGCATATGTGGAAGAGTTGTAGATGTTCAGATAACCAGCTGTTTGCACTTGCGCACCCATGCCAACTGGAACATGCGTATTAGCAACACCAGAAGCTATATGAAGCACTGATGCTCGCGAGGATGCTGGCCCTGCACACTGATACATAAATGAACTTCAGCGCATGGCAACTAATCACAATTGACGTTTATCCGACAAAAGAAGAAAAAAAAAAGTCAAATATGGCCCTAAAACAAACAATATTACTGTTTCTGCATGAGAAACACAGTGGACGCATTCATATTTACATGGATGGGTCGGTCGCTTCAACAAGTTCAACAGGCACAGTGGTAATTCCGGAGAAATCCATCATGATAAAGTTCAGGACCTCACATCTGACATCATCCACGGCGGCAGAACTCGCCGCCATTCGTGCCGCTCTGGAGTTCCTAGTTGAAGAACCGCAAAAGACATGGTCAATCTTTTCCGACTCCAAAGCAGCCCTCCAGGGCATTGCCTCGTCATATCGTCATGGACCAAATGAACAGCTAATTGCTGAAATACAACTGCTTCATCACCGGGCTAAAGAGAAACAACATGACATAGCGTATCAATGAATACCAGGCCACTGCAGCATTGATGGAAACGACCCTGCAGATGAAGCAGCCCGATCTGCCCATGATGAAGCGACTTGTGCAGCTATAACAATATCAAGAACGGACGCCGCTGCAAGGCTTCGATCACTTGCAAGAGAACTGACACTCGCTCAGTGGAATTCACCGGCATTCACCAACGTTCGCCTTCATAATTTGGACCCACACTTACAGCTCCGTCTTCCATCAGAAATAACCAGAGCTGAGGAGACACTTTAGTGCCGTCTGTGGATTGGGGTGGCTTTTACGAATGCTTATTCGTTTCGAATCAGAATGGCCAGCAGCCGGACATGTGACAACTGTGGCAGCGCAGAGACTTTCTCCCATCTTCTCTGCGAGTGTCCTCGCTTCAGCGTGCCAAGAAAAAAACTGTCGTAAGCTTTAGATCGACTAGACAATCACCAATTGTCGGAAGAAAGGGTATTAGGACACTGGCCGAGACCGTCCTCTGCACGCAAGGCATTGAGAGCGTTCTGGTGCTTTCTGTGGGCAACTGGTCTTAGAGACAGACTGCAAGCAGCGTCGTGGATCGTCTGATGACCTTCTCTCTCTTTTTTTTACAACGTCTCTTTTCTCTCATCTTTTATCCCCCTTACCCCTTTCCCTAGTACAGGGTAGCCAGCCGGTCTGAGAACTGGCTAACCTCCCTGTCCTTTCTCTTTCATTCCTCCTCCTCCTTCGACGTGACAGCTGTATCAAAGGAGTGCTTATGCAGTAATAAAATTGGGTAGGCAGCACTGCAACCACTATTTACGTTTCACGAAGATTAGCGCCGAGACCTAGCGTAGCTCAGTGGTGAAATGCTTCATTGCCATGCAGAATGCTTGGGTTCGAATCCAGCTGGGACCCTGACATTTATTATTTGCATTCTTTGGGTACACGCTACCAATGTCGGATATTTCTTAACGCTCCCGCGTTAAAATTGCCCATGTGTGTTCTCGTCGTTTCTGAGTAGATACTAAGTGTCAATCACCTGTGGCACATACCCGCATACCAGCGGCACAGACCCGCCCGTGGGTATGCGACAGGAAGTGTTTGACGAGGTACGCGACGGGATTGTGACAATATTGATGTCTTGGCCAGCGCGTCATATTCGTCAAACCATCTTAACGTCCCTTGCTAATTTTGGTTCACGCCAAGTTAACAGGGTGACCACCAGAGCACCCAAACGTAAGCGGCTAGATAGATAGATAAATAAATATGCTCACAGTCACCAAAGTTCGCTAAAAAATGCTTCGCATTTATAATGTCTGCCATTAACAGCTCGCCTAGATATGTTATTTATCCCGGCGAAGTTTCAGTTCGTGCAGAACAGTAGCATAAAAAATACGAAACTTACTGATGAAATCTGCTTCAGCAATCTCACGAATAAGCAGTGAAATTTGCTAAGATAGTACTGTATTTGAATCACTACGGTGATTCTCCGATTGTAACGCACGGGTAATTTTACATTAGATTGATAGTATAAATTCATGCCAGTTTCACATTTGAGCTCGATAGTAGTGCGCACAAAGATTCGAGGGCTATATTTACCGAAGAAAAAAAAATCGGGTAACCCCTAAGATTCACCTTTCAGAGTTGAACGTGATAGCGATATGCTGTTCCTATAACGAATACTTCATCTACTTAGTGCATACTTTTTATTGTGTGGTGTCACTCGAGAAGAAGTTGAAATTCTGGATTACTACATGTAATTGATAAAAGTGAAAGTGGATTGTGTCAGTGCAGCTTTCGCATATGACTGCATTCTTTGTAACGGGTACATTCTTTAAACCGTGATCAATTATGCGCATGAAATGTTTTCGAACGTGGTATCCACCCAGCAAGTGGTCAAAAAGGAATACGAGCGGTAAAGTTCGTGGTTTTTGTAATGGGTGGCTGGCTTTAGGCCATGAAGTCGTTATGGTAAATCCCATTGTCTGACGCCCGATGGCAGTGTGCGCTTGTAGCACTCATTAATACTGCGATATTGCGTGTTGGACTCTGATGCCTGCATGCAGGATGCGTCTGTTTGTAAATAACAAAAGTTACTTTCATTGCATTTCCAAGCAAGGGAAGTTAACTGTTCCTTGAAGCTTACGCCTCGCTCTGCTATAACGATAGTTATAGCGCGAGAACAAAACGACGACACACATACAAGAAGGACACGAAAGACACGAAAGCGCTCGTGTCTTTCGTGTCCTTCTTGTCCTTCTTGTCTGGGTGTCGTCGTTTTGTTCTCGCGCTATAACTATCGTCATGCCATACCAACTTGCCCAAGCTGCCACACTGCTATAACACCTGCTTACCACGCAGACGGCCTGGGTTCAGTTATCAATTGTGCCTGCAATTTTTTTAATATTTGCTTCGTTTGTACCTTCTTGATTTTTCGGTCACACAAGATGATGACCTTTAGCTGTCAACCAGCGGTGTCGATGTCGACACAGAAGCCGACACCGAAGTCGCATTTTTTTTTCGTGAAACGAGCTTTTGACTTTATCGCGTTAATAGTACGCGTTGAGATCGCGAAAACACGCTACCTCGCTTTTGTCAAAATAGTGCACTCAACTGAATAGTGATGCCACTTTGAACCGTTTTGTACACATATTTACGGAACTTCCTTAAATGGTCTTGCTCGCATCTAGATGCCGGTTTCTCCCAGATCTTCCTCCCCGAAAGAAATAAACCATGGCAGGAGTGGACGGTACAGAGTGCCTTATGAGTGTCACAGTTCTAAGACCAGCGCTTGTTTGCGAAAACAACTGGCAGAGTTTTCTTGACATTACTGAACTAGAAAACAACGTCGGATTGCTAGCAAGTTGCCGTATTTCGCTCAGCTTCAAGGACCAATTGTGTGAATGTGGAAGCACTTCAAAGTTTTTCTTTTAATTGCGACATCAATTATATGGACACTCTCCGTTGGATTTCGCCGCTGGCGTCGGCGTTGGCGTCATGTACTATATATTGTCACGCGCTAAGAGCTCGAAGGAACGTATAAAGAAACGCGACTGTCAAAAATCTAGGAGACAAAGAAGGACGTCTCCGCTGGCACTGGTTGCTCGTCTTCGTCTTCCTCGTAGAACTGACTCACTGTTCACTGGCACAAAACACCAGCAGGTGGCATTACTCCTCCTCCCAAGAGAGCATCGACCCGATGCTCAAACAAAAGTCTGCACAGCAGTGGGTTGAAGTAGGTAACATGAAAAACATTAAACAAATTAGTGCACGAGAGAAAATGCGTCCTGGGCCCGGCAATCGGAAATAAACAGCATTCACTGCTCACATGAAGAGTTCACTGGCACAAGAAGAAAATTCGCATCACCGCGTAAAGTATGGTTTTAGGTGGACTACGTGTACAGTCTCTGGGCGTGGTAACCTGCGCTGGGATGATGGTCAGCCTCCGTCTGGAACCACTTCGTAGTTCACGTCGATCACACGTCTGAGTACTTTGTAAGGTCCAAAGTACTTCCTCAAGAGTCTCTCACTGAGACCTCGCCGCCTAATGGGTGTCCAAACCCAAACTTGGTCACCAGGTTCATACTTAACTTCTCGATGGTGGATGCTGTACCGCCGTGCATCTGCGCACTGTTGAGTTCGGATGTGCACATGGGCCCGTTGACGTGCTTCCTCAGCGCGCTGAATGTACTCATTGATGTCGGGGGCTAATTGGTCGAGCTTGTCGATGTCCTCATATGGAATCATGGCGTCCAGCATAGTTCTAACATCTCGACCATAAACGAGTTGGAATGGCGTGAAGCGTGTAGTTTCCTGCGTTGCAGTGTTATACGCAAATGTTACATACGGCAGGATGTCGTCCCACGTTTTGTGCTGCACATCCACGTACATAGAGATCATGTCGGCTAGCGTTTTGTTTAGTCTTTCTGTTAAACCATTACTCTGAGGATGATACGCAGTGGTCTTTCGATGGGCTGTGTACCTCAACCTGAAGATATCATCCAAGAGTTTTGCTGTGAATGATGTCCCTCGATCAGTGATGACATATGACGAAGCGCCATGCCGTAGCAAAATTTGATGCATAAAAAAAACTGGCAACTTCAGATGCGGTCCCTCGTGGCAACGCCTTCGTCTCAGCGTAACGCGTCAAATAGTCGGTTGCGACAATAATCCATTTGTTGCCAGAAGAAGACAAAGAAAATGACCTAGGAGGTCTATCCCCACTTGTTCAAACGGTGTACGTGGTGGATCGATTGGTTGTAGATGACCTGCAGGCTTTAAATGTGGTGTCTTGAGACGCTGGCATTCACGGCATCCCTTCACATAGCGTTTGACACAGGCAGACATTTTAGGCCAGTAGTAGAGTTGTCGCACCCGATCCATATTTCTCGTGTAGCCCAGATGGCCAGATTTAAGCTCGTCGTGGCAAGCTAATAAGACGTCATCGCGGAGAGCTTCAGGCACGACGAGAAGATGAGATCTGTCGCCAGCACCGGCGTTGCTTTTGTATAAGACGCCATTTCGTAGGCAAAATGATGGCAACGTTCGTGACATTGGACGAGGAATAGGCGCGGTGCCACCCTCTAAATGATCTATAATCATTCTTAGATCGGCGTCATTTCGTTGATGAGACATCAGATCCGGTCCGCTGACAGTTGCCACGAAGGCGCCGTCCTCTTATGCGCTAGTACTGGCGGATTGAAGAGGTGCTCGTGATAGCGTGTCGACGTCTTCGTGCTTTTTGCCTGACTTGTACCCGATGGTGACAGCAAATTCCTGTAGGCGCAGACTCCATCGTGCTAATCGTCCTGAAGGGTCTCGTAGATTGGTGAACCAGCACAAAGCATGATGGTCAGTCACCACTTTAAATGGTCTTCCATAGAGATATGGCCTAAAGTTTGTAATTGCCCAAATGACCGCGAGGCGTTCTTTTTCTGATGTGGAATAGTCAGATTCCGCGCGAGACAGTGTGCGACTTGCGTAGGCTATTACCCGTTCAATGCCATCTTGTCTTTGTACCAAAACAGCTCCAAGACCAATATTGTTGGCATCAGTGCGTACTTCAATGTCAGCATCTTCATCGAAGTGTCCAAGCACGGGAGGGGAAGAGAGCCGGTGCTGTAGTTTTGCAAAGGCAGTCTGCTGGTCGTCAGCCCAGACAGATGGTGTGTCATCACGCGTTAGGCGTAATAGTGGCTCCGCAATGTTAGAGAAATTTTCAATAAAGCGCCGGTAATACGCGCACAGACCCAGAAACCATCGAATACTTTTCTCGTCAGTTGGAGGTGGGAAAGCGGTGAAGGCAGCAGTTTTGTCAGGATCAGGCCGAACACCAACGGCGCTCACGACGTGACCAAAAAACTTTAATTCTCCGTAGCCGAAATGACACTTGACCTGCGTTTGAATCGCGTGCCATTCGGTTGGCGAAACACGATAAGGCTGCTGCCGTATGGGATGCGCGTCGTCGTAGGTGATAATACGGTGTTTCGTTATCGGTGTTTGACGTATCTTCGAAGAACGTGCAAAGCATGTGTGGAACTCCAGCAACAGCTCGCTGAAACGCTGCTTGTTCGCTTCAGAAAGCGTTGGATTGATGTAGACGCTCCGGAAAGGCGTTTCAGCAGTGCCGATGGCCTCGGAAGCAAAACACTCGGTGACATTGGCGACTGGGTCGGCGTAGGTGATGACAGTTCCAGGAAAAACGTGCCGGTGCTCGTAGCTGAAGTTTGTGACAAAAACGTTGCAGTGATCAACACTAAGGTCAACAAGGCTTCTCGCTACGCAGACACCCGCAGACCGCAGAAGCAAGTGATTACTTTTTATGACTGCTTCACCGTGCATCACTCCGTCCCACGCCACCTGAACCACAACAGTTACACGGGGTGGTAACGTGACAGCGTCGTCGACGACGCGAAGAGACACTCGGGAGTAGCTGGGGTCGGCGTAAGCTGTTGTGGCGTTTGTGGTCGTGAAAGTGACTAGACGTCGTCGAATGTCAAATATAGCGCCATGCTCCCTGAGAAAATCCATGCCAATGATCAGGTCTCAAGAGCACTGCCGGAGAACGCTCAAACTAGCAACAAATGTAGAACCGCGGACTTGCAGTCTTGCCGTGCACATACCGAGTCGCGTGACGATGTGCCCGCCAGCTGTAAGAATTGGCGTTCGGTTCCAAGGCGTCGTTACTTTCTTGAGAAGGGCGGCCAGCTTTTCGCTAATTATGGAATAGTCCGCACCAGTGTCCACTAAAGCGCTGACTTCGCGACCATCTAACAGAACAGGAATATCTAAGGAAACTCTTCCGGAATCAGCCGGTGGTGTCGTTGTCGATGTATCGTCGGTATCTTCAATCCGCGTTGATAGGAAGCCTTGAGCATGACCAGTCTGAGCGGCCTTGCCCCTGAAGGTCGCTGAGGCTAGTTTTCCCGACGTGGGCTAGGTGACCGGCCCTGCGCCACGCCCGCATAGCTGCGATGATTCGGCGAGAACCGCCGCGGTGATGGAGAGCTTGAGTGGTGCCGAGATGTCGATCCACGCTGCTGAGCAACGTAGTCAGCGATTTCTGGAGGCCGCTGGCCGAACCTAGGAGGTGGGGAGTTGGCCGAAAAACCACGAAGTCCCAGCTGTCGATAAGTGCACTTTGGGTAGATGTGCCCCGGTTCCAATCCAAGAAATCCAAGGCCGTTTATCGGCCCTAGACGAAGCACCTCAAGAAGAATCACTACCTAATCTTACAGGATTACAGGAAGCTGAATCAAGTGACTAAGAAAGATGTGTATCCGCTTCCACGTATTGATGACTCCCTCGATAGGCTTCGGAACGCTCGCTACTTCTCTTTAATGGACCTCAGAAGTGGATATTGGCAGATCGAGGCAGACCCAAGAGATCGGGAAAAAACCGTTTTTTGACGCCGGATGGTTTATATGAATTTAAAGTTCTACCCTTCGGTCTGTGCTCAGCGCCCGCTACTTTTTAAAGGCTCACGGACACTGTACTTTCAGGGTTAAAAAGGAAGACCTGTTTAGTTTATCTAGACGACGTCATAGTGTTTTCCCCAACTTTTGAAGAGCATCTCAAGAGGCTAGAAGTTGTTTTACGAGCCATACGCTCCGCAGGCCTCACATTGAAACCAGATAAATGTCACTTTTGTTTTGAAGAACTGCTGTTTCTTGGTCATGTCGTCAGCTGTACCGACGTTCGACCTGATCCTGAAAAACTTGCGGCTGTGGCACAGTTCCCAGTACCGTCCGATAAGAAAGCTGTCAGGCGCTTTCTGGGCCTATGCGCCTACTATCGCTGGTTAATCGCCGACTTTGCACGGATTGCGTCGCCGTTAACTCGCCTCACTAGAGACGACGCCACCTTTGAGTGGAATCACGAGTAGCAAGCAGCGTTTAATGACCTCCGCCAACATCTTCAAACACCCCAGTGCTTGCTCACTTCGACGAACAAGCGCCAACAATGCTTCACACTGACGCAAGCAATGTAGGCCTCGGAGCTGTGCTTGTGCAGTGGCAAGAAGACACGGAACGAGTGATCGCCTGCGCAAGCAGGACGCTAACACGCGCTGAGGCCAATTATTCAACAACTGAGAAAGAATGCCTCGCCGTGGTCTGGGCAGTTATGAAATTTCGCCCGTACTTGTATGGCCGCCCTTTCAAAGTTATAAGTGACCATCATTCCCTCTGTTGGTTGACTAATTTAAGAGATCCAACCGGCCGACTAGCACGCTGGAGTCTGAAGTTACAAGAGTTTGATATGACGGTCATACACAAGTCTGGGAAGCGCATACGGACGCCGACTGCCTGTCTCGATCACCAGTACAGTCAGCTTCTCTTTCTGACTACGACGATATGGCCTTCCTTGGTGTTCTCGACGCGTCCACGATTGCCCAACAACAACGAAGTGACCCCGAATTGCTTGATTTGATTAATTACGTGGACGACGTTCTTCGAGGGCACCTAGAGTCTTTGCAAGGACATTATCGTCGTTTTGCTTACGCAATGGCGTCCTCTACAAGAGAAACTTTTCGTCCATCGGAGCTCCCTATTTGCTCGTTATTCCTGCACCTCTTCGAACTGAAGTGCTCCAAGCATGTCACAATGAGCCGACATCTGGCCATTTAGGCTACACTCGCACATTGGCAAGAGTACAGCAGGGATACTACTGGCCACGACTCACAACAGCCGTGAAGCACCACGTTTACACTTGCATCGATTGCCAGCGCCGCAAGTCACCTCCAAAGAGACCCGCCGGTCAGCTGCAACCAGTACAGGTTCCACGTACACCGTTTGAACAGATAGGAATGGATATTTTGGGACCCCTTCCTACTTCTACTGCAGGGAATCGCTGGGTTATAGTCGCAACAGACTACCTAACCAGGTATGCCGAAACAAAAGCTATTCGAAAGAGCACCGCAGTGGAAGTGGCGAGATTTTTCATAGAAAACATTGTGCTACGCCACGGTGCTCCGACTATCGTGATCACGGACCGCGGAACAGCATTTACGGCAGCTATTTTAGATCACGTCCTGATGCTTAGTGGAACGACTCACCGTAAGACCACTGCGTACCACCCGCAAACAAACGGACTATGCTGGATGCGATGTTGCCACATGAATGGGACGCTACCGACACAGGCGCTGACGTGTTCACTGAACGCGCGGAAGAAGCTAGACAGCTCGCCCGCTTACGGATCCACCAGCGACAAGACTACGATGCAGGCCGCTACAATGCTCGCCATAGCACTGTAACGTACAAAATCGGTGACAGAGTGTGGGTTTGGACACCCGTACGAAAACGTGGACTGTCTGAGAAGCTGCTAAGGCGATATTTCGGGCCATACCGAGTATCACGCCAGCTAAGTGACGTCACCTACGAGGTTGTCTCCGACAGTCCCCAATGCCCGAGGCGTCGCCAGCACCAGCCTGAACTTGTTCATGTAGTGCGTATGAAGCCGTACGTGAGTGACTGACTGCACGTTAAAAAATACTGTGCGTCTGCATCAGCATCGGGGCGATGCTCTTATAATGAGGGGCAAGTGACACGTGTTTATATGAAAAAGAACGATGATAGGAATGTTTTGTAGATTCCAGCTAGTGGGTCAGGTGGTTTTTCGGGACGACAACGAAGCAGGCATCTTGCTGTAATTATTCTTTTCTATTATATCATTAGTTTTTCATTTAGGATAAACCTTTTAGTAGATCTCATATAGGCTACTTCTAGATTTCATGGCCAATCCCCCATAGTGGGTATGTGCCAGTGCGAAGGGGCAACAACAACAACAACAACAGCTGTACAGCTGATCCTGAATACGCTCTTTTCGCTGCCGTAGCTGCTGTCATCTTTTGTTCGCGTTGCACTGCGACAATATATATATGAAAACACAAGCAAAAAGTCAGAGAAAAAAGATTCACGCGGAATCCAAAGTGGGACCTCCGCGTCGTGAATGCGAGGCGTTAGCCACTGAGCCACTGAGTGGTACCCCCTCAAACGTTCAAACGGCAAGCTCTTCATACCTACCACTTACCGCTGTTGGCGGGAATCTCGGGGGGGGGGGAGCTATCGTGTTTTCAGCATTATCAGCAACTTGGCACAGTGAGCGCGCGGCGGCTCTCATCTCTCACGCGTACTTTGGTCCGTGTAGAGAATAAGGGGCTTTACGCTCAATCGCGCGCCCTTTTGTTGCAGTGGGGAGAATCGTACGTCTTGGTTAGCCTTTGGGTTTTGTTTGGATTACTCTGTTGTAATTAGTGGGCGCACAAAGGTCACTGCAATCGTTGCACAGCCTTCATTTGCGAAATGGCGTGCTTTTCGGACAAAGCGAAGTAACAACTTAGACGTTTATTCGCGTTAATCTTTACTTGTGAGTACGTTTCGTGCGTCTTTTGTGCGCGAGAACCGCGGGGCACGTTTCGATCTGCTTGCCATTCTGGGCGTGATCTTCCAATTTGTTGCTATCGCGTTCATTGCTTCGCCTTTGCGACAAAGCTGTGACTTTTAAATGCGAAACATTTTTTGGAACTTCGGTGACTGAATCTATCTATCTATCTATCTATCTATCTATCTATCTATCTATCTATCTATCTATCTATCTATCTATCTATCTATCTATCTATCTATCTATCTATCTATCTATCTATCTATCTATCTATCTATCTATCTATCTATCTATCTATCTATCTATCTATCTATCTATCTATCTATCTATCTATCTATCTATCTATCTATCTATCTATCTATCTATCTATCTATCTATCTATCTATCTATCTATCTATCTATCTAGCCGCCTACGTCTTTTAGCTCTCCTAGCTGTTTCGATAATGGTATCAATACCGAACTAGGTATAGCATAACATGACTGTATGAAGAGCATATTTTACTAGTCGTAACACGAAAATCATGGCTAGTATGTCATGAATATCATGATTTACAATTTATGGTCCTGCAGCTCCCGCGGTGGTTTCGTTCACATGGCATGTTGGAAAACTGGTATGGTATGGCATGATTGCATGGCCAACACAAGCGACAGACCCTAATGTGATAATGCTGACATGCGTGTCATGTAACAACATGACTACATGCCACGCTCATGATGCGCTCGTGGCCGTTTCCCTAGCTTCGCTTATACCAAATTTGGTAATACGGGACGTGAATGGATGACGAAAATATGATACTGGTGCGAACATGATAAACATAAGATGCGTGTCATGTAACAACATGACTACATGCTACGCTCATGATGCGCTCACGGCCGTTTCGCTAGCTTTCCATGTACCAAACTTGGTATTACGTGACACGAACGGAGGACATAGGTAAATGACACATTCAAGCATGGTAACCACGACATGCGTGTCATGTAACAACATGACTACATACCTCACTGATGATACACTCGTGGCCGTTTCGCTAGCTTCACATATGCCAAATTTGGTATTACATGATGCCAATGAATGAAGAAGGTATGAGACTGATGCAAGCAAGATAATCATGAGATGCGTGTCATGCGAGAACATGATTACATGCAACAGACAAGGCGCTAGTCAATTTGAACATGACGGGGTGCGCATACTCGCTGGCGTTCATATCGTCGCATCAGGCCGGCGTTGCCACGCCAGGCCTGATGCGACGCCAAGCCATATACTTGCAGGCGCGCGCCGCGCTGCATTGCTCTGACGCATGCGCGTTTCAGGGCGTTCGGCGTCCTTCCGTCACAAAAAGAAGTAGACGCAGAGTTGTCTGGGTAACGCATCGGCGTGAAATGCTGCATGTCGCGTTTCGCGCCGGTTGCCGTCGGGCCGGGCCGACGGACGCTGGTCGCGCCTAGCGTCAGACTATAGAGTGCTCGCGTTTCGCCAACGTAGCGTCGGTGTGCCCATAAAGTTTCCTAATATACACTAGTGGGAACTCTGACGCTAGTGTCTATGGGAGCGGCAACGCACGGCACTTCATCGAGCATGGGAATGATGGGTAGTACACACATTTGTCTAATATTCGTACTTCTGGCCTGCTTTTGGCTCCGTGTGTGTTCGTGTGGCTCGGAACTCTTTTCTTACAAAACAAATAGTACAAATGTTCATCAGTTGCGCTTCACCATCTTATTCCTTTAGACTTACCTTTCGAAATCGGGTCACGAAGTTGAAAAGGGCTGAATCTTTCTTTCAAAACAAAACCGAAACACAGCAAACAACGAAGCCGCAAGTACGATTCGCCGCCCGCAAGTACGAAGACTAGGCAAACGTGTGTACTACCCATCATTCCCATAGTCGTTGAACGATCGCAGCGCCAGAGTTCGCTCTAGTTAATTTTAGGAAACTCTATGGCTGTGCCCACCGTGCGTGCTCGTCAGCGCTACATTGGAGTATATTGGGCCCTTTATGATGCGCTCGCGGCCGTTTTGCTAGCTCCACATATACCAATATGGTGTTACGTGACGTCGATGAATGATGAAATATATGACTGGTGCAAACATGACTATCCTGACACGCGTGTCATGTAAGAACATGACAACATACCACTCTCATAGCATGCTCGTGGCCGTTTCGCTAGTTTCGCATATACTAAATTTGTTATCACGTGACGTGAATAGATTGCGAAAGTACACGACACGTTGAAACATGATAATCACGACATGGAAGTCATGTACGGCATCATTTATCTCCACCTCGTAACGATGTGCTGATTTTTACGTGACACTTAAACATTTTTCGTTCGTTCTTCGCATATCATCGAATCATACTGTACGTGGGATCTGCCAATTTTTTTGAACAAGCGGACGTTAGGGATGTTCGTTTTCATTGCGCTTTATTAGCTTTCAAAGAGTTTACGCTGCAGGCTATAAGAAATACTTTCTAAATAAATGCTTAAATTTCTGTGCTGGTAGGAAACAGTGCATTTATCGAATGTTGGTGTGCAGTTAAACAGTCCAGAGAGAGAGAGAATAAAATGAGGGAAAGGCAGGGAGGTTAACGAGAAGATGGAGCATGTGGTTAGCTAACCTGCACTAAGGGAAGGGAGAACAGGGAAGAAAGATGGGAAAGAAAGCAAACAGTGAAAGAGACGCGCGAAAAGAAAAACAATTGTGAGCTGCGGTGCTATAGCCTATACAGTAGGCCACTACCACGCAAAAAGTTCAGCAAGGCCTTCACTGATTTTCTGCGCGAAGACAGATCATGTCGCCTTTCAAGCACTGGTTGTTCTGACAAAGGTCTGTCGTCAAGGTGAACTAACGCAGCAGCTAACTGCCGTCTTTGCACGCTGTAACGTGGGCAGTGACGAAGAACTTGCTCTATCGTAGCAGCACTATCTTTCATGCCGATTCAGAAGCCGAAAACTTTGGTGAAAGCGACACCAAGCCACAGTGGATGAGGCACCGTTATCTCAAATTGAGAGAGTCCGACGGAGGCCGAAGTCGATAAAACGCGTCCAGCCTATGTAGTTGCGTGTGCCGTGAGCACTCAGCGTTCCACAAGAATTTTACTTCTTCATTAGCGATTTGTCGGATTTTAATTGCAGCATCAGTTCTTGAAAATGGAATAGATTTTTCTTCACCATCTTTGTGTGCTGATTGAGTAGCTGCATCGGAATGTTCGTTGCCTAATGTGCCGCAGTGACTTGGAAGCCACTGAAACGTGGTTTCGTGTCCTTCGTCGAAAGGGTGGTGAAGCAGCTCGCTAATTTCTAGCACAAGTTGTTTATGAGGTCCCCGGCGTAAGGCGAATACCAAACACTGTAGTGCTGCCTTGAAGTCACTGAACACGCTCCATTTCTTGGCTTCTTGTTGTTTAAGGATTTTAACTGCACTACGTAGAGCTGTCGATGACATATGGTGGGGTAACCGAATCTTCATCGCTGTCGCTATTGCGGGAAAGATCACTGACCCTGCAGACCCATCCACTGTAGTTGAAGCGTCAGTGTATAGATGGGTATGCTCACTCTACTTATCTTGCAACAATAGAAGAGGAAGCTGCTTTGACGCTGGAGACGAGAGCCAGGCTTTTGACCGTATGCCTGGAACCGTGAGTTCAACATGTGAATGAGTCATACACCATTGGGGAGTTGCAATTCTGAACGGAGTTGTATATCCCGTAAGTATGTGCGCGCAATATGACAAGACTATCTTGCAAAGTGAGGCACGAGGTCGGTCTTCTGGCAGTGAGAATAGATGATGAACAGGGGCGCGAGTAAGATGTCCCACGTGTGCTCTGAGCACTTCCATTACTTTATGCGTCTTGAGCGGGCAGTCATTCACGATCGCAGTTGTCTCAGCTGTTGACGAACATCGCGGTAGCCCCAGACAAACTCGCAGAGCCATAGCCTGGATGTTTTTGAGAGTGCGAATGCTGGTTCGGCAGATATTGGTCAAAACATGCAAGCTGTATCGCAAATAGCTGAGAAAAAGCGTCTTGTACAAGTGCACCATTGCATGTGCTGAAGTCCCCCAGGTTTTTCCTCCCTTCCAAGAGACTTGAATAAGTTAGCAATGTGTGTCAGATTAGATGGTGAGCCAACGCGTAACAAGTGGTCAACTTTTGTGCATCAAAACTTATTTAAATATAATAAACAAGTTATCTCTTGATAGCATTGACGACGCACACATTAAATGCTTCATTTTGTTGTCGTCATTTTTCGTCGCAATCGAGTTCTGCCAATGTTTGTTCTGTGTTATTTTTTATTTGGCTTTTCATATTTCCATGTCCTAGCTTTTCAATTTCATTGCTTTGATGTCATGCATGTGTGTCAGTGCATTTTTAAATAGTGATTTGAATGTGTCTAAAGTGACAATGACGTGTCAGCTAGGTTACGCTCGTCTTATCAGCACAGTTTATCAGTAAAACATGCGTTCTTAGTATGTCGCAATTCACCCAAATGTCATGTGTGAAAATGACATTTACGAATGACATCGCCGGGAGCAATTGAATGAGCGCTGTAAGGACTGCGAAGGCATAGCGTTTTGGATTAAAGAAAAGTTTTTACCGATGGCCCCTCCGGGGCAATGCTTTACTAGGTCTCTTGCCCTTTGAACAACGTCAGGTGGCATGTGCCTAGTGATTTCGGGAAGCGCACACAGGCTCACCACTTATATGAAATAACCACAGTATGAGCGAATGCTTAGTTACACAATTCGCTAAGCATTCTATGGTTTCTTAAGTCATTCTTGACCCGAAAGTAACACCTCCAATTCAAGAATTTGGCTTGCAATGAAGCTTTCATGTATTTGGCTGAATCCCTTTTCACATATTAGTGGTATATTACAAAGAAATAAGCAGTTCATCACTTTTTATCGCTTGATCAGTGTTATAACCTATATTTACCCGAATGGCATCGTTGATTTTTTTAGTCCTGATAAACAGGGAAAAAATTCAGCTTTTTAAAATGAGGGATTTTGGTAATCAGCAATAAGAAAGCAATGACGCCATTGTTTTAAATGCTCATAATCTCTAAGCTAAAACTAAAGCGAGAAAATACTAACGCGCACTATCTGCAAGTCACTACATGACACATACTCAAGGTTTGTTTACGCTATTGAAAATGTGGTGAAAGAAAATATTTGCTTCTCAACTGTGATATATCTCACCTGCCTCAGAAAGGTGATTGGTGTGAGACCCATGCGCTGCCCATCGGAGATATCTCCACGAATTAAGTATGGGAAACCCAGGCTTGCTCCCTGTTTGTCATAAAAATGGCGAAGTAGTAGACCTACTATACTAAGATGGTACTACAGCGCTGGTCAGCGCAACAACAAAAGTACCTTTACGTACAAAATGTCAAACACGGGCCACTTATGCGCAGCCATTCAGCAATTCTCTTGGTGAAGATAGCGTTGATTCGTTAAGGTGATATTGCTAATATCTACGACTGATGTGTTGCTCCTTACTTTGCAAGTAATAAACTTTTTGACCTGAAACAGAAATGTTACTTAGCAAAACCATTTAGGTGATGTTCAGTGCGCGTTTCAGCAGCTTCATTTTTCATGCACACGGTCAAAATTTCAAAAGCCCTGCGCTACGGCGTCACTCAAATCATGTCAGAGTTTTAGGATGTAAAACATCAACAATTACCCTATTAGTATTATCCTCGCACTGTGAAGATGGGCTTAAAAATGCAACAGGACACAAATTTGGAGTTAAAAACATTCTAGAACCATGGCAGAACACCTCCAGTGCGTCAGGCTATACAAAAGCACTATCGACGTTTTTACGGGTCACAGGCTTGAACGAAACGTTGTAAATTGTGCAGTGCGTGTGAGAGACTTTATGTGTTATGTGACTGTTATGCGTGTATGTAACTGTATGTGTTGTGTGTTTATAATTGTATATATCACTGTCATCCCCCGGCAACTCGAGTAGCCTGTCAGGTGAAAAACCAGGCAAACCTCTCCAGCTTCCCAGTAAAATAATTCTCTCTCTCTCTCTGTTTGAGTATCTCTCGCATACAAAACGCTTAACGCCGAACTACATGTAGCGCTTTTGCCGGCGTCTTCCCAGCGTTTCGTACGTCGCCGTCACTTGGGGTCAACACTACCGGTGATGGTCGCCGAAATGTCTACTTCAGAATAATCCAGACGTCTGCAGTGTCGGCAACGACGCCGGAAGTGGTTCGTTGAAAGGAGAACCAATCAGAGCGTGGCTGTCAGCGACTTACACTTCGTAAAATACTCGTCTGCGCCCTTGCTAATGGCTGCCGCCCACTTTATATCTAAGAAGTCGTGGCCATGCGCTGTGTGACCCCGCAGTTATCAACTGATGTTCGTATTTGACTTAGTTTGTTCTTCAGAAGCTTCGACAGCAAGCCCTCGGGTTTTTTTTTTTTCGAACTGTTTCCGAGCGCCAGGCTGGAGATCATCGGTAGGCTTAGCAGGCATGAGTGTACTCGCCGAATACGTGGCCTCCAAAATCAGCGAGAACTTTAAGCTCGGTAAACATATGTTACGAATTTGTAGTTGTTATTATGAATAGTTGGCGCAACGAGTAAAATAAAGAAAAATAGCCTTCCGGCGGCACTGCGACTTGTTTTCTTCGCTTCAGAATCGGAAGTGGGACATAGAACCAGCAACGAGGCATATTTCTTGTTGGTAAATTCACGCATACTGTATGGGTCGAAATTTCCGAAGACCTCCACTATGGCGTCTGTCATAATCATATGGTGGTTTTGGGACGTTGAACCCCACATATCGATCGATCGATCGATCGATCAATCAATCAATCAATCAATCAATCAATCAATCAATCAATCAATCAATCAATCAATCAATCAATCAACGAATACTGTACACTGCTTTTCGGGGTCTTAGGTTCATTCTCTTTCGTCACATTGTGTAACGCCTGGATGGCTATGGTTTCAGCGCTTTCCATATAGGGAGCCTACATGAACGGCTGTTTTTAGGGTGGAGACATCTTAATAAGTGCCTTCAAGAAACTCAGCCAAAACCAGCGGGCAACGGGGCACGCTGTTGCCAGCTTCCACCAAATTCAGCATAGTTTTCTGTGTGCCGCCATTTTGGAGCCAGCCGCCGCTCCCTCCAGCTACGCGAAGTACGGCGCAACAAAAAGGAGCCGACGGTTCTCGGGATCGTGTAAGCGACCCAGTTCTCAAAGTGAGCGCACGAAGAAATTCGCAGCCCACACACAAACACTTGCGACATAATACTGAGGTTACGCTGACACGAACGCAAGCGTGACAACAGCTCAGACTAGCGAGCGCGTCTCCGTACGAACGCGCGGACGCGTCCCGTTTGTGGGCTTCCTACTCGCAATGCGTGGACGCAGCAACGACAACTTCGGTTATCTACTCATTCGCGAACACCGCGAAACACGTATACGTGTGCCGCAGGAAAAAACAGTGAACGAAATACGCAGTACTCACAGAGCAAATACGAGACGCACTGGTGGGCTCCCAGCCGTCTCGCTTCACTTCAGCCAGCCACAGTTGTCATCGGCCAGGGCTCACTGGGAAGCGGAACATTCGCACCCCCTTTCTGTTGTGGTTAGTGCAGAGTGGTACGCAGCATCCAGGCATTCTACGGCTTCACCAGCAGCGTTTAACACGCTACCGCAACGTTCGACGCCGTATTATTGAGAACTAAACGCAACCGGGCGTAGACACAGTGTGGGCACCAAGATGGGGTGACAGAGCGGCGTTGCTGTCTGGCAACATTGTGTTTTGGCGGGCGGCGGTGCGTTGGCGGCATGTAGTGGGTCAAAGGTTGACATCACCCTAAAAACGGCCGTTCATGTAGGCTCCCTATTTCATATGATTGGCCGCCCTCTCTGGCGGCATTCATGTCATTACGCCGAGAGACGCAACGCCAGAAAACACCGCCAGAAACGCTGCATGTGATTGAGCCTATATACGCCCGTCTCATGAATATATGCGTATAGTTTGGAACAGATTTCTTGAAAATGAAGATAACATGATTGAGCCCGTACGAAAGAAAGCTGTTCGTTTTGTGTACTATAACTACGGTAAGGATTGTACCTACTGCTCCCTTTTCGAAAATGTGTAATCTAAACTTCAGCACTCTGCCAAGACGTCGTCGCCCAAGACCGAACATTGTGTATATTATCGGCGTCTATTGTTGTCGCCACTGCAACCGTAGCATAAAACGGGTTGCAGTATGTGTAATAATAATAATAATAATAATAATAATAATAATAATAATAATAATAATAATAATAATAATAATAATAATATCTAAAGTTCAGTGTCCAAAACCCGTGATGGGATCATGAGAGACGCCGGAGTAGACGCCTCCAAAAATTTCGATCATCTGGTGTTCTTTACCGTGCACCGACACCGCACAGGGCTCGAGCCTATATCATCATCGCTTCGATCGAAATCCGACCGCCATGGCCGGTGTCGTGCCTGAGATCTTCGGCTCAGCAGGTGAGAACTGTATCTACTACACCCCCATGGCGCACTAATTAAATAAACATGTGCTCTAATAACAAAAAAGTAACACTTTTCATTAGGGTGTGATCAGTTCATGCACGAGAAGCAAGCTGTTCAGTGTCGGCTGAGATATGCAAGGAAAGAAAGTAATTTGATGATTAAATACTCCGTATAAAGTGCACGCAGAAGGTCACATGATCTAAAATATTTCCAAATCAACCAGTTCATCTGCTTATCATCGAAGGGAACAGTCAGAGCAATAGTGTTAATTTATGTGAGCCTTACGTGTTAAAACAATGATATGATCACAAGGCGCGCCGTGTGGGGCTACGTGGCTTAATATTGAGCACAAGGGTGTATTCAACATGCATTCAAACGATCCATCTTCACGAAGCATTCCGAGAAGCGTATGCTATCGTCGGTCCGTCGACGCATTCCCATATAGTTATCCTCAGGAGTAAAACAGCGGTCGCGGCTGAGAAAGACGAGAAGTGCCTTTATGAGGACCATCGCCAATCGAGTCGCGATTTAGCCACTGGATCTCAGGATACGTAATTCGATTCCAGTTTTAAGTTCCTGAGACCCCGAAACATGAGTGACATGCAGTGAAAGGCCAATGAATTGAAGACCACTCCTAGTTGAAGAATATTGATATGATGCGTGTAGACACCACCATGGATTTCCAAAAATTGTACGAGACGTCTCTTCATTACGCATGAAACTATATAACATAGCGAGCTGATGCTGATGATGCTTCAATGTCCAAAACAACGCAGTGATCGAGAAGCCGGAACCTTCTGGATATGCGAACGCGCATGAAAAACCAACGATATTTTCCAAAACACCGGAATTGATTACTAAGAAAAAATTATTTCTGCTCCTATATCTACATGACATGATTGAAATACTATAAGATAACAAATCATTCTAAATAGTGAGCACTGAAAGGATTAGGTGCAAAGTATTATAAACTCTCACCTCGTAGACTAAGCACTGACCTGCTCGAACTTCTCTCGTATTTCGCGTATCATAGAAATCATGACCCTGTACGGCGCGAAACCAAGTCGCGGAGCTGAATTGTCGTTGCGGCTCGTTGCAACCGCCTTGTAGTTCATGCTTGAACTTCGCTGTCTCCGGGAGGTATTCCTCTTTGAATGCCTGTATGCCGCAGTATGCTGGATGATGTAGCAGATCTTGTAAACAATTGATTGCTTTCTCTTTGTTGCTTGTTTTCTGTTTGTCGTGCACTGACGCTCGCTTTGAACTCAATTTGGCGCGGTACGCGTAAATGACACAGCTTGGTCCCGCCCTCGACAGTCCGGTCTATTGTTCACCCAAGGCTATATCCTGAGTTGTGCTGTCAAGTAGGTTACATGATGCTGAGCCGCCAGCTGTTCATTCTTTTTTCCTAGCTGGCGGTGACGCTATTTACAACTTACGGGGGGTTAATTTTTCCATTTAGTGTGTAGTGGATACGGCAAGCATTTCATGTACGCATGAAATGCACTTTCAACTTTTTGCAACAAATGGCCTTTCGTGTTGTTTACGTTCACATAAGCGGTGAGCACTCACATTAAGCGCAGACGCCCTACCCTAAGACCGCGCAAACAAAATGAAAATCAGGACATAAAGAAAACTCAACAAGCGTTCCCCTGAAAACAGAGAGGGAGTGAGAGTAGCAAAGGGGGAAGGCTGGGAGGTTACGCAAACACGCACTCGGTAATCTGAAAGCACTTTCTTCTGGGTGGCGGTGGGTAGATACTTTGACAATGTAAATGTCATTAAACAGTTGGCAGTCCGCGCTTCGTTGTCTTATCTTCATTTCACCACATTTTCCACAAAATGTGTTTCGCGCAACAGTCAAGTGTACATAATCCACGTGCTCGGTAGTATACCCTTCGTATGGCCATGAGAAACGGGGAAATACACAGGACATACAAAATTAAAGATGACTAAAACAACAAAGGCAGTGTTAGTGGGAACACGCCATATCATGAATACTTGCTATTAACCCACAAACGTTCCTTCATTACTGTCGGCTTTAGGAAGCACCACGGGGCTTTTTATGACCTTGTGCACGTACGAAAGCGTATGGCCAAGGACCCGGAATATCATTTTTTTACGAAAGTGGTCTTGCATAAAGGCGGTGGACTTTAACCTTCCGCAGCACGTCGCTGAGTGTTGTGAGATGAGCAGTGGCACATAAAGTGCTCAACTGCCTCGTGACAGTCACGAAAGTTGCATGTTGGTCATTCCATTGCGCAAAGAGTTTGCATCCGTAAAATGTCATACACCACCGCGTGCGACACAGCAAAGCAGGCTGCTGTGGACGATTGATGCTACGCAATTTAGCCTTGTTTTTTGCTATTTTTTGAAGCAGCACCTGAATCTATCAACTGTTCACATCGAAGTTAGATTTGGTAGCTCGCTTGCGAGAAGTAGAAGGATCAACTAGCAAAAACAATAAATAATAGTCGTTTATGACGTGCTGATGTGCTTTTCGAGGCACTACTTTCATAATATCCTTACCCCTAAATATTGGCAAGAAACATTTAGATTCACCCACGAAAATATTTCGCACAGTTTTCCAGAACGTCGGCGTTGCCGATTTATAAAAAAAACGTGCTACATGTATGTACAACTACCTCTATAACGAGGCATAAAAAGCGGTACATTTGTATACCGGTGTCTTTAGGTGATACTAAACGAAAAAAGTTGGCAGATTCCAAGTACAGTGGGAATCGATGATACGCGAAGCACGAATGAGAAAGGTTGATATCTCACTTTAAAATCAGCACAGCGTCACGAGGTGGAGGTAAATGATGCCGTACATGTCTTCCGTGTCACAATTATCATGTTTGGATGTGTCGTTTACCTTTGTCATGTATTCACATCACGTGATACCAAATTTAGTATATGTCGAGCTAGTGAAACGGTCGTGAGCACGCTATGAGCGTGGCATGTTGTCATGTTCATACATCACACGCGTGTCAGAATTATCATGTTTGCACCAGTCATATATTTCGTCATCCATTGACGTCACGTAACACCAAATCTTGTATACATGGAGTTAGCAAAACGGCAGGGAACGCATCATGAACGGCCGAATATACTCCAATGTAGCGTTTACGCACGCGCACGCTGGGCACAGCGACGCTACGTTATCAAAACGTGAGCACTCTTTTGTCTGACGCCAGGTGCGACCACCGCCTGACGTCAGACTATATAGAGGGCAACCAGTGCGAAATGCCACATGCTGCATTTCGCGCCCATGCGTTACCCAGACAACACTGCGCCTCTTTTCGTAACGGAGGGACACCGGTCGCGCTCATTTATTTATTTATTTATTTATTTTAGGAATACTGCAGGCCTTAATAGGCCCAGGCAGGAGGGGAAAAGTACGAACAAAAGTACAAAGTCTGCAAATATCAAGAATATATACAAGTAGGATCTATACAAAGCAACAACAAAGTGAATCTACTAACAAGTAAATGAGCACTAAAAGAAATGTGATACAAAGAAAAATAATATACAATATGAGAAGATAAACAATACAGAACTATCTAATCAATGTACAAAGGAGTTAGTAAAAAAAATAAACAGGGGAAAAAAATACTGGATCACTGTATTGAAAGAGGAAGGGCTAGATCTAAGATGAAATGGATGCGATAGAGTCGGTGTTGCTGAGTGTACTAAGAGGTAGGCTGTTCCAGTCGGCTACTGTTCGAGGAAAAAAGGAATACTTAAAGATGTTGGTTCTGGTATTGTAAGGCGTTAATGTGGCAGAGTGGCGATGTCTTGTTCGGCGAGCAGTGAGAGGCTTTATGTAAGGTTCAGGAGAAAGAGACAATTTATTATTATACAGTAAGAATAGAAATTTAAGCCTGTGAATTTTTCTTCTTAGTTGCAAGGACTGAATGTTGTGTTGGGCCATTAGGTCACTTGGAGAGTCACTGGTGCGATATTTGGAGAAGATGAATCTTACTGCTTTACGTTGGATCCTTTCTAGCGCATCGATGTTAGTTTTAGTGTAAGGATCCCATACGATAGCTGCATATTCAAGCTTAGGACGGACAAGAGAGGTATAAGCGGTTAGACGGGTCTCGGGAGGAGCATGTTTTAATTTGTGTCTGAGGTAGCAGAGTTTTTTGAAGGCTGAGTCGCAAAGGTGAGAGATGTGGGAGTTCCAACTGAGATTATTAGTTATGATGACACCCAGGTACTTATATTCATCAACCTCTGTAAGAGGCATGGATGCAAGATTATACGTTTATTAATTTTTTTGGTGATTTTCATAAATACTGTTTTATCAATATTAAGCTGCATATCCCAGCGTTCGCACCATGTTAAAATTTTTTGAAGGTTAGAGTTTAGGGTGATTTGGTCTTGCTGGCAGGTAATTTCATTAAAGAGTAAGCAGTCATCAGCGAATAATTTTATCTGTACAGGTTCAGTAATAGAGTCAACTATGTCATTAATGTATATATTAAATAATAAAGGTCCAAGAACACTTCCTTGGGGAACTCCAGAAGTAACAGCAAGGTCACTCGAACAGCAATTATCAATTGCAACAAATTGCCTACGGTTAGTGAGGTAAGCAGAAATTCAATTTACTAGGTATGAGGGAACGTCCAGATGAACAAGTTTTTCGATTAGTTTCGCGTGTGACACGAGATCAAACGCCTTCCTAAAATCCAGAAATATGACGTCAGTTTGTCCTGATTTGTCGACAACGCTAGCGAGACTGTGAATTACAGTAGTTAATTGGGTTACAGTGGAGAGGCCCTTCCTAAATCCATGCTGCATAGGAGTTAAAATAGCTCGATCATCAAGAAACCTAGTGATTTCGTTAGCAATAATGTGTTCTAAAAGTTTACAACAAGAGGAGGTTAGTGATATGGGGCGGTAGTTTTGAACTAATGATGGATCGCCTTTCTTTAGGATAGGAATGACACGAGCAGATAGCCAGTCGTTCGGAAGCACTGCTGAAGATAGTGATGCACGAAAGATGATAACAAGAAAACGCGATAGCATTTCGGCGTATCTGTGAAGAAACACGTTTGGTAAGTTGTCAGGCCCGGGTGATGATTTTGTTTTTATATTCAACAGCATAGAAAAGACGCCAGGCAAAGAAACAAAACTAAAGTCATCCTTCACCAATGTGTGATTCAGGCAACGGGGAACAGGCGAGTTTGAAAATATACTATTAAAATAAGCATTGAAGTGAACAGCGATCTCTTGTTTAGCGACGACAGGATTGCCCTCGTGCATAATATGATCAACTGGTTTACTTTTTTTGCTGAGAAAGCTCCAAAACTTGCTGGGAGCAGTTCGGATGAAGTTAGGCAGGGTAAATTGAAAGTAACGAAGTTTAGCTGCCCTAACAGCCTCGTGCGTCAAAGCGACGCAGCGCGGCGCGCGCCTGCGATTATATGGCAGGACCGGCGACTGGCGTGCCAACGCCGGCGTGACGCGACAAAATGAACGCCGGCGAGCACGCGCACCGCGTCATGTCGAAATGTATTGGTACCTTGACTGTGACATGTAGTCATGCTCTCACATGACACGCATCTCATGATAATTATGTTTGCACAAAACACGTACCTTCGTGATCCAATGACGTCACGTAATACCGAATTTGGCATATGTGAAGCTAGCGAAACGGCCACGAGCACATCATGAACGTAGCATGTAGTCATGTTACATGAAACTCATCTCATGTTTATCATGTTTGCACCAGTGTCGTACTTTCGTCATCCATTCACGTCCCGCAATATCAAATTTGGTGTAAGAGAAGCTAACGAAACGGCCACCAGCGCGTCATGAGCGTGTTATGTAGTCATGTTGTTAGATGACACGCATCTTATAATTATCATGTTTGTACCAGTCACATACCTTTGTCAGCCATTCATGTACCGTGATACCAAGTTGCATATATGTGACGCTAGCGAAACGGCCGTGAGCACATCATGAGCGTGGCATGTAGTGATGTCGTTACATGACACGCTTGTCATGAATGTTATGTTGGGGTCTGTCGCTTGTGTTCGCCATGCAAGCATGTCATACCATACCAGTTTTGCAACATGCCGTGTGAACGAAACCACCACAAGAGCTGCAGGACCATGAAATGTAAATCATGTCATTCGTGACATACATATCATGATTTTCATGTTATGACTAGTCAAATAAGTTCTTCATGCATTCGTGTAATGCCATACCAAGTTTGGTATCTATAGCATTATTGAAACGACCAGGAGAGCTAAAAGTCATAAGCGGCTAGATAGATAGATAGATAGATAGATAGATAGATAGATAGATAGATAGATAGATAGATAGATAGATAGATAGATAGATAGATAGATACGCTCAATGTCACCGCAGTTCGCTAAGAAATGCTTCGCATTAAAAAAAATTATGAACACCTCCCCGAAGGGAACCCAGATGGGATGCGAAGCAGCAGCGGTGTGCACGGCGTTGACTCGGTCGAAATGGGCACCAACGCGGAGGCCAGAAAAATGGTTTGAAGCGAAACTTGGTGTTGTCTTTACTCGAGTAAACTTTGGTTTGAAATGCAAGGACACGGGGGGCGGGTGGGGTTTCGTGTAAAGTAAAAGTAAGCATGGGCAGCGAGTCGTATTATCGCTGTCCTAATCGATCAGCTCGTAATGACGCGGCGTTCAGTTCAATAACGTCAAAAGAGCCAAGTTTGCGTATACGCTAAAACGTATGTCCTCCACCTGCTCGGACGTCCGAGCAGGTGGAGTCATAGAGCTTAAAGCCATAGATCCATAAAGCCATAGAGTTTTTGAGATTTGAGTGACGAAGATTCAACTGCGTCTCGCATTCTGTCGCCGCTGAAGTAGCTATCACGAGCACCTGCATGCCCAGAAGGAGGAATCTAAGACTCACGAATTCATTTAGAAAGGACATGAAATAGCCTTTCAAAGGCTTCCAAGTAATTGTGGAATAATTGGCAAGAACGGCCCGATCGAGCTGCTCATTCTTCCCATCCTGAAAGCGATCAAATTTCAATTCCGCTCTCCAGAACTGACGCTGCACGGAAACTCCGCATGCTTGCTCGCAAGCGCACCACGTCACAATGGAACGAGTCACATTTCATCCATGCACGGTTATGTACCTTAGACCCAACTCTCAGTCTTCGAATTCCGCCGGAATTACGCCGACGAGACACTACTGTGCTGCGCAGATTATGGTTAGGCGTTCCGCATAGGAATGGCTGACACTGCTGCATGTGACCATTGTGGCAGTGACGAAACAACTTGGCACATACTGTGTGAATGCCCACAATACTGCTCGCAGAGACAGTCACTCTGCAATGCACTAGATGAACTGGACAACCAGCATCTTTCGGAAGAAAGAATCCTGCGCTACTGACAGGACATGTCGCAGAAGAAGACCGTGAAGGCGCTCCTGCGCTTCTTGCGTTCAACCGGCCTGTCTAAACGACTGTGATCGGAACTCCCTGAATATGTGTGCATGTGATTTTTTTCTAATTTATTTTAAATCTCTCTTTCTCTTTCCTCTTTCCGACCCTTTTCCCCACTCCGTACAGGGTAGCGAACCAGTTCTTCTAGTTTAACACACACACACACACACACACACACACACACACACACACACACACACGAGGCATATTATAATTTATAATATGTATATATAGTATAGTGAACATAAGCAGCAATATCTAGCAGATCGCCACAGATGGTTCCAAGCAAAAGCTCGTTTTCATCCCCACCTGCATATGCTGCCGTTTTAATTAATATTAATTAACTGTTGCCTCTGCTAGGTGTACAATAGTCGTCATAATATTGAAATGTCTGAGCTGCTAGCATACGGCTTGTCAGATATTCTGTAGAAGGCTTCAGCAAGGCGTTCAGCGAAAATAAAATCGCTGAACATTCCATACATCTTGCACTGATGGCCAGAATCTTGCCAATCATACCTTTGTTATCAAACGATAACGGGGTTTTCAAGCTCGAAGTGCCGTAATTTAGCCGGTGTCGTTGCTTTAGTGCGACGTTCCTGACGCGGTGCCATGACAGCCCCTGAATGGCGTGCACGCGTTTCGGAGTGTGAGTGATGGAAGTGTGCCGTTACACCCAGGCATGAATAGGTGAACGGCCATCTCATACGTGGAGTACATGCAGGGAGCAATTACAATTAATGCAACAAAAAATCATCTTATACCGTATAAGCGTGGATAGAGGAAGAAGAATTGGTAGAGAAGGAAAGGCAGGGACGTTAACCAGTCGAGCGTAACCGGTTTGCGTCTATAGTGACATAGATAGAGAATAAACTGAGAGAAGAACTTGAAGGTCAATGAGATTCGTAGCGCCCTATACCCTATACTAAGGGGTGCGAAAATGGCATTGAACTGGTGCCGTCGTTAATTTCAAACCTCTCATGCATATTTCTAGTATACATGAGTCAACGCGAGCAGGCGTCCGCTATCCAGGCGTCCACTATAGGAAACTTTTTTTCTGTCGTGGTATGACGCTGTCTATATAGAGAGATACAAATTGACAGGGAGATGAACGATATTTGAAACTCCCAGTTTCTTGATTAATGGATGTGTGGGGTTGGACGACCCAAAACCACCATATGGTTATGAGAGACGCCGTAGTGGAGGGCTCCGGAAGGTTCGATCACCCGGAGTTCTTTAACGTGCGCCCAAATCTGAGAACACCAGCCCACATTTCCGCCTCCATCGAAGAAGCAGCTCCCTCAGCCTAAATTCGATCCCCTAACCTGCAGGTCAGCAGCCGATTACTTTAGCCACTAGACCCCCGCGGCGGGCTCCTGGTTTGTTACCCTGCGCTGGGGATTTGATAAAGGCAAAAGATTGCGGATAGAAGAACGGAAAGAGAAATATAGGCGCGGAAAGGAAAGTAAGCTTGGGGAATGGCACACTTATGACTCGTTATATCAGGCTATTATCCAGTCAAGAACATAATAATACAACCTTGACTGTACTCCTGTTATCCGACTGTTTCGGTCGGCCTTTTCACAACAGAAAGTTCGTGTAACAATGCGAAGCCTTCTTTAGGGAACTTCAGCAACTTTGAGCGTATCTATCTATCTATCTATCTATCTATCTATCTATCTATCTATCTATCTATCTATCTATCTATCTATCTATCTATCTATCTATCTATCTATCTATCTATCTATCTATCTATCTATCTATCTATCTATCTGTCTATCTGTCTATCTGTCTATCTATCTGTCTATCTGTCTGTCTGTCTGTCTGTCTGTCTGTCTGTCTGTCTGTCTGTCTGCCTGCCTGCCTGCCTGCCTGCCTGCCTGCCTGCCTGTCTATCTATCTATCTATCTATCTATCTATCTATCTATCTATCTATCTATCTATCTATCTATCTATCTATCTATCTATCTATCTATCTATCTATCTATCTATCTATCTATCTATCTATCTATCTATCTATCTATCTATCTATCTATCTATCTATCTATCTATCTATCTATCTATCTATCTATCTATCTATCTATCTATCTATCTATCTATCTATCTATCTATCTATCGATCTATCTATCTATCTATCTATCTATCTATCTATCTATCTATCTATCTATCTATCTATCTATCTATCTATCTATCTATCTATCTATCTATCTATCTATCTATCTATCTATCTATCTATCTATCTATCTATCTATCTATCTAGAAGTCGCTTACGTTTGGGTGCTCTCGTTGTCATCCCCTTAACTTGGCATGAACCAAAATTAGCATGGGAGGGTAAAATAATTTGACGAAAAGTGACACGCAGGTCAAGGCGGGAATAATGTCACAATCCCGTCACGTGCGTCGTCAAACACTTCCCGCCCGAAATTGGCACATACCCACGAGCAGATATGTGGCGCTGGTATGCGAGTATGTGCCACAGGTGATTGACACTTAGTATCTACCCAGGAACGACGAGAACACACATGAGTAATTTTAACGCGTGAGCGGTAAGCAATAACCGACATCGGTAGCGTCGACCCAACGAGGGCATGAAATAAATGCTAGTGTTAAGAAAAACCTGACATATGTATCGTTGATCTCCCGACAAATGCAAATAATAAATTTGAGGGTCCCCGCAAGAATCGATGCCTAGCATTCTGCGTGGCAGTCAATAATTCTATCTCAGAGCTATAAATATATGTATATACGCCAGGTACTCGAAACTACTTTCAAATAGACGTTCATCTTCGTGAAACGTCAATAGTGGTTGCAGTGCTGCCTACCCAATTTTAAAAACATTACATGCGTACTCTTTTGATGCAGTCTCCACGTCGGGTTAACGTCAATAGTGGTTAGCTGCCACGCGCTGATGTTTATTCATGTAGCAGTGTCTATGGCCAGCATCTTCGCGAGCATCAGCGCTTCATATCAGCTCCTGGTGTTGCTAATACACTTGTTTCATTTTACATTACTGCGCTAGTGCGAACAGCCGGTTATATGCAGATCTGCCATTCTTCAACGTAGGCCTGTACGTGCAATATTTGTAAATATATTTAGTGACATTTTATGACGTGCCACTCAAAAAAGAAAATTGCAACACTTTCACCTTCCCTCTGGATGCTTCGCATAACGTCGGTTCCCAGGTACGTGGGAACTGTCGAATTTTTTTTTTCAGGAGGAATGTAGGAGGTCATTTTGCGAGCGACGGCGAGCCAAAGTGTGAAGTTTATAGGCTATTTGTAGGCTTTGTAAAATTATATCTCCATTAGGAGCTTTCCAGAACACAAAAGTTCGTATGTCACGTTCCACCCAGGAAGTCTGGCCAAATGTACTCAAGAACTTGAAGTACTATAATGCTGATGTGTACTAGTGTTTATAGAGGAGTCTTAAGCGCGACAGACGTTTTGAGAGCGTTCATTATGTAGTACTGTGGTACTTCCTTCTTCAAAAAATAAATGAAAACCATTACGCAAGTGTTTCGACACCTTTGACAGCCGTTAGCTGTTTCGTTATCTTTTCGTTAATAGTACGCGGCTGCCCTCACTCTATATGATCAGGACAAATGGCATTGCTGTTAGCCTCTCCACTCTCCCCTTCGTCACTCATGTTACATCCGTATGCAAATGGAGACCGCGTTAAGTCTGTCGTTCGTTGCCGCCGTGTTAATGGCACTTTGGCGATGGAGGCCCGTACGATCCGCTCCACGCCGCCAGCTCTTCCTTCGACGTCGCCACTCGACTAATGGCTTACAGAGAAGCGCCTAGCGCTGGTACTTTGCTGACTGGCGTCGCGCGCCCGGTCCTCGGCCCCTCTTACAGGAACGAGTTGCGACGCACGAACCCTTAAAATGGCTTGCCATGTGCGGCAATGTCGGCGCGGCGGCTAATCGCGAATTACGCTTCGCTGATTGATGAAGTGCGTGCGTACGTTGGCTGTCGTGTCCACAGAGTCCGCCTCCCTCTGCAATGAGTGATGTTTTGTCGGGTAAACGAGGTTTTTAAGCTTTCAAGAGGCGCGTCTTCTTTTCGCTTCTTATACCTTACTGCTTGTCTGCGGCCGGAGCTAAGCACTTGCAAGAGATTCGAGCACCATTTTTTTTTCTTGCAGGCAAGAATACGAAGCAAAAGAAACTATGCTAACGGCGTGGCGGGATGCTTAGGGGTGAAGAAAGCGACGATATTCGTACACAGAGAGATTAAGTGGAACACCGCCATATCTTCCTTGATTTTCTTTGGCTGACAAGGAAACTTCAAGAATTTCGTAAGGTTAAAAGACGAACGGCTGAACGGTGCTTCCCTCGCTTGCGCAACTTCCATTCATCAGGCTACTAATTAGGAAAAGTGGAGGGATGTTCTTATCGCGGCATGGTTGT
This sequence comes from Rhipicephalus microplus, assembly GCF_043290135.1. Taxonomy (NCBI): domain Eukaryota; kingdom Metazoa; phylum Arthropoda; class Arachnida; order Ixodida; family Ixodidae; genus Rhipicephalus; species Rhipicephalus microplus. The sequence goes on along the minus strand of NC_134702.1, from coordinate 82,731,778 downwards.
GGGCCGTTCGAGCCATGGAAGAGTGGTCAATAAGGGAGAGAGAAAAGGAGGGAAAATGACATTGGTGACATTGACTCTTGCATCGACGTTTACTAAGAAGGCTTGTTTTTGAGTAAGTCGGCTCATTACTTGATAACCCCAGTTTGTTCATGTTGGATCCCACGTCTCTTAGCTCATGTCTTTTCTTCGTCCTCGTATTTTTGATGACTCCCCCCCAGTTTTTTCAACAGCTAACCGGCATTTGAAGACGCTAGTTCATACCCTGCGGTATCGCATGGATTTCAAAATCGCCTGTCGCGCAATACAATTTGTATTTTAGTATTAGCTGAAGAGGAGCTAAACACGTACAAATAAAACAAGAAAAAAAAATAATCGAGCGCAGTGTAAAACACGACTGCCGCTGAATGCTAGCACTGAATCGATATGTAGCTTACACTTCTCTCACGCTTATATTGAACGTTAAGCCGGCTTCGTGCATTAATGTAGCAATAAAGGACGCATGCGTCATCATAAGGTTACAGTCAAGACACTTTATTTGCCGAAAATTGTCTCAAAATGCTCGCAACGGAGCGCTGAAATGCACATTTGGATGCGTACCACCGACCGGTTATCCACACTAGCGTGGTGACTCTGGTGGCACCTGTAACCCGAACTCACCGTGACTAAACTTCTCACCGTTCGCGCAAGAATGCACTCGCGGTTGATTTGGCTGAGGCGTCGTGATGCGAATAGTATACGGTCGGCTGACCGACTCTCAGGTCGTGCGCCTATGACTAAATTTTCCTTCGCACAATTTTTAGGGGTGAAGCTGCTTAGGCCGTGGGTCGTTTCCTCGTCCGTAGTACGTATCCTCGTCTTAGTGCGTAGCCTTCTCTAGTTTATGAGTTGTTTAATAGATGGCTTTGAATTTATTTGTCCTTGGGAATAATATAACAAGATGGCGTTAGTAATTTTCACAGCATATCCGCGGAGTGAATCATGAACGGGGTGGTAAAGCGACCGTTCATCCGTCCGTACATCTATCTGTCTGTCCGTCCATGTTCAGTACGTGCAACCGTCCGTCTGTCCATCCGTGCTTCTGTGCGCCCGTCCGTCTGTTTGTCCGTCCATGTTTCCGTCCGTCCGTCCGTGCTTCCGTTCATGATTCCACCCGTCCGTCCGTCTGTCTGTGAGTCCGTCTGTGCATCAATTTGTTCGTTCGTCTGTCCATCTGTTCACCCGTGCTTCCGTCCGTGCCGTTCGTCTGTCCGTCTGTGCCTTTGGACGAACAGAAGAATGAACGCACGGATGGACGGATGCACCCGGACGGAAGGAGGGCTGCTTCGCCTTACTCATCATGGTTCACTCAATGTATATGCTCCAATTTTTTTTCTTTCGTTGCAGAGACGAAAAAAAAACATTCCATGCGAGTCACAAATTTGCGCGAAAAAAATATACTGGCACAGAACGAGAAGAGCTTGAGGTATACTAATGAATCTCGTCGGGACTTTGATGAATGGAGCAAGTGCAGGACAAGCGTAACGCAACTCGACTCTTACCGGAAAATTGACTATAGTAGAAAAGAAACGTGCTCTTGGGTAGAGTAAAGGCAACGTTGAGTTTGTATTGTGGCGCGGAGTATACGGGGCGCGATGCTGAACTCTGGAAGAAAAGGGCCCAGGAACAAGGCGCTCGAAGGGAATGCCATAATGAGCTTCGAAATCGGGAGAGGCGGGAAGTGAGGTTATCGTTACCGGCCCCTACGGCGATAGCGAGTCCATCTAAGAGAGCCATTTATCAGGGCTAATTGCTGCCACACCCACAGCCGGTGAGAACGGCGGCCGTGTACGCCGACATGGTAGAGGGAGAAGGCCGTGTCGACGACGACGAAGACGTCGCCGGCCGTCCTTTGTGTGTACCTACTTGGTTTTGTTGAAGGGTGGTCTCGGTGGTGAGAACGTAGGGTGAAAGCGATCCGGCTGTACAGGGCGGCTAGATGCAACAGCACATTCAATGGATCGAGCTCTACAAAAATGAGCAGCTGGACGAGGATGTAGTGACGAAGCGGCACACAAAAGTCTCATGTAAATAGGCATAAAAACAAGAGGAGAACTCAAGCGCTTGAATGAAATAGTTTTTTTATGGCTGAGAGACCCGCCTCATACAGAATGAGACGCGCATGCGCTGTGACGGTAGTCACGTGTTATCAAGACCACAGTAACTGTTTTTTGTGCAGGTTTGCTTTAAAAAACCCTAATAAATGTGCGAGAAGAGTCCAAGGTATTACAAGATCTGAATCGCAACTTTTAACATGTGCCATGTTTTTTTGTGTGTGTGTGTGTGGTCATTAGTATTCACCGCCACTGGCACAGCGCGAACGTGTTATAAGACGAGTCTTTAACAGTAAAGCAACAATCGCGGTGCAGCGCTTGTGTTTGTTTGGGTCTTCTTTGTATGTGTGTCGATGTTTCTCTCGTGCGGTGCTTCACAAGCATCATAGCTCACCAATTATGCTCGTCAGTATATATCAAGCCAAGAAAGAATGACGGGTCAATGGCAGAAGCAGCAGAACTGCTGTAAAGCCCCGCCGCAGTGGTCTAGTGGCTAAGGTACTCGGCTGCTGAGCCGCAGGTCGCGTGATGGAATCCCGGCTGCGGTGGCTGCATTTCCGATGGAGGCGGAAATGTTGTAGCCCTGTTTGCTCAGATTTCGGTGGACGTTAAAGAACCCCAAGTGGTCGAAATTTCTGGAACCCTCCACTACGGCGTCAGTCATAATGATATTGTGGTTTTGGGACGTCAAACAATACAAATCAATCAATCAATCAATCAATCAATCAATCAATCAATCAATCAATCTGCGAGTCTGCGCACCCGGTAGCGTTCCTGGACACGCGCTTCAATCAAACCATGCGATCACCTGACTTTCCCGCTTGCCAGCCTTCCGGTTTGCGCGTTCGTGAATGCCTGCCGGTGCTCGACCCCCCACAGTTATCAGCATCGACGGATGCATCAACTGGCAGCTATATAAGGAGCTGGATCTTCGGCCGCCCCTTTAGTGTGCATGGAACTTCGGCAAAGATGTACATGCATCTGACACCCTTCTGTTATATTGTGCAGGTTAGTTCACCGGTTTCCCTCTATGCTAAAAAAACAAACAACGTTTGTTTGCTGATGCTTCCATGCCCACAAGTTTTGCTTATGTCCATTTGTGAGTGCGTTCATGTCATTAGGCTTCTGGCAATGTCCGGTGATGTTGAGGAAAACCCGGGCCCGCCAAAAGAAGATACGGGGAAGCAATACAACGAGTTAATCTCGTTGAATTAGGGGCTGCACTCTAAGATAGACGCAAAACACGAAGAACTTATGGAATCCATTAACGAAGTTAGAGAAGCGCAAGTGTCTCTTGAACAAAAAGTGGCAGAATTAGACAACCGATTATGCGCAGTTGAGGAATGTGTCCGGGTCTCAGACAGCGAGCCGAATCGTCAACGGGTACCGGAGGTACTTTCGGTTAACAAGCGCCTTGACGAACTTGAAGATCGTTCTCGCCGAGAAAACTTGATTTTTTATGGAATAGAAGATTGCGATTCGGAAACGTGGGCGCAATCAGAAGAAAAAAATTTGCCAAATCCTCAATGAAACTCTGAAGCTAAACTTGGGAAGTAGCGACGACCGCATATCCAGCGCGCACAGGCTAGGCAGATTCGTAGTTGGCAAATCTCTACCAGTGATCGTAAAATTTGCTTCTTTTAAGTTCCGAGAAAGCATACTGCAGTCTAGAAGTAGTTTTCGCGAGTCTCATGTGTCAATCAGCGAGGATTTCTGCCGCGCAACAAGAAGCGTGCGCAAGAAGCTTTTTGAATTCGGCAGGGCGAGTGGCGAGAAGTATACCGTCAAGTACAATAAGCTTTACATCAACAAAAAGTGCTTTGTGTACTCTCCGGTGACCGACAGCGTTTGTTAGCCGCATACAAATGCGCAGAACTCATCAGAAGCTTCGTCCTCCGCTACGCATGCCGACGAAGATACGCTCTTATCCTAACAAAGTTCACCCCTCGGCTACTTATCGTAACTACTCAGTTTTATATTCTAACGTACGAAGTGTTCTTAACAAACGGGATGCATTATCTTCAATTTTTGATGACTGCGCCGCCGATGTTGTAGTGTTAACGGAAACCTGGCTTACCCCTAACATTGCAAGTGTAGAGCTGTTCGATTGTGAAAATAATTATATCATTTACAGATGTGACAGAGAAGAATCGCCAAGAGGTGGTGTACTTATAGCCGTAGCTGATTATATAGTTTCTAGCCATATAGTAATAGCATCACCTTTAGAATTTTTCTGTGTTTCCCTCCATGTCAACTATCAAAATGTCATATTTTGTGGCTGTTACCGCCCTCCGAGTGCGACGCCAGTGTTTTGCGAGCAACTGCATGATGCTTTGAATGATATTGTCAAAAGGCACCCGCATACACCTGTTTTTATTCTAGGCGATTTTAACTACCCGAAAATAAACTGGTCACTTCCTTCCTGTTCATTAAGCTCACTTTCAGCCGACAGTTTACATTTCGTGGAACTGTGCGAAGACTTTAACCTTACCCAACTCGTAACGCAACCAACAAGAATGGGCCCCACTTCATCAAATGTTCTTGATCTGATTCTCACCACTGTACCTGACCTTGTCCATTCTATTTCATATATCCCAGGCATAAGTGACCATTGTTTCGTGCACTTCAATCTAACAGGTTTTTTAAGGCGTCGGTCAAACAATTGGAAAACAATAAGAGACTACTCACGCGGCGATTATGACTCAATCAACAGTGAACTCGAATCGAATTTTGAGAGCTTTGCTAATGGCTTCTTTGATCGCAGCGTTCAACAAAACTGGAACTTGTTCAAAATGAAAGTTGAATCTTTAATCACGCGATACATTCTCACATACGTTATCAAGGGTCGCCAACGCCCCCCTTGGTTCTCAACTGACTTAAAAAAATTGCGGAATAAAAAGAAACGGTTGTTCCGTCAGGCAAAGCAGACTAATTCGTTAGCCCGTTGGCACGTGTACAAATCTGTCCTTTCCGAATACAGAGCAGCTATCAAGGAAGCCAAGCGCGTTTTTCTTAATAATACCCTTCCCTCAATTCTTGTAACCAACCCTTCTAAGTTTTGGAAAACTGTTAAACCTAGGGAAAAGAAAAACATTTCGCTCACGAACTCAGACGGGCAGCCAGTTCGCTGTGAAGAGTGTTGCATTGCATTAAATGCTTTTTTTGTTACTTCTTTTTCAAGTTGTTCTGCTTCTGCGTTGCCGCAAATGCCTAGTCGTGATTTTTTACCCATGTATCCTGTTACCGTTGATGCCGTTAGAGGGCAAAATTTATTTCACAAGCTTAAGTTATCCTCTTCTTGTGGCGTAGATGAAATCAACTCAAAGTTTCTAAAAAACACTGCATTGTATTCATCAATTTACTTGTCTCTAATCTTTTCGCAATCTATTCAGACCTCCACTTTGCCGCTTGACTGGAAAGTGGGGAAGGTGGTCCCTCTGCACAAATCTGGTAACACACAGTCTCCTCTCAATTACAGACCAATTTCCCTAACCAGTGTTCCTTGTAAAATGTTAGAACATATAATTTACTCCAACCTTGTCTCATTCTTAGAATCAAATTCTTTTTTTACTCCCTACCAGCACGGATTCCGAAAAAGTTACTCATGTGAAACCCAACTTCTTTATTTTACTAATGACATAGCATCGGCTTTAGATCGCGGCTCACTTGTGCATTGCATTTTTCTTGACTTTCAAAAAGCTTTCGATAAAGTACCTCACCAATTACTCCTCCTGAAAATTAGTGCCTTAAACATTGACCCGAACATTCTTAAATGGACTGAATGCTTTCTGACTAATCGCACTCAGTTTGTAACAACTAATGGCTATAACTCACCTCTTTCTAAAGTAACATCCGGCGTACCCCAAGGTTCCGTATTAGGCGCTTTACTTTTCCTTATATATATTAATGATCTCCCAGACAGCATTAACTCCGCTATAAGGTTATTTGCAGATGATTGTGTAATTTACCGCGAAATAAACAATGAATATGATAACCAATTTCTACAGTCAGACCTTGACACTGTCTCAACCTGGTGCAATAAATGGCTTATGACTCTCAACTCTAACAAATCTAAATGCATGTCAATAACCCGGCGATCTATTTCTCCCCCCTGTACCTACAGAATTAACGCCGTTCCCCTCCAGCATGTCTCTTCATATAAGTACCTCGGCGTTTACATTACCAACAATCTATCTTGGCACACGCATGTTACCTACATCTGTAATAACGCTAACCGAACGCTAGGATACTTACGCCGCAACTTTTCTCGCGCTTTGCTGTCCCTCAAAATTCTATTATACCGATCACTAATTCGCCCAAAGCTTGAGTACGCGTCCGCTATATGGGATCCCGTGCAGCAAAATTTAATTAACGCGTTAGAATCTGTTCAGAACCGCTCAGTTCGGTTCATTTGTTCTAATTATTCCCGTACTGCTAGCATATCAGAAATGAAATCTAACCTCCTTGACCTACACAATTTAACTGTCCGGAGGAAACTGGCGCGACTGCATTTTTTTCATAAGATATTTTTTCACAATCCATCAATGAAGCGAGACCTTATTTCACAACCGTCATACCACTCATCGCGCAATGATCACCAGCATAAGGTTGCCATTCCGTTTTGCCGCACCAAATTCTTTTCAGCAGCCTTCTTACCGAAAACAGCCGCCGATTGGAACCACCTTCCCTCTTCCGTTGTAACAATAACAGACACTTTGTTATTCAAGACTGCAATTTCTCAGCAATGCTTGTAACTATACGCAGTTTCCATTATCTATCTTTGTCGTGTATGTGCTTGAATTCTTTCTTATACATTTTTAGTTGACTTATGTTGCCTTCCTGATTTGCGCATCTGACACTTGTTTCTTTATTTTGTCTTTTTTTTCTTGTGTGTTATAAATGTTGTACCCACCCCCTCTGTAATGCCCTACGGGCCCTGAGGGTATTCTTATAAATAAATAAATAAATAAATAAATAAGTAAATAAATCAATCAATCAATCAATCAGAACTACTCCAAAAAGAGCGAAAGAGATAAGAATAGCGATGCGAGGTGACCGCGCCAGCACAAGGTCTATGGCGGAAGTTGACGTGGTTTGCACGAGGGATAGGGGAAGTTGGCAATTCGATTTAAAAGAGTTTTATTTATTTTTTTCAAAAGATGTCACAAAAGACAACGTGCACTATATGCGTGTATTGATACCATCTAAAGTACACTGTTAAGATGTCAAGAATCGCGAAGCAATTCACCCACGCGCACTGATTCATTGTTCACACCACGCACCACTCCCCTGCACGCGTACTGAAATCGCGGATTGAAACAGGGCTGTTTAAAGCGAAGTAACGCCAATACTTTCGTTTCCATCGTTTTTAGTTGAGGTCATCTTGGTGTGACTTCAACTTGAACGCGTAAATTGGGAGAACACTTTCATGGATTCGTCCTCGATACACGAGTTGGCTGCAACATGCGATAACGGTATTGCCACATTCCTTCTTAACTTGTGTTACCACCTTGTTGCACCATCAGTTACTTTCTGTGAAAAGCGCATCTGCACTGCTCGAGAATCTTCAGGACTGGAGTAGATCGTTTTGTTAGAATTCATTGATATGTGGGGTTTAACGTCCCAAAACCACCATATGATTATGAGAGACGCCGTAGTGGAGGGCTCCAGAAATTTCGACCACCTGGGGTTCTTTAACGTGCACCCAAATCTGAGCACACGGGTCTACAACATTTCCGCCTCGCCCCGCCGTGGTGGTCTAGTGGCTGAGGTACTCGGCTGCTGACCCGCAGGTCGCGGGATCGAATCCCGGCTGCGGCGGCTGCATTTCCGATGGAGGCGGAAATGTTGTAGGCTCGTGTGCTCAGATTTGGGTGCACGTTAAAGAACCCCAGGTGGTCTAAATTTCCGGAGCCCTCCACTACGACGTCTCTCATAATCATATGGTGGTTTTGGGACGTTAAACCCCAAATATCAATCAATCAACATTTCCGTCTCCATCGGAAATGCAGCCGCCGTAGCCGCGATTCAATCCCGCGACCTGCGGGTCAGCAGCCGAGTACCTTAGCCACTAGACCACCGCGGCGGGGCGCTTTGTTGGAATTACCCCCACCACTCGAACATTCCACATTATTCTGTAATAACCTACTTTGGCACTAGCGATAACGTTAGAATATTCAATGGTACGTGTATAAATGCCGACGTGCTTCACCGCTAGTCATTTGATCGACGACCGACGCTCTGTTCGCCGCTATCAGTGCCGACTTTCCGTTTACCGGCCACCAATACGGCCCAATGAACAGCTTTAATCTGAACATACAGCCTACTACCTTCGTCCACGTCACCACCCCGTGACAAGGTGATCTATATCGGAAAAAATGCTTGCGTGGGAATTGAGTGAATGTACTGACGCCGTTGCTCGAACGAAGAAACAAACAGACAAACGAACGAAGTAGCTGAAATACAAATAGGAAAACAGATTGTAATCGAAAATAGGTAGCAGCGTGGCGTTGTAAAAATCGATGCGCTGTATGACCGCGTATACGGGATTTTTATTCTACCGTCTCATTATTTTTGACTCAGAACGTTTACTGACTTTTCATATAAAAAAAGAATGCAAGGGCTCGCGAACATTTGCGTTAGTGAGCGTAAGATTTGTCCTTTCTTGACGCCTTTCAAAGCGAAAGCGTTCTGCGTTTTCAAAGGCCACCTTAGTGCCGTTGCGAACAGTTCACACTTTCATTGTTTTTGAAGCTTTCTTGCCACAACTTCACAACTGCGTTACGAACAGATTGCGAATGCTTCTTCGGTGCTCACAATTCGCCGATCAGCTATTTTCGGGCATCGTATCGCCGTTGCTGTTGTGCGCTGCCTCCCTAAACAACATTTTACCCGTTTTACCCCCAAAAAGCGGATTTGCGCACATGCAAGCACAAAAGGCGATTCGATATGTGAGCTGTACTCGGCCTGCTTCTCACGTCGTCTTCGGGTGGCATGTGAAGCTGCGAATCTGGAGTGAAAATTTGCAAGGGAGGACAAGAAAGAAACAAATATGTCTATTTATATCCTCCGCATTCCCTACTAAGTTCATTGCTTTTTGTCTCGGTTTATCTCTCTTTCTCTTTTTTGAAACGCTGAAAGAACCCCAACAAAAAAAAGGCTCCTCGGAAAACACAGGAAGTCGACCTTAAGAAAGCAATATTCGGAGTGAAGGTGCGTAGTGAGGGACTGCGGAACATGTGCGCAACCGATATTTTGAGGTGGGAAGAGCGTTGCCTTTTAGGATGCAGATAAATGCCGTTTTTGTTATGGAGAGAATACGGGAAATGAGATATTCGCACTCCTCAGAGGCATGAAATTCTTCCCTGCTATGAAACAATCACTCGTATATCATCTTTCCAATACTGAACTTAAAAGCCGCTTCAGAGAAGGGCTGTGAGTACGTCGTTGCACTTCTTTGGAATAGCAAACCTGGATCCTTGCAATTCCACATGGTGACGTTTTCTGCCCAGTTTCGTTCAACCTGACTCTCTGCTTTAGTAAAGTTGAGCGCACTGATTTAGAGACAGCCAATAAGATAAGATACAGGAAAACGCTTGAGTGACATGCAAGATATTTACCAGCGGTCTTCAGCAGCAACTCGCCCGATAATGTCTGCACAATTACAAAAGGCCGCAATGCAGACGTGTATCTATCTACCGAGGAAAGTCTTTAGCGTTTTTTTAAAAGCGCCTTTGTTTTCATAATGCAAAAATCAATGACAGGATGGCAAATATTCATCCAAGGCAAGCACATTTGGCGCTAGAGAACGCCCGCGATTCTTGTGTCGGCACCTCTGGAGCTCTCATGTGCCCTGTCTTCGGAGGAGACTCTACTCCAGGGGTTTTAAGTTCACCAGAGCTAATGAGCCACAGTAACGAAATTTAGCGCCACAAGGGGTGGGTATAGCCGTGAAAATGGCGAAAGAAGGCAGAGAGGAGGAAGGAAGGAATGGCAGGTTGGTTAACCAGGAAGCAGCCCGGTTGGCTACCCTAAACAGGGGCAAAAAGGGAAGGGGAAGTGAAAAGATGAAAGAGATGGAGAGAGCTTGAATGTAAGGGTCTCTTATGTTGCCATTTGACAGAACACCTTTCCCATATTTTATTTCTGTGTCATTTTTGAATAAAAATGAACGTGGGGATTCAAACAAACAAACAAACAAACAAACAACAAACAAACAAACAAACAAACAAGAAACATTCAGACTTTTTACAGCGTTTTTGATAGATTTGTTGTGCTGTGGCGCTTCTTCAATGTACAATCTTAATCAGTTTTTGGTGAAATGCCGGTTACTACCACGCAACAAGACAAAATATCTCCAATTTCCGCGCTATACCTAACACGGAACATGAATAAAATTCTAGGTAGTAGTAATCGAGCTTAGCCCTCTAACCTACCGTGCACTCATAATCTACGCGGGCTAATGAATGCTTCTTGTATTTTCTTTTTTTCTGTATTTATTTTTCAAAACAACTCGGCAGATTTCACGTACCTTGGGAAGCGGTGTTATGCGAAGCATGCTGATGGGAGGTGCATGCGTTTTATTTTTTTTTTCATTGACAGAGACATTATGAAGTGGCGCTAAATATATGTACAAATTCACGCACACACATGTGTTAAACTGCCGAGCATGTTTTACATGAGCAGTTGTTCACAGTTAGGTAACGATGCCAACAGCAACATGGATATCAGCAACACCAGAAGCGGTAAGCTTATATTGTTGCGAAAGACGGACCGATCCCGCCGAAGCCACCACTGTTGCGAACGACGGGGACGCCAACACGGCCTCGAAGAGCGCCACTGCTTCCAACTCCGCCGGGAGGGTCACCAGCCGTTTGGTAGCGTATGTTTATCAGCTCGCGACTGCTTCTACGCAGAGCTGATAAGACGAGCGGACGAGACGACGGTGAGTTAAACAAGGTTTATGTACAGCATATATACAGAGGCGTTACAATTTCGGCACTGGGGCCAACAGAGACTCGAAGAGCCGAGCTCTCCTCTCTAACACATAGGTCAGCCTTTCGCCTAAGACCGCCGACTCATACACATGTCGGCTCTCCGACATGGGGACTCCTCTCTCATAGGACCTCCATTGGGGTCGCCGCGCAATGCGTCAGACCACCAGACACGAGGACGCCGGCTCGCTGTCACGTGCGCCGCTGACTCAATGCACGTGGGCCAGGGAGGCGCCGCGCGTGTTCACGCCGTCGAGTTGTTCCCGTCAGGCGGACTGCGGGCTGGCCTTGACCCAGATTGCCTTTTTCAGAGGCACGAACGTTTGACGAGGACTCGCTGGCATAACAGCACCCCCGCCGCCAGACAATGCACCGGAAAGACGAGCTGCTTCCACGGGGCTCAGATGTCAGGTGCGCTCGTTCGCCAGGTTCCTCCAGGTTCGTCTCCAGGGCCATGGGGAGAATACCGCTCCAGACTGTTCCGGGAACACATCCCATTTTTGACGACGGATCCCAGCTCCACTGGCTTGTCGCCACAACTTGTCGACCAGCTTCACTCGTCTCTTCTGACCATCTTCGGTTTCAGCACTTGTCGATGGTTCTGCAACTTGCCAAGAACGGATCGACAACAGACACCACACGACACACGCAAGTGCCTTCGGTCACCCGACAGAACACCAGACAAAGGATAGTACAACATATACCTATCTACGTGTCTATCGGAATTTTGTTCCCTCTACATCAAGAGGCACATGTGGGACACAAGACTCTTAAAATGACAACTCAATTTTTTTTCCCACGTACAACAACGTAACGAATTAGAATACCACAAAGTTGGCCCCTTGAGATCACTCTAAACGAGAGCGCTCAGCCCAGGTCGTGATGAGGTCAAAATTTTGCCCCGAATCGCCAGCCAGAAACCGAAAGGTTGAGAAGGTACTAGCTAGAACGCACTGCTCAATGCACCTCCATTAGCGTTTAGCTTTCCCCCTTTTTTTTAGCGAACGTCAAAGTTGCGCTGTGGAGCAACGTGCTCCACCTCAGTAACCGGCCACTTTTAGGCGACGATACCTATGCGGCACCAAGAGCGGCTCACACTTTCGACGTTGCACAGGGGAACAACGATACGGCTTGCTACGGATTGACTCCTCACCGCTTAGCTCGATATCGTGTTCGATCACCCTCGTGTTTCCGGGGCGGTCCGAAAACACGTCTTCAAACTCGGAACCAATCTTTCTCAGGTCCTCTTTCTCAGGTCCTCCTTCATTTAAGCTAGGCTCTAGGTTTATCTGCTCCCGGATTACTTTCGATCCCCCTTCAATTACCTCACTAGAACTCAAAATTTCTGCTTCCTCTTCCTTTGAAGCATTCAACAACAGATTTACGACCGCTTGATGTTGAACGTATGGTTTCATAAAGTTGTAAATTTTGTCCGGCCGCCTTCCTAATTTCACTTCATAATTTGTATCGCGAGGCTTCGATAATACTTTGGCGGGCCCTTCCCAATCAACCTCAAGCTTGTTCTTTTTGAACGGCTGCAGCAGCATTACCTGACTCCCTACTTCAAAAGCACGCTTCTTCACCGATTCCTCGTAGTGCTCCTTCGACAGCACTTTTGCCGCGTTTTTCTGGCTTTCCACTAGCGCTTCAATTTGGCTTTCCACTAGCGCTTCAATCGAGAGATCCTCACGCTGCTCTCGAATGAGCGTCTCTCGATCAACTCTCGGCAGCTCGCTCCAACTTTCCGCTACAGGCGAGAGCGTTGCAACCCTCTCGCTCTGACTCAATGGCGCCATGTCGTCTCCCTTTTCTACGGAAACCGCGCCGGTCGGTTCGGCGACGGGCCGCTCGCGTGACTGCTCACATGACTCATGCGGAAACTTTCCTTTCTGGGGTTCCGTCGGCCCGCCGACAAGGTCACTTGAGAGTTCACCGCATTGAACCAGATCAAGCTGCCGCGATAGCTTCCGCGCTTGCGATCGCGTGAGAGCCATGCACGCTAAGTTGGGGAAGAACGATTTGCCCTGCTCTTTGAGAAGCTGCTCTGAGTTGTTGGAGAAAAGATAAGGAAAACGATCATTTAGCGCGGCAGACAGAGCCGCTTCGGTGCGAAGCTTACCGAACGGGCCTTCAATGACAACGGTGGCGATTGGTAAGCGAACACTCTGCTCCTCGGCGACTTGCCTGATCCACGCGCATTCTCCTGTAAAGTCATCCGGAGACACCAATGAAGGATGGACAACGTCCATGGTTGCCGCTGAGTCTCTAAGTGCTCGGCACGTTTTCTCATTCACCCTAATTTCTTGGAGATACGGCTCCAACAACCGCATGTTTTTTTCTAATTCTCGGATCGTTGCGAAGGCAAACTTTTCCTGACAGTTTCTCGCGATGTGTCCTTCCTTTTTGCAGTTGTAGCAGATTAGCGGCTTTCGTTTGTTTTCCGATTCAAATGCCTGTGTGGTAGAAACCTCACTCGATTTCTCCGCTTCTGTTTGCCCTTCCCCTACACTGTCCTTCGTAAGAGACGGGTCCTTCTTGAAATTACGGTGCGGATCGGGTCTCCGTTGATCAGGTTTCTTTGAAAAGCCCTCTTTCCTTTCATCCTTTTCAACGCGCACTGCCCTGCTATGCAACTTTCGGTGAGTATAATACTCCTCAGCTAACTCAGCTGCCTTGTTTAACTGTACTTCCCCAAGTCTGTCCTGCAGCCAAAGTTTGACATCCTCCTCGATGCAGCGGTAGAATTGCTCCAATGCAACGCATTCCACCACTTTATCGCGGTCGTCATAAACACCTTCGCCCTTGAGCCATTCAATCAAATCGGCTTTAAGACGAAACGCGAAGTCAACGTGTGACTCATTCCCCTTTTTAGCATACCGGAACCTTTGCCTGAAAGCCTCGGGTGACAACCTATAACGCCTCAAGAGCACTTCCTTAACCTCGTCATAGCTCTCAAACGCTTCCCTCGACAAGCAAGTTATCGCGTCGGACACTTCGCCGGGAAGAAGAGCTAGCAGGTTCCGCGCCCAAAGAGACTGCTCCAAAGCATTTCGCTCACAGACGTGTTCAAACTTGACGAGATACTTCGCCATGTCCTCGCCTACTACGAACGGCGGCAGTTGATCCCGAATTCTAATACCGCTGACCTGAATCGTCGGAGAAGCTACGCTAGGCGCCTGCGAACACTGTAGGATTGCCAATTCTAGTCGTTTCATCTCAAGGCGCTCCTGTCTCTCGGCCTCCTCGCGCTCGCGACGTTCTACTTCTCGCCTTTCAGCCTCCTCACGGCGTGCTTTAATATCCACCCAGGCCTCATCGACTTCCTCAGCCGACACTCCCTCATCCTTCATGATCTCAAGGATCGCTTGCTTTCGTTTCGCGCGGCCCAAAGTAATGCCGAGTTCCTCACAAATTTCGATGAGTTCCTTCACTTTAAGGTTCTCCATCGTTCACACTAGCCTCTTGCTGTTTGCCCCTGTTAACAATTTACTTGCCGTACCCACTATAAGTCAACTAGCAAGACGCGCAAGCAATTTTTCACTCTCCCGTGTTTACCCCCTCCGCATTAACTTTGGTTTCAAAGCACTTCGACTTTGCTTGAAACGATCAAAGCTCACTCTAATGCTTCACACAGCCCTTCTCTAAACTACTACAACCTGAGCTAGAGTAGTCTGGTGAACTGAGGGGAAAACATCAGGCACTCACCGCATCGATGTCGCTGACGCCGGCCGATCCCGCAGCTGCCAACCACTGTTGTGAATGACGGACCGATCCCGCCGAAGCCACCACTGTTGCGAACGACGGGGACGCCAACACGGCCTCGAAGAGCGCCACTGCTTCCAACTCCGCCGGGAAGGTCACCAGCCGTTTGGTAGCGTATGTTTATCAGCTCGCGACTGCTTCTGCGCAGAGCTGATAAGACGAGCGGACGAGACGACGGTGAGTTAAACAAGGTTTATGTACAGCATATATACAGAGGCGTTACAATTTCGGCACTGGGGCCGACAGAGACTCGAAGAGCCGAGCTCTCCTCTCTAACACATAGGTCAGCCTTTCGCCTAAGACCGCCGACTCATACACATGTCGGCTCTCCGACATGGGGACTCCTCTCTCATAGGACCTCCATTGGGGTCGCCGCGCAATGCGTCAGACCACCAGACACGAGGACGCCGGCTCGCTGTCACGTGCGCCGCTGACTCAATGCACGTGGGCCAGGGAGGCGCCGCGCGTGTTCACGCCGTCGAGTTGTTCCCGTCAGGCGGACTGCGGGCTGGCCTTGACCCAGATTGCCTTTTTCAGAGGCACGAACGTTTGACGAGGACTCGCTGGCATAACAATATGAAGCACTGGTGTTTGCACTGGTGCACGCGAGGATGGTAGCCCTCAACACTTCTACACAAGTCAACTTCAGCAGATAGCACCCTACTAAAATTTACGTTAACCTAACGTGACGGATGTATCATAGGAATACATATCTTATTAGAGTAGATAAAAATTGGGGGAATCTTAAGCTTAGCCTTTCAGGGTTGAACACAATAGCGTAATCCGGCCCTTAGTGCACCCTTTAACTGCTATGTGCATACTTATTAATACGTTTTGTTCCATACAGACGCATGCACACAAACAGCACACAGTAGATTGGATCAGCTCACGCTATTATCGCCGAATGGGCTTGTTTTCGTCATGACACGTGTCGAACAAAATGCGTTAAAGGGGCCCTGAAACACTTTTTCAAGTAACCATGGAATGAATTCACTAGAAGAGCTTATTGCTTCACGAATTCAACGCCGGAAAAAATTTAAAAATCTATCCAGTTCGAGAGGAGTTACAAAGGTTTGTCGCATGCTGTAATTGCATTATCTCTTCTCTCGTCCCGACGAAAGCGCTGGAAGCTAAGCAGGAAGAGGTGGCAGGGCAAATATTTTACCCCGCCTCGCGACATTGAGCACTTTTTTTTTCTTTGAACGCGCGGCTTTATCAGTGTGATCGCGTGCGCACGCATGGACAAATAGTGGCCTCCCGCGGCTATCTCGGCAACTCGATTTTTCAGTCACAGACACACAGACGATATTTCGCTCACAACCAACGGTGGAGACACTGGCGGCGGGGTTTCAGCGACCCCCGCTATCATGTTAAAATCGCATTGCCAGCACTGCAATCCCAATGGACGTTACACGAACATTAGAGCCTATTTGAAAGGTATATCCGAGGCCTGACGTGCCTCTGTGGTAGAATACTTGATTTCCACGCAGAATTCCAAGGTCTAATTCCTTCTGGAACAATCACATTTATTGTTTGCATTCGTCCTGTCAACGCTGCATATGGAAGCTTTTTCCTAACGCTTAGGCGTTAAACTTACCCATGCGTGTTTTCACCGTTCATGGGTAGGTGTATAACACGTCTATCACCTGAGGCCCATAGACCAGTTGCACATACCCGCCCCCGGGTATGTGCCACTGTTTCTTGCAAAGTGTTTGACGACGTACGCAACGACATTGTGGCAATATTCATGTCATAATCAGCGGGTCGTATTCAACAGACCATCTAACTCTCCAGCACTAATTATGGTGTACCCCAAGTTAAAATGGTGATCATGAGATTACCGAGACGTGAGTGGATAGTTAGATAGATAGATAGATAGATAGATAGATAGATAGATAGATAGATAGATAGATAGATAGATAGATAGACAGATATATAGGTAGATAGATAGTTAGACGCCAAAAGTGCTTGCAGTACGCAAAGAAATGCTTCGCATTCAATAATGTCTCGCTTGAAAGGCGTATACCACTAAATACTACCGCAGTTAACTTTTGTGTACGTTGTATGAAGAGTCAAGAAAAAAAAACAAGAATAAAAAATGAAGAAGCTTCTTAACCAGCCACACGTCCCGATTCCGCAAGCCTCACCTTGTCGTCGGCGCTCAATAAGATTTCACTTTTCTTTTGTTAGAAACAACTAAAGCAAGGAAAAAAAAAAGACTCGTCTGTTTCGATACTGAGGAAAAGTAGTCTCGATGTTTTGGCGCCAAGTGTACAGTTTCTGATTTTACAATATATTTTCAATTCGCCCTTGGGTGCAGAGTAAAACATTCTAAATATACCGTGACGGGGGACGGGATGCCTCAGGAAGGAGGTCACACCCGAGGCGCAAAATTGCCTCCTCACGTTATTAAAAATTTACGAGGCCGCAATGAATTCTCGTTCGGCACGTCCGTCGGGCCGACTCTGAGAGCCGACGAACTTCAGCCTGCCACGCGGCATTCTTTATTTTCGCTCATTGAATAGAAAAAAATGAAAATAAAAATAATGTGGGGAAATCTACCAGGGTAATTGTTTTACCGGATGTATACGAATAAGTGCATTTCAAGAAACCTTTTGTCGTGTAAACCAGAAATCGTTTCAGGGCGTCCATGCTAGCCGAGCAAGACGCAGCAAAAAGATTGCTTGATGATGAGCGCACATGCACATTTTTTTCTCTCTCTCTCTCTGATCCCAGTGGGCGTGGTCCGAAAACGGAGTGCGCACGCCCCCTACTGGCAGCCACTGCAACTCTCGCGATCAACCTTTTGCAGCGCGTTATTTCGGTAACCGTAATTATTTATGGCCGGACGCGCTATTTTACGGGTCACTAATGTTCATGTATGCCGCTGTGCGCGGGGCTCTTCTTCCAGAGTCCGTAAATATTAATGCCTTCGATGTGGGTGTTTTACGAGTCGATAACGTTGTTATTTGGCCATTAGGCGCGTGTGTTGAGCGGTTGCTAATAAAAAGGGGAAAAAGTTCGAAATGCACGACGGCGTGGTTCTTCCATTTTTCACCTTTCCTGCGCGTGTCTCGGCGATGACCATTCCTTGTTTTGTTGTTGTTGTTATCGTCGCTCGAAACCAAGTAATTTTTTCACAGTACACCTGACCTGGCAATAATCATCCTTGCACCCCCCCTCCCTTTCACTTTCCCCACTTTCACCTGCACTCCTGAAACTTTGACCTCGGAGTGCTTTTAAACTGTCACTTTTCCAGGAATCATGCATATCGTATGCTGTTTTTTACGTTTTCAGTCTACACTGTGAACGAATATTTTTATGCCAAGAATCCTGTTAGTTATGGCCAGTTAAGCATGTACACTGTAAAAAAAGAGAAAACAAAACAGCAAGCGTGGCAGAATGCACTGTACTGCGTTGTATTACAACGAACTAATGAGCTCCGGAAAAGTGAATCTCAAGGATTATGGTTAAGATATGCCGTAAAGTCTCTGAGCATGAAATACTATTTCTCTGAACTAGTACAACTGTCCGCTTGCAAACGATAATGACGCAAACAACAAGTGAGAAATACGAAAACGGGCCTCAAGATACACAAGTTATGCATCTCGTGTCTGTCTCGTTTCAGGTTTTTTTAAAAGAAGAATATACCTAATAATAAACTGCCTTAGGTCATCGCAGTAGTCCGTAGCTATAATATACTGCTTCCTCCGACATAAAGAGGTTAATCAAGTCGTTGCTTCCGTGCGATTTCAGGACAAGACACTGTGTATGCACCACTTTGTCCGTAATAGTTGCATGCCGAGTTTTCTTGTTGTAGAAGTAATGGCTACATTCACTGTGGAGTCTTAAGATGCCACAACAGCAGTTTTGAACCCTGTAAACAGACTAGCGTGGTGCTTACAGTAGGCCCACACCAGCAAGCACCGAATCGCTCCGCGGCGATTTAGAACATATCAAGACAGTTCAACATCATTCCTGACAATCAAGAGTCGTGTGCATAAACAGCTATTCATGATATTCACTGGGTTAAACGTCTAAACAACAGTGCCGAATGAGCTCGGTAACTGATCGAATGTGGTACGTGCAAGACCACCACCGTAAATGCTTTACATTGAGTAACACACTGAAATGACCCCAGTAGTCACCTGAACGTTACGTGCATCCTACGCAGAAGAAATATGTCTATTTACTAAACGTATAGTTCACGGCAAAATAATAACTGATGGGGGTCGACGTCCTAAAACTGCCATATGATTACGAGAGACGCAGTAGTGGAAGGTTCCGGAAATTTCGGAACCTTCCACTTGGGCGCACCTAAATCGCACGGACCTTGAGCATTTTTTCCTCCATCAAAAATGCGCCCTCCAGGGCCGGATTCGCTCTCGTGACCTGCGGTTTAGCAGTCGAGTACAATAACCACTACACCACCGGAGAGGGTGAGGGCAAAAAAAGTAAAAGGTTTTTGTGATGGCAATGCGTCCTAATGAAATCGCTTAGTGTATTCCGTGCTAAACGGTTGTGTCGTTCGCGATCTCCGTCGCTAGAGTAGCTCTCGCCGATCGGGCCGCCGTTCACGATCTCTTTATGACGTGTAGCTATCACCGATCGGTTCCCCGTCCTTGGAATCCTTCGACCTGGTCCCCCATTTCTTGTATCCCTCCTCTCTTCTTCGCTCGTGTGCTGTGAGTGCTTCATCTTCTTTCTCTTTCACTATTCTTATCCCTTTCCACCACTCTGTTATCCCCCTACACCCGTACCACTCACTCCCCTCTCATTCTTCCCCTACCTTTTCCTTCCTCATCCCTCAAGTGTCGAGATTGTGGTGCCCTCGCCTGAGAGAGAGTCACTGCGCCACTTTATCTCACTCTTTACCCTTTTTTTATTTCAATAATCTCTTCCCCTCTACAAGGAACTGCGCCGCGTCGCCAATCAGGTAGACAGAAATTTGGTGCCTTTTCCTTTCCTCAGGAACCGATTATTACTACTACTGCTTACTAGGCCTTCTATTGGTATGGTATTTTATTTTATGCTACTGTTTAGCCTAACACTCAATAAAACTTTGAGAAAAAACAAGCGAAAAAACTTGCAGTGCTCATTCTACGCAATTCTCTATAGATTATAGTGAAGTGGTTATTTTGAATTTTTAACCCCTATATTACTGAATCAAAGCGAAAAAAAAGCTTGTTTTTCATCGATGAAATAACTTGACAAACCTAAGCACTTAGGGAAGTACCTTATGAGCACCATAATCGTACTAATACGCGTTTTGAAAGATTTGCTTGCGTTCTCGCTTATATTGTTTTTGTTTTCCGTTTAACCTGAATAGAACACGATATGCAGTGCCAACGCACGTAGATGCTACCATCATGTTTCTGTTTAGAAGCTACTTCGTGATACCGGATGCAACAACCACCATTAGAAGCAACTGGGAAGGGCCCTAATCATCGTGCCTGGGTAGGCGTGCTTTGCGAAGGACGTCAAACGCAGCTCAGGGCCTGTCATTATCTGCCTGACGGGCTCGCGTCTACGCCAGCGATGTCCGCGTTGAGGAAAGCTCTTGCCGCTCTGAAGCCTGTACTCTCTGCTGTATTGTTGTCGCTCAGACTTCGATGCCTTTAGCTGCCTCGCACTATGCCGCAATTTTGCGTGGTACATCGCAACTATGTGCCGCCATCATTTTTTTTTCTACGAGCTTTATTGGTGGAGGCATCCTGACTATAGAATTTCAATCAAACTTTTACGTAGTCAAAGCATACACAATAATTTTATTGCTTCCCCCTGCGCACTCGAGTTGATATCATAAAAGTCTGCGTTTTGCGCTTGTCCCCACCAATTTATTTCTAAGCACGACGTGAAGCCTGCGGCTGATTCCACCTTGAACACGAGCAAGGTGCATGCCGGAACTAATTTTGTTGATTAGCTACGACGGAATATTGTAAACCGAGAACCCGCTCCCTCTACATAAAAAAAAAACAAGTTTTACTCGATATGATAGGTGAAGTTATGGCGGCAAAAATACAATATAGGGCTTTCATTTTGCCTTTATTTGTGTATTCGTCAAGTTTCTTGTTTCCTTAATATTATTATAAGTGCCTTTTTTTCAAAACCCTTAGTGCAACGTTGAAGGTAGGCTCCGGAAATCTTCGCTGTGGCTCCTTTTGTGCTTGATATTTATTTGTTTTTGTGTTCAAAGGAATATTGAAGCAAACAACAGCCAGATTCAGACATGGCGAAAAAGGCGTATAGTTTGCGTTAGTCCGTATTTTCTCTCTCTCTCTCCCTTTCACTCACTCTCTCTCTCTCTCTCTCTCTATATATATATATATATATATGTATATATATATATATATATATATATATATATATATATATATATATATATATATATATATATATATATATATATATATATATATATATATATATATATATTGTAGGCATCTAATATGCACTTAATTCTCATCTGGACAGCAGTCAATCATCATCACCTGTTCGGGCTGACAGTCATCATCGTCTTTGAACGTGGGCTTCATCTTTGGGTCCGTTGCGCTTGTTCGTTCCCGAGTTCATGGGCAATAAACCTTTTTATAAGTTGCGCATGAGCGCTCTCACACGCCAATATGGAGTTGAATTCACGAAGGTACCGTTTCATAATCGTTATTTGCCCCTGGTAAAGCACCTTGCTTATTAGGGCCGCGATCATAACTTGTTAAATTTTGACAAAAATCGCGCTTCGTAACAAGTTTTTTGAATGCGAAGGGATAGAAGGCTGGGCTACTTGGTAATTCCGAATCGTTCAGTGAACTGGGAGCGCGCGGGGGGGGGGGGCACACACTGAAAGCAAAGAGAAGGCACACAGCACGAGCGCTCGTTGCCACCACGACAAGGACAAAACCAACACTCGCTCTCTTCTAAAGAAAAGAAAAAGTTGACAAACAACACCATAAAAATATTTGAACCGTTACTCTTAAGTATATGTTAGCAAGCTATAAGAGAAAAAGAACTGTCAGAAACACTGAAAGAATATGCGAGATTATTTGCTGGGGTGTTGTACGCTAAAACCACGCCATCGTTAGCAGGCAGTCCGTAGTAGGAGGCTCTATGAATTTTGATCATTTGTGTTTTCTACAGCGAAAGCTCTTATGAGATCACGAATCGGGTCACACGCAGTTGTCCGCCGCCCGGGTCCGCTGGGTGCGAGCCCAGTATTCTGCAACTGAGCCACACCGGTGCTTGGGACTTGTTGACAAATTTTCCTTAGATAGGCTTGATGTCGGGAAAGCAATCGCGCTAATACGACTTATAAAGCGTTTTAAAACAGCGAAAGAAAAACCAGTCATGGCGCATTGCGAATAGCGTAACGGGTGAGTCGTCCATTGCTCTAACCCATTACAAAAGCCTGTTCTTGTTCCCCTATCAACTTGGGCGCATACCCACTTCAGGCATAATTCCTCATCGTCGTCACCCACAGCATGAACCATTGGCACAAAATTCCTTGCAAGTGTTTGGCGGATACCACGCTTCTCAGAAGAATCACGAAAAATAGCATAGCGATTGCCGGCCTACTGTCCCAAATTTTTTATTATTAATGCCCTAGTGGGTATCAAGCAAGTGTGCTGGCAGTAGTTACACAATGAGTGTTTTGAAAAGGCTCTGATAGACCGCTCTTCTAGCTGGCGCTTGACTGTGCTGTGCCTTCCGCACAGGACTGGCGTTTTTTAAACGTTCCATCCAATTTGGTTTTCACAACGTTGAACGTGAAGCAATTAACTAGCACATGTTGTAGCAAGTTGCGTGCGTAGCTGCGCTGCAGTATACTCACGTGATACTTTCACATTTCGGAAGGGTATACTTCTTCAGCCGAAAAAGAAACAATATACGATTTGCATTTCTGGTTCATCGAAAATGCGACCACCTTGGCGGCAATCAAACCATTGACTTTCGGGTCAGTGGTCAATTTATTTACCACCGTGGCAAAGAAGAGATTGCATTTAAGCTAATCGGAAGGAATGTAAGAAAAGTACATGGATAGAGTAGGAACAGTAGGGTAGATGTTGCTTCCTTCATGTACATAATATATAGCAAAGAAAATATGGAATATTTTGAGATATGATGATTTTTTGAACAATATCAGCCGTCAACCGAAACGCATAGGGCAATGAGAAAGTGTGCAGTCATGGAAAGAAGAAAACAAATGTTTCACCCTCGTGCGCGTGAATGCAGAACCGATATTGTTTTGTTATGACGATAAAATCATCAAAAATGTGCGTGTATTGGAAGAAAAATACTTTGATAGGAACGCGAGCCAACAACTACATTGGAACTGGTATCGTTGCATGTTGTAACAAAGCAAGAAATCGATAAACTACATGGACGCAATGCGCGCTCCGTTTCCCAGACTTGTCTCTCCTAATTCAAAACTATAAAGGCGGAAAGATAAACAGTTTATGTAATCGGTTCGGAGCTTCTGCAATCATTAGGCGAGATATGCTTTCCATTGTTAAAGACTTGCGAAAACAAATCTCCGAGTGCATACGTACGTCGGTTCGGGAAACGTTCTGAAAGAAAATACCATCGGCCACAAATCTGCAGGTTTGTAGGTTCCTTTCGAAAGTCGCTGCATGTGTTTTTTCTGTCCCATTGCGAAAGATATACTGTTTACAGTCATCGGCAGAGGGAAGCGTGCGCGTTGTCTGCACTTTCGCAATCGTGAAAGTTTATATGTGGCCGCAATAATACCCTTTGTGTCACGCGTTTTACAGAAACGGGCCAACACCTTATAACAAAACCTTAGCAGCGTCGCTTTTACTACCCGTATTCATGATCACCCTGTGTGCAAAAGAAACAAAAACACCACCGCCGACGAATGAGGAGATACGGGGCGACCGCAGGATAAACAATCGCTAGCCTGCGCGCTTGTAACCCCGACTGTTTAGGACGTGATTCTTTGGGAATTTGCAAAGCGTTGTACCGGAAAACGGCGAAAAAACAGGCGCATATAGAAGGGCACATTTTGCGCGGCTGTGGGTGGTGTGGAAGTACGGTTTTCGTTTTTAGCAACGCTCGAGGCTTTCTTAATTACTTATTGGATGTCATCCCTTCGCTTCTTTTTCGCGTTCTGGCAGCGAGAAGCGCGTGCGGAATGATTTTGCGTAGCTATATCTGTGCCAAAGCGCTGGTGATGTATTGAAATAGACAACTGCTAGGCTAGTTGGCTCGACATACGGCATAGAAGAGCGTATTTTTTCCAAGTAGTCCTCATTTCCTTCCAAGCCTTCGCTCTTCTATACCAGATGACGATGTATGTATGTATGTATGTATGTATGTATGTATGTATGTATGTATGTATGTATGTATGTATGTATGTATGTATGTATGTATGTATGTATGTATGATTGTATGTATGTATGTATGATTGTATGTATGTATGTATGTATGTATGTATGTATGTATGTATGTATGTATGTATGTATGTATGTATGTATGTATGTATGTATGTATGTATGTATGTATGTATGTATGTATTTATTTATTTATTTACAGGTACCTTACAGGCCCTTGGTTAGGGCATTGAGTAAGGGGGGCTAACAAAGACATGTACAACAAATAAAAGGGCGAAAGGAGCCAAAACGTAAGCTCAAGACATGAGTAACAAATAAACAAGAAATAAGTAAGTATAAATTGACATCATACATCGTTACCAAAAAACTAGAAAGATGCAGTTCATGGCACGCAGCAGTTAGGAAGTGTACAATACGTGTAAGTAAAATGGCACAGATTGTGGTATAATACACTGGGAAAATCATGAAAGCGCTTACAGGAAATGTGAACAGTTCGTCCTAAGCAAACAAAAAATAAAGCACAAATCATGTATGTATGTATGTATGTATGTATGTATGCATGCATGCATGTATGTATGTATGTATGTATGTATGTATGTATGTATGTATGTATGTATGTATGTATGTATGTATGTATGTATGTATGTATGTATGTATGTATGTATGTATGTATGTATGTATGTATGTATGTATGTATGTATGTATGTATGTATGTATGTATGTATGTATGTATGTATGTATGTATGTATGTATGTATGTATGTATGTATGTATGTATGTATGTATGTATGTATGTATGTATGTATGTATCACTCAATCGTATCATTTAGAAACAGAATAAATGCCTTGCTTATGGGAGGAGTTCATAACAATTCAGTGTACTCTTAAAAAGCTGGTTCTCACACGCCAACCTGTTTACCCTGGCTGCGTAAACTCCTCAGTTGCCTTGCGTGCAGTAAAAAGCACCACACCCTGAATGCCAACTCTCGTCAAGCTTTCTTTTGAACATTGTCAAAAGGCGGAGCCAGCAGTCACCGCAATTCTTGTTACTCTTTTTTATTCTTTCAGTGTAGCTGCTTTTCCTCTTTGTTCTTTTTTCAACAGCCCGCGCTTCTGTTTTTTCTGTCACCGTGTGTCACATGAATAAGATGGGAAGAAGAATGAAAGCAAAGACTTCAGACATTGTCTCAGTGACACGCGTTGTTTTTGAAAGCTACAGTGATGAACGTCTTCCGGGGTCGCTGAGCTCACCTATGTCTCGACATCGTGAAACGCGTGCGACCACCGCTGCAGTTGGTGACGCCGCGAGAGAAAGGAGTTTGCAGCGATTTAAAATAGACGGATAGTGTTGTCGCTTTCTGTATCAAACACAACAGAAAATACTGACTAGGACAGCGAAGCTGGAAGCAGTGAGCGTAGGCGATGTGGTTCTGAGCTTGACGTGGGCGCAACTTTGGAAACTTTCCTTACGACAACCTTCAGTATCACACGACTTCAATGCTGGGCATGCAGTAGTTCACTTCCTGGAGGAATCTGAAGCATCTCAAAAGTAATAAGCCAAAAAAGAATATGTATTCGTGTTAGTGCTAACTAGTACGTGTAACAACAATACCTTTGTGAAAACAGTTCAGTATTTAAGATATCAGCCCTATTTACATGTTAGCGAACATTCATGTTTTGTGTGGACATTTCAATTGCGTGATTACTCGTGTTTTTTCCAAGTGCTATGTGGTGTGGACACATTTCTGTATTGGAAAATTTGAACCCACTGGGTAAGTGTTGTGCTATGTACCTATAGTCATGTGTTTATTACCTATTATGCGGTCTCGACTGTTTTGCAAGATAAGAAGAGTAGCCAGCGCCACGCATTGGCACTAACCTCTCCTACATACATTTATTAAAAAGAAAAGCCATTGTTTCGTCGCAAAAGCGAAGTAATATATGCGATCGCATTAACTTGGAATGTAACGCTGGGAACGGCATGCAGATCGAAACCTGCAGTGCGCTGCTCACGCACAAATGACGCACCAAAACAACATACACAGGACGAGAAGGAACAAACAACGTTTGCTGCTCGATACTTAAGGTGCTGTTTAAATAAAAATGATGCACGAAACGTAATTACAGGCACAGATGAGTGCAAACTAACGATTGTCTTAGTTGTTACTTTGCTGTGTATGAAAATCATGCTCTTTCTGCAAACGGGACCTGTGCAGCGAGCGAAGTGACCTTTCTGGACCCGAGAACTAACGCAATCATTCCGGTGAAAGCCGAAGGCACACGATTCTCACGCGCAGAAACATCTAACTCCCCTCCCCCTCCCGCCGATACGCGGGGCAAAGTACGCATGGGAGATAAGCGCGCTTCGGCGCAGTTGGGCGCCGAGCGCGGGGTGCGCCAAAGCGTGGGCGGCCTTATTTTCCTATCTTGAGCTTTTGTATATATACACCCGTATACACATACAGTGAATGCAGTGACGGCAAAAACCTGCCGAGAGTGTCCATATAATTGCTATCGCAATGAAACTCTGTCTAAGAATGTGACCACGTGTATTGCTATTGCTGAAGCTGACATAAGGAGAAATAAAGGAAGTTGGGTTTTGTAATATGCTGAACAGATAGGCGGTGGTGTGACGGAATGACAGAAATAGCAGATATTAAGGAGCGCAAAAGGCACTCCTATCAATAATTTATTACGTGGCGTAATAAGATCAGGACAACTAATGCATGCGCTGGCTTCGGCTGACGTGTTATATATCTGTTACTGAAATGCGATAGAAAAATCACTGATTGAAACAATAAGGCTCTTAATTTTCGCTGATTCTTGAAATTCAGTTGTATTCTTGTTGATAAGTATAATATTGAAATTAAACTTAAAAGTCTGTCGTTAAATCTACGTGCCGGATAACGCGACTCTTTGAGGCTATTTGTATAATTTATTTGAAGTATGGTAGTTGAGTGATGTAAAAAAGTGAAAGTGCACGAAAAACACACACACTTGTGGTCAGTAATTTTTCCTTGCCCACCTCTTCGCTTCCCTTCTCGCTTATCACAACTGTACTCTCACTAAAAATACAAGTCGCACCTTCAATGTTTCTCTTTTTTTATTACTTTTGTACCAACGAGAAACTAACAATCAGAAATATATTTGTTTTCTTTAAAAGTAAATATTCTCGTCTGCAAAAAAATGCCTCGAGTGTGTTGGCCAAGTTTGGCACTAATTAGGTTGGTAGGCGCACGCCACTTTTACACATTGCCGGCACTCGTCAAACGGAATACCGAAGACGCCATTACCACATTTCTCGTTTCCTGGTTTAGTTAAACGCCAAAATTGTTTACATTGCGGCACAGACATGTCGGAAGAATGACGTCTTTTTAGCAACACTGCTTGCTTTTAGGTATATTTGAATAATGCATGTAGAACTGGGTTACCTTAGCATTCGCTGTATAAGGTTTCAAGAGAACTCCACGACATTTAAAAAAAAGTCACAGCTTTGCCGCAAAGGCGAAGAAATGAACGCGTTAGCAACAAATCGAAACTTTACGTGTAGAACGAAAGCAGATCGAAACGTGCCCCGCGTTTCTCACGCACAAATGACGCACGAAACGTACTTACAGGTACAGATGAACGGAAATAAGCGTCTTATTTGTTACTTCGCTGTGTCGAAAAAACTCCCAAGCATTTCCCCGAGGGTGAACATGGTTAAGTGCGAATACACGGGTTGATGTATGAGGGGTATTTATTAATTCGCACTATTATATTTATTAATCACACTATGGTGCCTTTATGGTGTAATGGTTCCTGGGAATCGCAATTTGATCACACGGAGGAGTTTACGTTAACTAACTGGCGAATGCCAACGGATTTTAACTTTACTCCCCCTCACGACCCGCTCTCGACAGGAGACTGAGAGAGAAGGCGGGCGTGCGAGAGAGAGGGGTGCGCGCGCAGCTGCAGCGAGCGAGGATCGAGAGTGGAGGAGCGAGCGAAGGGGGAGGGAGTATAAGGCGCGTTACTGACACCGATATCAGCGTCGCGTCCGTGGCTTATTCGGTAGAGTGTCGCGCTGCGCCCCGCCAAGTCCTCTTTTTTTTAAAGAAAGAGAGAAGACTGCGGACGCCGCCGACGGCGGTGGATGGTTTGGGGTCGCTTATAAAGTGTATTCACACTTAAAAGCGCGCGCTTTTCGCAAACGAAGACTGCAATGATTGCAGTGACCTTTATGTGCCCAGTAACTACAGCAGAATTTTTCCAGGTAAAGCCCGAGGGCAGCCAAGACGTACGATCCTACCCGCCTCGCCACTGCGAGATAAGGGCGCGCGAGGGAGCGTCGCTTCCCCTCTCTAACCCGGGCAAAGTACGCGTAGAAGATTAGAGCCGGCGCCGCCACTAGATGTGGCGACACACTCATTGCGCCATCTTGCCGGTAATGCTTAAAACACAATTCTTCCCGAGGTGATGCACAGGTTCCACGTTCGATTCCGCACGCACGAGTGTTTTCCTGAGTTTTTTTTTTCTTATACGTAACATGTAAGGGGAGTGATGGCGACGCAGACGTTAACGCCGACACCGGCGGAAAAATCTAGCCTAGAGTGTCCATATGATTACTATCGCAATAAAAAAAAAGAAAGAATGGTACGCGAGCATTTCTTTGGCTGTTTACGTTATGTGATGTAATTTTCTCTTGCTTCAAAGGAACCAGAACGAATATATACGTCGCAACGCAAAACTGCATTTGGAGATCACATTTCGGAAAGAAACGATATTCTACGAAATGAAAGAAAGCAAAAACGAGCTGTCTCATTCGCCGTATAAAAACGAGCAACTACATCTTCAAAGTGCGTTCAGAGTGTGTTAGACCTTCGACGTTATTACATGCACGAAAAGGCACCCGCATAGGACTTCAAAAGAATGCCGGAAATATCAGAGCGGGCGTGATGCGAATACTGATGTATCGATTTTTTTGCCGGGCTGTTTATATGAACACGTTTATGTGAATACTTTCGTTCTATTGAACCTTCCTGAGCGAAGTCACCGTACATATACCTACGCGTAAGGTGCGCAAAGACCCGTGCAGTCTCGCTGTGTCACGCTTACCTTGCGTGCACGTATTTAAGTGCATATGCACCAGTATAAACATTATGAAAATACGAGACCTTTCGCATGGTCTACGAACTAAGGTACTCCATACTGTAATCCTTCTGGAGGTTTGTGGAACATCTTTTCGAACGCGAAAAGAAACATTGACATCCTATTTAGCCGTTTATTGCGCTTGCAGGGCTAAAAACCGTGCACTCCATCTGATCTCAAGCTGTCGTAGAACGACAAACAACGGATATCCTCATTTAATGCCAGCTGCAGTGTCCTTGCGTTTTCGGCTACACCTGGTATACGTCGGCGCTTTTTGAGCAGTGCTCCGATTTGTCATGCATGTATCAATACTTTAATCAAATCCATTGGCTCAGTAGTGAGGCAAAGTATTTTATTGTGAACGCATCCTCATAGTGTGAGGCCGCACCGCCGTGGTGTCTAGTGACTATAGGTACTCGGATGCTGACTCGCAGGTCGCGGAATTGAATGCAGGCTGTGGCGGCTGCATTTTCGATGGAGGCGTAAATGTTGTAAGCCCGTGTGCTCCGTTTTGGGTGCACGTAAAAGAACCCCAGGCGGTTGAAATTTCCGGAGGCTCCACTACGGTGCCTCTTATAATCATAAGGTGGTTTTCGGACGTTAAACCCACATATCAATCAATAATAGTGTGAGGCTCACGCGATGGATTCATGCTCTTCCATAGTTGAGTACCTCGTGCCCAAATTGTTAACAACTTTTTATAAACAACTCATAAAACGCGAATTCGGATCGTCGGCTTCCCTCGGGGTAGGAGAGAAGCAATGCATGAAAATTCACCTCGTCATTTCACCATATGACATCATCATAACGACAAACATCGGCAAAACTTTTGGCGTCGTTTGGACGTCGTCAGGCGTCACTGACGAAACGTCACATGCCGACGTCATCACGTGACATTGCAAATTGGGGAAGAAAGAGGTTTTTTTTTAGAAAAAGGCAGATAGGTTGTTCTGGGTTATAGCACGCTTTAGCCTGCTATAGACTCTACACTGCGGGAGGGAAGAGGGGAGAAACGAAGGCACAGCTTTGCTGCAAAGGCGAAGCAATGAACGAGATAGCAATAATTTGAAAGCTCAGGCGCAGAATGGAAAGCAGATCGAAACGTGCACCACGTTTCTCACGCACAAATGACGCACAAAACGTACTCACAGGTGCGGATGCACGCGAATATGTGTCTTATTTGTTACTTCACTGTGTATGAAAAGCGCGCGTTTTTCGCAAACGGAGACTGCAATGATGGCAGTGACCTTTGTGCCCCACCCAGTAACTATAAAATAATTGTTCCAGGTAAAGCCAGAGGGAAGCCAAGACGTACGATCCTCCCTTCCTCGCCAGCACGAGATAAAGGCGCGCGAGGGAGCGTCGCTCCCCTCCTCTAAGCGGGGCAAAGTACGCGTGGGAAATTAAAGTGCGTGCCGCCACGCGATCTGGCGACACGAGCTCATTGCGCCATCATGCTGGTAATGCTGAAAACACAATTCCCCCCGAGATACTTGTGAGCAGTGGTAAGTGGTACATATAAATAACTTGCTGTTTGAACGGTAAAGGGCGTGCTCCGGGGTGGCTCAGTGTTTAATGCCTTGCCTTCACGACGCAGAAGTCCCACGTTCGATTTCGCACGCCGGTGGGTTATTCTGTTTTTTTCTTTGTTTCTTGCATTTTCACATATATAGATACGTATACATATACGATGACTGATGGTGACGCCGACGTCAACGGCGACGCCGGCGGCAAAATCCAGCCGAGAGTGTCCATATAATTGCTATCGCCATAAAAGAGTAACGGTCAAACGTGGTGTGATGACGAATGCAATGCATCAAATCAAACGTGGTGTGATGACGAATGCAATGCACAATCAAGCGAAGTGCCTCCGATCTTGGCGCTAGTGCAAAACTACGTAGGACGCAGCCCCGCCGCAGTTGGTAGTCTAGTGGCTAACTCAACTAGTGGCAGCCGCAATTTGCAACCGCAAGTTGCGGGACCAAATCCCGGCTTTGGCGGCTGCATTTTCTATGGAAGCTGTAAGCCCGTGTGCTCAGATTTGAGTGCACGTTAAAGAACTCAAGGTGGTTTAAATTTCCGGAGCCCTCAACTACTGCATTTCTCATAATCATACGGTAGTTTTGGGACGATAAACTCAACGTAGCAGCGTACGCAAGGCGCTGGAAGCTTTCGAAGGGTGGCGGAACAGCCTTCATATATCGACTGATGATAAAAAGATGGCCTTTGCATTCAAGCCGTCTTCACACTAAGTGTGTCCAAAAGTCACAAGTGCCTTCGAGGCTCGCAAATAGAAAGACTAGGCAAATCCGTGTACTACGAACCATTCTCATGGTCACTGAGCGATTGCAGCGCCAGAGTCTCTGTAGTTAAGTTTAGGAAATTCGATGATCCTACGTAAATTCATGACGGAAATTAAGATTTTTTCTCAGGTGATGCGAGCCTGAGCATGTTCTTCATATTAGCCACCGGTTCATTCATTGAAACCCTTTATTCTAAATCGTCTAACATTTTTTTCTAAGCACAAATTCTTAGATACCTCAACAAACGCGAATATCTAACGTATGATTTGTGGTCAAGATTTCGCGAAACCCGATGACACGTCCTGACACCGGCGTAGCCGTCAACAGAAACGATGCAGAAAATAGTAAGCAATAAAAAGGGGCTAATAGTCACGTGATATTCAGGCACATGTGCGTGTGCGTGCATTCGGTAGATCAAAAATTACATGACCTCGATGTAACATGACGCCTTTAATGGCATCATATTAGGATGTCGTCATGACATCACGTATTCTTAAAATTTGGGGCGTTATATTAACGTGATGATGACAGCATGCACAAACGATGCCGTGATCCCAAGACATCATTGTGTTGTTAAACGAGGGCTGATCATGGAGCCTGAGCAAAACTCTCAGGGGTGCGGGGAGCTTCAAATGCTTCCAATTTTCGAGGCAATACTAGGTTAGGAGAAAGAGGAGCATTGGAGGAGGACCCTCTCAATTACTCAGAAGTGCCATTTCAAAACGATCGATTTTCCAATAACATTCTACGGTTGTCAGTGATGTTATGCAGGCTCATCAGCATGGAAACACAGACACTTTGACATTTCAAAATGCTATTTGCGCAACTAATTTCCCGTGCCACAATTACTGGGGACGATTTCCCTGCTCTGCTCGGCTGTCATGACTTACCGGTTCAACAAACCTTAGTTTGGCATGAAACCCTGACAATCATCGCCACTGGAGTCTCGAGCTATGTGGAAATTTCTATAGGAACTTCCACGCAGTATATGTAAAGACTAGCCCCGTACGGGCCGGTTCCAGCGCACTTCTTGTCCGTATTAAAGCCAGATAAATGTTTACAATTTACAACCACTACCACTACCACCCCTTACCTGCTTTTCTGAATCAGGTGAACTATGTCCGCGAGGCAAACCGTCGCACTCTTTCGTTGCGTGCAAGCGTCCGTCGGAGTGAGGCAGCGATGAGCAAGGAGACAGTAAAGTACTTGTTACACGTTGCAATATCTGATATTTCAAATCACACTAGTTCAGTAGTAGAGGTACTGGCGCGTTTTGTTCCTTCTTTCTCTTTTACTGTTATTGAACAAGGAGTAATTGCCTCTCGCTACGTTCACAAAAGAAACGCAGACGCCGAGTTTAAGTGTCGCCTTTTTCGTAGTTTATAGTGAAGTGAACCTTTGAGCAATTGCGCAAACAGAGAATAGCACCAGCATGTACTTCAAAAGCTCAGCGCCTCTTATCGTCGCTTGCACAACTTCAATTTATCAGTCACCTAATTAGAAGGAGTGTAGTGAGCCGTTCGTATCACGGATGGTTCATGGAACCCATGCGATATAGAGGCGTGTGAGACAGAAGGAAAGAGTGAATCTAACCTTGTTTAGAGGACACGTTGGGGTCAGAGGATTGACTAATGCCTCAAGTTAGATGGCTGCAGAGACGGCGCTTTTTTTCCATTTTCTTCGCTTTTATATCGCAACCTTGAGAACGTTCTCATTACATTTTTCTCTTAGTGGATCACATTGCCGGCTTATCATGAATTGGCCTATTACTCCGTTTATCATAGCGGTTCATAGGTAACACTTCATTTGAGCTTGGAAAGTTTAGACTCTTCACCCCCAATGTTCAAGAGTGAATTCTCATAGAAGAAAAATTGAACACCCCTAATGCATTCACAAAGGTGATTAAAAAATACTCGCAACATCGGTACACTTTTTGATGTAATTGCCATCATCAATTGCCGCGGACAGCTTATGGTATGAGAGTGCTAATATACAGGGTGTTTCAAGCTATGTGTCCAACATTATTAAAAAATATGACACCATCCATCACTAAAGTGATCCATGAGTAACATACGAGGCAGTGCATGGTTCGGCTTGAACGTCGTTCATCAATGGCACCTTGGCCGATGTTAACGCGTCCCTGCAGTTAGAGCACACCATTCATTCACTGTAGTTTTTAACGCAATAGCGTTAGCGAGCTAGTTTCGCAGAAATTACAGCGTCGGCGTCGGCGTCATTGGTTGTGAACAAAAAAATGTTCTTATGCATGACTAAAAATTGAGAACGATGCGATTAAACAAACGCTAAGGAAATCCTGGGCCTTAGTAAGGACCGAAGCAGGGTCGTTTGGGTACGAGTGGGGATCGAACCCGGGTTGTTTGCGTGGATAGCGGATGATGTACCACATGGTCAGGCGTCTTTTTTTTTTCTCGGTAGAACTTCACACATGGAAAGACGAGGTCCTCGAGGCCATCGCATGATTTCTGAGAGAGGGTGAGAACGCCAGGTCACAATGTGTTTACATGGGCCGGAACGTGCTGGCCCGTGAGCGAGTTCTGGTAGTGCTTGGGCCAGTTATTGCGCGTGCTCAATAAAGGTGGTCGCGCACACCGGATTCGAGCTTGACTATAAGCTGCTTCGCATCTAAAATTACAGAAAGGAGGCAGGTGCGTGCTACCTACGTAGTTAATTTTACTGTGGCAGAAGGCATCTTCAGGTGATTGCGAAAAATAACTACGGTAGTAATTATAAAAGGGAACTAACTTATTTGAACCAGTGGTATTATCGGTTGAATAATATGGGCGAATCCAAGACCTTCTTTCTAAAAGTCCATCGCTTCATAGAAAAAGTTGAATAGAGGCCACTTATGAAAACCACAGAGTAGTGAAACTTGCCTAATTTAGCAGCTTAAACCAAACAGTGGAGCTACCATTCACTTCTAAAGGGCTGTCATTGACGACACTGTTTTGCTCGCATTGAAGTACGAGGATGAGCGAGCGTCGACAAGTAGCTACGAAGCGAATTGTCTAGATTGACGGTTGATGATGGTGATAGAAACAGTTTCGTCGTTGAGGGCGATTTCAAAGTGAATGGTAGATGCGCTGCTTTGTTTCGCCTGCTAAATTGGCCAAGTTTCATCGCTCTGTGGTGATTACCAGTGGCCGCTTTTCAAGACTCTCAATGTAGGCATAGACTATTCGTAGGAAATACTTGAGCTCCGCCATTTGATTCAACCGGCTTTTTCTACTGCTAAAAAATTAATTTTTCAATTGCCGTAATTACAGCCGTAATTATTGTTTGTATACACCTGAAGGTGCCTACATTCGCAGTAAAGTACTTTCACTTTAAAGGGGACATGTTACTCGGGTGTATGAGTGAGTGTTTGTTTGTGTGAGTGTCTGTGGGAGTCCAGATGGCTCTCGCAGACATCTGGGCTCCATGAACAATGCACCATAAGAGGTCCATTGTTCATGCTTCTTTCGCTGAAATTCGACGCATTCTGTGCTTCGCCAATACAGTTTACTTGTTGTGGTATTGCAGCCTCTACAGGGGCATCATAAGGTTCTGGACGTGGCGCGAGAGGAAAGGCAAAGATAGAGGAAGGCGTCGTTTCTGTTACGATGTCTTTTGCTGGATGGAGAAAGATGGCGCTAGTTATCTTCCAATGTGACGAATGATCAGCTAGCCCAACAAAAAGTTTTATTGATTTTGCAGATGCCCGCTTTCCTGTTATATTAAATAGTATTAGAAATATTTCTTGAAACACCGTGTGTACAAGATCCAGAGTTTTGAGCAAATTAGAAAAAAAAGAAATGTCACCGACGATGAGGGTTCTGCATAATACGAGTTCTGAGCGGTGCTTCGTGTGGCGGCCTGGTCAACAGTGTTCTACGCTCTGACTTTCCGCAAGGTATCGACTACGCCACAAATCAGAATTGTTGTGAAGTGGGAAAGTACCCACTCGCCAATACTTGTTTTTCAGCCAGTAAGTGCGCTTATTGGCTCAGGTACCCGCAACATACATGTAAGGTATTATGTGCACCTTGTTGGGGCTGCATGTGGCTGATAACGATGATGGATTATGGCTGAGAAATTCGCAGTTGGTGGGAAGTAATAAACCACGCACTCGTTGTGCAGTTACCGTTTTGCAGTGACTGGTTATCACTTCACTCTCCCGCCACGCTATAATATGTAGGTTAACGCGATTCCTTGCTCGACATGACGCCTGTATGGAGTCTTTTAGCGAATTATTTCATGCAACAGGGCGTCTGTGCTAGAATACCCAACTGTCACGCAAAATGCCCCGATTCAAATCCAATTTTATAATAGGTTTTTCTTCGAATTTTATTTTTGCATGTCTATAGGTTACTTTTTCATATCTGTCGATTATGCCACTAAAGGCGGTGGCAACGGTTACACCGCTCAACGCAGGCATGGACGCCTATAAGAGCTTCTCTCTAGAAGGCTATGATTTATTCTTTAAACGTGCGTGGTCTCAACCTTGTTGGTACGGTTTCATCTTCACGAAGCAGCGCGATAAACGAAAAGACAGAAAGAAACACAACAGGAAACTGCACTGTTTTGCGAAGATGAAGCGTTATAGTCATAATAGCCGCTATAGCCCTGCAGCCAGTAACACATCACTGTGTGCGCTTAGGCTTAGGCGTTACTGCTTAGCAATACCCCTTACATTCTCTCGTAAAGTGTTTTGATTTGTGACATTTTTATAGTTTGCGTGACATAATTCTTGTCTATATTTCTTCCTTTTCTTCTTTCTTTCTTTCTTTCTTTCTTTCTCTTTTTCCCAGCAGCGCCACGAATTCTTGGTTTGAATGACGTATCCGGACGACACTTTCGGCGACTCCTGAAAAGTTTCACGATTTAAGTTTTCCAGCACTTGAGCTTCGAAGGCGCGTAATGACCTCGTTCACGCTCTTCTGCGGCAAACGGGACAAGTCTACTGCTGCCGATACGAGTGAAGGCGGACGCGCGTAGGTAAAAAATAAGAGTGACATCTTGCTCCGCTAAGGGTGAGCACGGTACAGGCGCCACATGAAGGACGCAGACCGCTGCAACGCGTGACCGCCGATTGGGCTTATGTCCCCGGGGGAATCTGCCACCGCCATGGCCGGCTGATGACATTAGCGGTACGTCCCATCGGGCCTCACGTCTTGCTTTCCCCTTCAGTCTGGTCAGGGGGTCGGGCTAAGAAACGGGGCAATTTCGCTGGGTTTTATTTTCTTCCTTACCTCACGACGCATAACAAGGTTGCCTCTGCTGTCCTTCACAGAACACGTGTTTCTCTTCATTAGTGGCTTCTGTCGGATGTGTCTTACGCTGTTGCTATTGCTTTTGACCTGTTCAATGTGCACGCGTCCATGTGCCTGGCGCCGGCTAATTGTCCGTGGAGCAAAAGTAAGACAGTCAAGCTTTTGATGTGCGACTGCTGCATCGGTAATGTCCAGCGACAGCAACCTGTCACACTTTTCTCTCTTTCTCTTTCTCTCACACTGTACTACCCTCTTTTCTCTCGTCTTCCTTCACTCCGTAAAATGGATTGAATTGGTGTTTGTTTAAGCTTCCGGAAGACGAAGCAGATTGCGTGAACCTTATGCGTTCGTGCTTCATTTTTTTTTCATTTTACTAGAGTACAATATTAACCCATTTTCTTCCACTGTTGTCATGGCAGTGAGAGAAGTGGAGGAATCACCTTGGGCTCTACTTTAGTTTCATTGCCCTAACCACTTCTCCCCACACGTCCTACTCCAACCACAGACAAATAAAGTAACCGTTCCGACTTCTCTCAAAACTTTTCTGCGTTCACTCAGTTTGTCTTACTAGAGTAACTTGGTTTGGCACCCTGACTCATTTCCCCGAGCTCCCTCAAAACTGCGCAGTAGGAGCTCGTCAGTGCAACTTCCTCCTGCGTGGGAAGAGCGCAGGTCGGATGGAAGCAGGCACATTAACATGAACAAAAATGAATAAAAAAACTAACTAGATGACAATAAAAGTGGATCAGCAGATCTCCAGCGGAATAAATATTGCAGTTGGCTGACCCCACTTACTGGAACCCATGGCAGGCACGTTCATAGCAAAAGTAAGAGGAAGGATGGTGGGCAGAGGCTCGGAAGGTGTCTAACGCCTAATGCTAACCCGACAGGTTAAGCTAACTGAAGGGCCTGCGGTGCTTCATAATTGTCTCATGCATCATACATAACGAGATGAATTGATGTGACATGTGGGTAGCCGAAAGATACACAAGGACACAAATGTAATGGAGCAACACAAATGTAATGCTTGAGTTTTACGTGCCGAAATCATGATATAATTATGGGAGACGCTGTAGTTGAATGTTCCGAAAACTTCTATCACCTGGGGTTCAGTGAAAGGCCCGTGACACCGCCAACTGATCTTGGGCGTAGTTAACCTCCCGGCTTTCTGTATTATTCCTTCTTTTCTTCCTTGCCTAAAAGATATTTGAAACTACGAAATACCGAGCGCATTGTCCACTCTTGGCAATTTTTACCACAGGCAGCCCAATTATTCACGCCAGCAGTCTGTTCCTGTGACGTTATCCGGATGTACGCTCTCAACTGGTTCATTAACAGAGAATATAAGTTGTGAATGGCCGCGTACTTCACTTCACCCCGCAGCCACACGTCCATTCTGCATTGTGTCGCAAGAAAATAGTGCGAGATCAAGTGATTTAGCTCCGCATTGCAAGTTTCTGATTGCGCGAATGGAGGTGGCAGCGTACAGTCGAAAAGCGTGAAACCCTGACAAGACAATGTCCACACTTAGCGCCGTTATTATCTGCTTCTTAACGCGATAGCATTATAGAGCCCGTTTCGTAGAAATTTCGGCGTTGGCGTGAACGTCGTTGGTTGTGAGCGAAAAATCATTATCTTGTCCGGGACCGAAAAATCGAGAAAGATGCAGAGTAAACAAAGATTGAAAATTTCAGGGTTTGAGCGAGATTGATGCGTAGCCGTTTGCGTGGCGAATAGGTGTTCTGCCATACAGTCATGCATCTGTTTGGAAATATAGTGACAATAACTTGCCCTGGCTTGGAAATGCAGGGGAAATAATTTTTATGCTTTACAAACGCATGCATCCTGTATACAGGCTTCGCAATACAATGTGCAATATCGCAGCAATAATGCGTGGTACAAGCGTACATTGGCATCAGGTGTCTGAACATGTGATCATCATAATGACTTTGTGGTTTAAGGCAGACCACCGATTTGCAAAAGGCACAGAA
Source organism: Rhipicephalus microplus (assembly GCF_043290135.1). Classification (NCBI taxonomy): domain Eukaryota; kingdom Metazoa; phylum Arthropoda; class Arachnida; order Ixodida; family Ixodidae; genus Rhipicephalus; species Rhipicephalus microplus. The sequence continues at coordinate 82,692,896 of NC_134702.1, read as the reverse complement.
TTTACTGCGCGTATTCCGTCAAAACCACGTAGTGGGACACAGCAAGTTCGAGAACATTGCACGAGCATGATTGCTCGTACTTTAAAACATGCTACCCGTTGCACAGAATGCAGCCATATGCGAGAGCTTCATTGACACAAACCACTTTCAACTTTATAGATTGAATTGCAGTAGTCTACAATTGAAACATTTTGAGTATCATCACAGAATAAAAATATGCACTAAAGGGTCAAAGCATGCACTAAGAACAGGATATCGCGATCCAGTTTAACTCCTAAAGGCGAAGCTTAAGAATTTCCGAATTTTTTTGTTTTAATAAACAAATAAAAGGGGGACTCCAAAATAGTGATTGTAGGAACTATAGCGAATACTAGAAATAAATAACTGTGTCATTTTCAAGTCGTAGTGGTTTTGAGACGCTTTAATGGGCACCTCCATAAATTATATATGTGGTGTGCGAAGTAATTGAACTTGAAGGACCATGTTAAAAAGGAATATTTGCTAGTTCATTTCATTTACCTTATTTATTTATTTATTTATTTATTTATTTACTGCAATGATAGTCCGACAGATGAGGGGAGAAAAGTTGATCAATCATCTTGAAGGTGTCCTAGTGGCCATACACGTCGCCCTCCACTACGGCGTCTCTCATAATCAAATGGTGGTTTTAGGACGTTAAACCCCACATATCAATCTATCATTAGTGGCCTTACACGTATGTAAGCGTAAGTGTTAGATATACATACGACAGAAAAATGCACTCTTAGTATATTCGTTTGACTCATCCTCACGCAAAGAAATCGTGATAGTCAACATAAAAAATTAAAAAAAAACTTTCTTTTTGAGAGCCAACGAAAACAAAAACAAATGACAATGCTATGAAGGCATTGTTTTTTTCCTTTGCATAATTTTTGTTGGTAAGCAATAGTCGAGATACCATCGATAGGATACTATATGTTTTCTTGGCCTATTCCCCGTAGTAGGTATAAGCCATTGTATCCAGACTACAAACAAACAAACAAACAAACAAACAAACAAACAAACAGACAAACAGACAGACAGACAAAAACAAACAAACAAACAAACAAGTTCATAGTAATTATATTGGGGTAAACGGCTTCTGTAGTATTATAAATAAGATATCTGTATTGTTAAAGACCTGTTTTTTGCTAATTTTATGTACCAGTGCTGGCAACGGGAAGTGAAACACCTGTTTACCGTAATTAAATGTACACTTAGAAATCACTAGCTGACGGCTCATCTTCGTCGGTGGGTGAAGAACTAATGAGAGCATCGTACGGGTCACTCATGACTTGAGCCACAAGCCTGCTTCGCTTTTCTTCAGCTCGCGCTCCGTCCCCCATGAGCCATCGATGTCTCCCTTTTTGACGTCTATGCTGCTTCATAACTAAGCAGACAGACGTCTGACAATTTGGCTCCATCTAAACGGTGCCATCACCGCCAAGTTTTGGTTATACTACCAAAGGGTCAGCAGCCGAACACCAGAACCATGGGAACACCGTGACGGGTTGCAAGGGTGCAACGTAGGTGCGTTTGTTGCTGTTTAGATAAAGACGCACCCCGTCGTTTGCATAATAATGTGTTTGTCGGGCTAGCATTTCCATTTTATAAATCACGGAAATTCAGTGCTCTTGTCAAAATTAGTTAATCCTGGACAGTGGGGCTAACTGTTAGATCGTACGCGCGAAACCCTGTTGGAAAAGAGGAGCAGTGTGCACTATCGGCCAGTAGGTACCGAATCATGCGTAATGGATCTATCAACGTGCAGGCCTGGAAGATAATCACGTTAATACAGCTGTCGAGCGTCTGCAACAAGGCTGGGTTTCTGCGCTGTGTGACCCTTGTCATCTTGGTTTGAAGTTATGAAAAGCCAACGGGAAAAGAAGAAATTATGAAGCCGTATGGTGAATATCTTCGCAACTTGTGACCAAATTGCCTGTGTACGCCTGCCTGCCTGTGGTGGTGAATAACTGACGTCACGCCTCGTATACCTAACTTTAGATTCACGCACGGGCGCACGCATTTCTGTTAACGGGTGATTGCTTGTTTTGCTCATTTATCTGCAACGATCAGGCCGTGATAGGCTCAGATAAAGGACGAACGCGAGGACAAACTTTATTTTACTGTGAAGATTGTTTTAGGGCTGATCCTTATTAAGATGATTGATGGACCATTGATATGCGAGAATTAACGTCTCAAAACTAACATATAATTTTGAGAGACACCATGGTGAAGGGCTCCAAAAATTTTGACCACCTGGGGTTCTTTAATGTGCGCCCAATCTGAGCACTCGGTCCTACAGCATTTTCGCCTTCATCGAAAATGCAGCCTTTAATAAGATGATGATACTGATGGCTAAAGATGATGAGGAACCCATTTAAACATGTACCAATGACCAAGGAGGAAATAGACAGACATACAGACAGACAGATGGATGAATAGATAGCTAGATGGATGAATCGATAGATAGATGGATGAATAGAGAGACAGACAGATAGATAGATAGATAGATAGATAGATAGATAGATAGATAGATAGATAGATAGATAGATAGATAGATAGATAGATAGATAGATAGATAGATAGATAGATGAAGGGGAGTGGAGATACTGCGTGCCATATGAGGTGCATTGTTCATGTTATTTCACTGAAATCTGATGAATTCTATGCTTCGCCACTACAATTGGCTTTCTGTGGTATTGCATGCTTTACAGGGGCGTTAAAAGGTCTAGGACGTGGTGCGAGTGGAGAGGGAAAAAATAGAAGACGACGTCATTTTTGTTGCGGAATCTTTTTGTGAATGAAGAAAACCATGTAGAAACACACATCAACTTATTGTGCACAGAATAAAAGAATATTTGTGGAATTGTATTTATAGTCGTGTAGGCATTCTCTGGGGCGCGTTTTATTGCGGCAACAGGTATACGTACTATTTGCGTCAATTGAAACACGAACAGCGGTAGGCCTTCGTGATATTATTTGTGAGGGCCGTCCACTCAACTCCACGCACATATGTGCAGAGCTGCTGAAACGGAATGCGCACGCCTGCCAATCGTGGTAACTAAATGGCTCACAATATACAATCGCGAAGGCCTGCCGATGTTCGGCTTTCAATTCATGCTGATATACACACTCGGCGGGTTTTCGTCGCTGCCGTCGTCGTTATGCTCCGTATAAAGTTCAAGTTTGTAACATCGCTTCACGTCTCGTATGTTCTGCGTGCTAGTAAAAGCGCATGATGGCTGGGAAGCGAAAGATTCAAAAATGAGAAAAACGTGATACACGCTTCTTTCACAATCACTTTCTTCCTTAATGGCAAACATCTACATGACTAAAACAATAAATACAACATTCATTATAATAATGGAATAATTAACATTGTAACTAAAAGGGGGTGGCCTGAAAAAATGGAGTACTTGAAATCCTTCTTGTGAAGAGCCAACTGCATCTTCAGATTTCCAAAAATCGTCCGCTGTAATTTATACGGGGCGATGAATTGGAGTTAATTGGAGAAAAATGAGAGGGGTCTTACGCCTGCATTGAGCGTAGTCGCGACTTTATAATGAAGGTGAAATTTGACCAACTTCACTGGTGAAGCTGAAACTGAAGCGCCACAGAGCGCAAGTGCTATAGCGTAGCGCATGCTCGGAATCATGAAACCGTCTTCTACAACAATTGTGGCTTCGTCATTTCCGCGTTCATTAATTAAGGTGCGCATGTACGCATGCTGTTATTGCAAGCGCGGCCCACGCATTCACGAAACAAGGTATATCAATGGTTGATATAGCAACGACGTTCGTTCGTTCTGTACCGGTCGAACGAGTATGGCTGTTAAAATCTTCGGCTCTGCTTTGTCAGTTTAATGGGTGAAGTTTATCGGATTTCAACACTGCAAAATGGTTTCCTAGCGATGCTCTTTGGAAACTCTAAAGCGGCAACGGGTGCTTCGCTGAAAGTATTTCGATTCTGCCGTTTGAACCAATCAAACTCACTTGTAATATAAGTTGACTTATTTGTGGTAATTAGTTGTGTAAATATTATCTCAGGTCATCTTAATATGTCCTCTGCTACCACAAAAAATCTGAGGATATTGAGCAAATATTCAAGTTCCCTAGTTTAAAAAAATTTTTGGACACCTTTGTTGAAATGCCCTTTATATCATCCATAGTGATCTCGTGAAGAGGTGATTGGCGCTTTGCATGGAAGTTAATGGTAGTTAATTAAAGGAATGTCTTGTCGGTGAGCCTTAGCTGGGGCATTAAGAAGCGAAAGTAGAAAGACACAAAAGAGTGGATGGAGGGAAAAATAAAATTACAGATGAATCTGCTTACGCGTTGTCAAATTGTGGGCCACTACACGATACGAATAGGGTGGCATCACGTTTCTCACCACTGCACAAAGACGTTCGTGCAAACCAGTCGTCCCCAAGCAGAACCAAGTGTCTTTCTTGTGGGTCGACAATAGATGGGCTTTGTGATGTGGCATCTCCAGCACGGAACGTGGGTTATCGTGCGGTGTGTTTCAAAGAGATACCTAACGATGCATGAAGTTGACACGAAGAACTTGCAGTGTAGAAGTTCCCTTTCAACGAGCAGGAGCTGGAAGATGTGTACATTGGTTTCCAGTGAATATGGCTTCGAGGTGTTGCTACACGGAAATTCTTGCCATCGCTAATGTTTGTCCCGGTTCAGACTTACTGCGTCGCAGGTGTGAACGATGGGATGCGCACAGCTTGAGGGAGTGGTTTAGAACCCCCTTTCTGCAGCTATCACGCACACAATACGAAAAACTAAATTCAGATTTCTGAATCTCATAAATGACAGGATAAACCTGTTAAGCGTTTAAAAGGTTGTTTTTAAAGGAGAGGGCGTGCAAACGTGCATGTTGGAAATGATTCTATAGCTTAATTGCCTTATAATGAATGCATACCGATAAGCTCAGATCTCTATTGTGCTAAGAACGGGGGTCGTGACGGGGTCACGTTTCTCTTGAATATTGATGGTGTTCGGTAGAAAACTGCGTTCTTCATATCTAGCTGCGGAACACCTAGGTGTTGTATAGCTCTGAACTAGGAGTCGCACTCGTTAACGAGTTCAAAAGAAGCTGCGAGCAGTGTGCAACGCAAGTGGTAGTTTTACACGTGACACCTAAATGCGAAGTGGCCAGTGCGATTTTTCAAAGCAGTGCCCAAGTGTGTACTGATCTTGTGAAGAGGAGATTCAGCATGCCGAACGCTGGTCTCTCACTATCTTGCATCCACAATAAGGTTACAACTCCAAAGAACAAAAATTGCAAGACACATCTCGCTTTAAAGATGTCGTGTGTTTTTAAGAGCTTTTTTTTTGTTTGTCTCAGTGTCAGCTATTACAAGTAAGTCTATTAGGCACCTACATTTTAGGGCACCTACATGCGACGATAACTGTTAAAACTCCATAGTAAATATTCGATGCCGCGCAGTTCTTTAGGATGGCACAGAAATTAGTCAGTGCCGTCTTCGAAGACAAAACGCACTGAGACAAATGTGATGAGGACATGTAGTGCCGTCAGGCTACAAGTTATGGGTCATTGTAGGCTTTAGCTTCTTTGAGGCGAAGCAGATATGAAGCGCGGAGCATTCTCAGCAGGGCTTGTGGTCCCATCCCAGAGTTCTGTGCCGGATTATCAGGGCAAACTACAGCCATCAGCAGCTCACCACTTTTGATCAGTTGTCCGCCACCACGTGATTCCTGTATGGACTTCCAGTTCACCATTCAGGAGCTCAAAGCAGCACTCGCTTCATGCAAACGTACCTCCGCACCAGGACCTGACGGAATCTCCTACAGAGCCCTGTGTCATCTGGCTGAGCGCGCGAGAATAGCTCTACTTCAGCTATATAATGATGGTTGGCTAGAGGGCACTGTCCCCTTAAGTTGGAAAACTAGTCGTCTAGTACCATTACTAAAACCTGGCAAATCACCATTGGAACTCTCCTCCTATCGCCCGATCGCATTGGCTAGTTGCGTGGGTAAAGTGATGGAGAGAATGATTCTCGGTTGACTCGAGTGGTACTTGGAGTATCATGAGATCTACCCAAATGCCATGGCTGGCTTTCGACGTGGTCGATCATCGATCGATAGCGTCATCGACCTAATCACGTACGTTGAACACGAGAAAGGCCATAAGCGTCTTTGCGCCTCTCTGTTCCTTGACGTCAAAGGAGCCTATGATAACGTACTAGAAGAGATTTGAGTGGGTGGCCGAATGTTTAAGTGGATACGCAGTTATCTCTAAATGCGATCCTATTTTGTGAGTACAGAGACCGGGAACACGTCTACACATTTCAGTTGTCGTGGCGTCCCTCAGGGTGGTGTACTGAGCCCCGTGCTATTCAATATAACACTAATCACTCTCCATGCGCTCCTACCAAACAATATTTATCCATCAACATACGCTGATGACATCTGCATCTGGACATCTGCGGTAACTCGCCTGCAGTTACGAGCGAGAATACAGAGAGCTGCTACTGCAACTGCTTTGTATCTACGCAATCGAGGCCTAGAAATTTCCTCCGGAAAGTGTGCTCTTCTGGCATTTACGCGCAAACTCATGTCGAATTACAGAGTGTCAATTAATGGTCAAAATATACCATATCGTCGATCTCACAAATTTCTGGGTGTCATAGTCGACAGAGACATATCATGGAGCCCTCATGTGTCGTATTTGAAAAAGTGATTGACAGGCATATGCCATCTTTTCAAGTTTCTCGCTGGAAAGACTTGGGTAATGGAGCCTAATGCTATGTTACGACTGTACAGGGTGCTTTTCCTTGGCTTTTTACGATACAGTCTGCCCGCATTATCAAATGCCAGCAAAACAAGTCGACGTATGATACAAAGCGTTCAGGCACAGGCGCTTCGAATATGTCTAGGTCTGCCTCAGGGTGCCTCAACAATGGCGACTATAGCTATAGCCAAAGACAACCTCGTGCAGACCCATATTGAAATTGAAGCTTTGAGGACACACATAAGGCATGTGGGCCGGACTCCCCATCACCAACTAGCCTCTCTACCAGTGGATAGACCTCATACTTCCTTTTGTCGAACAATAACAACACATGGTGACTCCCTACCAACTGGTTTTACGCCCGCGGCGAGATCTTCAATTCCTCCATGGTGCCTCAAACAGCCAGTCATCAACCTGACAATACCAGGCATCCAGAAAAAAAACGAGATTTCTCAATACCAGCCCTCAAGCAGCTCGCCTTACTTCTGCTGTACGAGAAGTTCCAAGACTGCATCCACGTCTACACCGACGGCTTCGTCCTGCCAAACAGCTCAACTGCGGCGGTCGTTATTCCAACGCACGCCACAACCATCAAATTCAGGACAGCTCATGCAACCACAACAACAGCGGCAGAGCTTGCAGCGCTTCGCGCTGCGCTGCGTTTCATTAACGACCAAAGCACGCAACGGTGGACGATTTTCTGCGACTGCAAGGCGACACTGCAGTCACTTCTGTCAAATCTAAACCGTGGTCCACACGAGTAGTTGGTATTCGAAACAGCAGAAATGCTACACCATATAACAGAGAAAGGGCACCACGTTATATTTCAGTGGTTGCCAAGCCACTGTGGAATTATCGGTAACGAACGAGCTGATCGAGCTGCCCGTTCAGCCCATACAGAAGACAACGACCAATCAATACCTCTATCAAGGACGGACGCTGCTAGGAGGCTCCGCATGCTTGCTCGCCAATGCTCCATGGCTCTTTGGAACGAGCCTCTCTTTACGCATGCAAGATTACGATCCCTTGATCCAACGTTAAGCATGCAGCTTCCAACAAAAATTCGACGAGGCGACGCTACTGCTCTGTGCAGACTATGGTTGGGAGTCACGATTACCCGTGCGTACGCGTTCCGCATAGGTATGGCCGAAACCGCCGACTGTGCACACTGCGGAGATGAAGAAACAATTCGACATATCCTGTGTGACTGCCCGAAATACAACCTGGAAAGACAACACCTTTCTAATAAACTAAACAAGTTAGATGACCAGCCGCTGTCAGAAGAAAGTATAATGCGCCATCGTCATGACTCATCGTCACAGAAGAAAGCCGTGCAAGCGCTACTGGGCTTCTTACGAACTACTGGCCTGTCGGAACGCCTCTGAGTGGACTGATTTTCTGTGTGCGTGTGTGTCGGTGTTTTTCTCTTATTTATTTTTTAACTCTCGCTTTCTCTTTGAACCCCCTATTCCCCAACCCCAGTGTAGGGTAGCATACCGGATACTAGCATCTGGTTAACCTCCCTGCCTTCCTTTTTTTCTCGTTTCTCTCTCTCTCCCTCCCATCCCTCAAAACGAACTCATATGTTCGAATTGCCTGTGTCATCTCACTCATAGTAAGGACAGAAGCAGGGCTATTAGATTATTTGCATCTATATGTACAATATGCAGTCTGACATTAAGAAACCTTTCCAATGGCAAAGTGACGTGGTGCAAAATACACAGAGGCCGCTAACTTGTAAGAGCTAACTACGAAATGTTCTTCGGTTTGCTGGCTTTAACGCCCGAAAGTAGCATCACGCTACGAGAGACGCCGTATAGTGGAGGACAACGCATCATTTCGACCCCACAGGCGCATTCATCGTACACAGACATCCCTCAGTACATGGACATCTCGCATTTCACCTCAGTTGAATAGACGACCACAAGGGCCGCGATGGAGCCACGTATTTCGGGTCGGCAGATGAGCACCGCGGTGGCTGGGGAGAAAAGCCACTATACAAACGTTGTAGTGTGCGGCTGCAGCGTTCGTGGTGCCTCGGCTTGTTTTCTCGTGTCAGTTTCTGCAACCCCCTTTTTGTTTTATCATCAATCGGTACCGACAAGCTCAAATTTCGGTCGTTTTGCGAAATATAGGTCGTATAGTTACGGAGAGGTTAACACGGCAAATAAATGCCCTAGTCAACAACGAACCACCGAAGCTCTGTGTTTATGGAGCGGAGAAACGACGTCTATATTGGCCCATGAGAAGAAGCATTAAGAAAGCGGAAACGAGCTGGAAATCTCCGGAGGCGACAGAGGAGTAATTGATACGTTGTCATCTTGAAGTTTCCGAGAAATGAAGTTCGAAATGGCCCCAGTGGCAAAAGCGATGGAGGAATCTTTTGGGAAATTCAGAATATATATAGATTTTTTCAGTTTTTTGTCACCTGAGCTGTCGCAGCCATCGTTTCCGCATTTCGTCGTTGCGGACCATCTCGATTCATCTTATGAGGTATTGTTTTCGGATCCCACCGAGGATAAGTCGTGTGGCTTCGAGGTTTACCGGAGTGGCGTTGTTGTTTCGGCGAACCCAATTTTTCCTAGTTAGCCATCGAAACTTCACTTCGGCTTCATTTTTTGTCCGTTTGAGCAAAGCCTCATTCGAACTCCTTGCGTCGTAAGCGCAGCTGGCGGGGCATCGTAAAAGGAGGACTGCCAGAAAAAAAAATATTACGAAAATGTTTTTTGTTACGAAATGGATCGAGGTTGGTTGTCTGTTTTTTGCAAGTGTGCGAGAGTGCGCGCAGACACACACACACTTACAAACAGCGGGCAATACACTTACGAGAAAGCGAGCGATTTCTTTATCGATGTACGTTTCGGCCGTAGCATGGCCTTCGGCAGAAAACTGAAAACACTTTGCTGTTTTTTAATTCTCTCAATTGCTATATATATATATATATATATATATATATGCGGGTGTAGCAAAACTGCGGACTATTATTGTTATAAAGAATAATCATACTCTGCGTGCTGCTTTGCCCACGCCGTCCGCCGTCCCACTTAATCACTTGCGCATAAAGTATGGTACATTCTATTCTCTTGGAGAGTATGCTTCACTGCTTTGCGTCGTTGGAGTTATACACATCGTGTCCTCTAAACATACCAAAATCGGTTATTGGTTTTTACGGGCTCTAACGCCATAACGAAAACAAGCTGAAATTGTTTTGGCGCGTTCTATGCCCTCGGGGCACAATCTGCAGGCGCTTCACGTGCATGCGCTGATAATACAAGTTTGAAGTATATCCGTTATGAAGGTATAGGTTTTGTTTTTTTTGTGATGGGAAAGATTTTGAAAGCAGAATTACGCATTTACAACTCCGGCTTTATTAAATTTGGAGTTTCCTTGGAAAAGAGGTGCCATGATAGTGATGGCGTTCTTCTTCTTAATGATATTTACTTTGTCTAAACAAACAAAAATATTTTGAGCCTAAGGAAAATGGCAGGAAGCACAGCGTTTGCCCCTACTTTCAGCATAACACAACAAAGATTGGATATTTTTCTTGTTTACCAACGTGATAGCAAATGTATGCACACTGTTTCTGCCGTCAATGTCATGTTTCGTATACGTGCATGTATGGACACATGTGGTATTGTTTATTCTAAAGAAGCCCACTTCATTCCGTGCTTTGCTACTGTCAGCATAGTCGGGCCTGCTCCTAAAATGTTACGCCAGTGTGCCCATGCCAGAGAAATACGTCCAATCTATTATGCAGCCTAAATATATATATAGCCTACTATCGACGGTATAAATGCAAAAGTTGTACAAATTAAAAGTGTCACTTGGGCGTGAATTGGTTCGTAGAAGTTATCTAAATCGCTGCGGATTAACGATATAGCAATACTTTCGACAAACTTGACACCGGGCTTCTGCTTCCGTTGGTGCCGTTTTTTGTCGCATGGGCGTAATAGCAATGACTACACTTAAGCCCAAAACGCATGCACGATTTTGGATTGTAGGCAGTGTTTTCTTGTTCTAGGCATCCAGTGAACGCAATAAAAAATATTCAGCTCTTCTTCTTCTCCTGTTTAGCTTCGTTTACGACGTGCCGTTTCAGATAACTTGTTCTTCTTTAAGGAATAGATTGGTGCCCACAATTTACCGCTTGCGGTATGCAGAGGTCAGTAGTTCTTGAGCGTACTAACGATCACCCATGAGATGGCGCGAAGGGCGTGCTTTAACTGTCGTCGCCCCGCACGTGTTTCGCAGGTATTAGGGTGCGTGCGTGCACCATACATACACACCATACACTCACAAATATGTAATGCTCACCGCGCCTTTGGCTGCAGCAGAACTTCACAAATAGTAATCATGAACTTTTCAGATTCCAGATTTTTTTATTTTGTACGCAGATTGAGTGTTCACTCCAAAATTAAAGTATACTAGAGCAGCTCGGGCTAAAAAGAAAACAAAATACCGAATATCTACCAAGTGAATGATGAAGGGTGGGCGAAGCCGGCTCGTTTGGTGTTACTGTAAATCACGTGTGACACTGACCATTCACGCATGTAAATGAAGGCCAAGCGCTGCACAGTTATATACAATGTTTATTGGTCATATATGATGGTACGTTGTGTTCAGTTGTGAATTTCGTTTTGTATTCATTAATACTGCTTTGTGGTATCGCATCTAGCCTGAAGTTTGCAAAGACGATGTCTGTGCACGTTCTCATGGTTACTGTTGGTGGTTTGCGGTCCTACGAAATGCATCGTAGAGCGTATCGAGACGCCACTTCTGCTGTACTGCACAAGCCAGTCGCTGTCCGTGATCGTCGTCATCACCTTCACCGTGATCGTCGTGGCGTATAGTAGGCACTTTGAATGTGCTGTGCCGTGATGGCAGAAAGAGAATGTGTGGGCCGGAACGGGCTTGTTATCCATCGCCATCAGCATTATTGTCATTGTCCGCGGCGGCTACAGCGCACAACGCCAACGGACAAACTTCGATCATAGGTTGCTTCTCCCCGCAAGAAAGGCGTTCGGGCAGTAAGTAAGAAATGGTTCGAATAGTAAGAGAAGATCTTCGAAAGAGTGGGACGATTTTCCACGAACGACACACATCCTGATGCTCTTGCAGGAATACCACAGCACCAAAACGCGTTTTCGTGGTTGACTTGCGTCATATATGAACAGGTTCGTGTGCAACGTGAACAGCGGGTATTTTCAACGTTAAGCGCGTTTTGTTTCGTTTGTTTGCTTACAAGCTTGTAACTTTGCTCTGCGATCACCAGAGGCGCTTGCGGAACGTCTCTTAATCAAGCATACGCGCCATGTTACTGTATTTCGCTTATTGTTTTTCCTGGAAATTTGTATTTCACACCGTTTTCAGTGTACACAATTGATGCGTGACGTGCCTCGTCTGTATTATTACTATGGTCTGAAATACTTTATTTCTTTTTCTTCCTGAGCTCAACCTCCACGGAAGGTGCTGCGGGTAAGACTTGGACACACATGTGTACGTGTTAATGTTCTATTGCAAAGTGAGCTCCTGCAAGTGAACTGTACATTGCAATGTTATATTTTCTATCTGGTTTAGTCTGATGTATGTTTCCTTTACTTGCACATTTTCGATTTTGGATAAACATACGATCTATTGCTCTGCAGCATTTATAATAACGGAGTAGCAGAGGGTTTATAAACCTCAACATCTACACAACAGTACAGAAACAGGTTAAGGCACAAGCATTCTGGTCATTTTCGTACTGCATCGAAGAGGACCAAGTTGTTTTGTGAGCCTCTATAGTCGCGCCATATTTCGTGACGCAAAGGCACTGTAGGCTGCCTATGGCAAACTTTACTAAACACTACAGGCAGCCCGCTGTAATACTTTCGGCAGCACAGGAGATCGTGCAGAGTAGCCACATAGAACTCGGTAAGGAACATAAGTGCGGTGCTCCTTCAGAGTTGTAGTGCCAATGATGCAGCTGCTTGAAATCGCTAGAAGACTTAATGAAGTCACACGCACAAGTGCTACTGGCGCTAAATTTGACAGGTAGTTTCGCTTTGTTCTCAAGCATGGTATGAAGTTGCGGCAAAATTCCGCTTTTCTTTTTGTCATGGTCTTTAAGGAAACTGTTCAGTATGTGGCTTATTAAATTTGTCTGATCTTGTTTCTCAAAATAATATAAGAAATGAAGGGCAATCCGGAGTGTGTATGCTGCTTATTCATTTTGTTTGAGCGCACTGACATTTTTTTTGCTTTTGCATGGGGTAGAAACTCAACAGAACAATAAATGATGTTTCATGACCGTGTACGCTTTCCTTGTCTCATGCGAAGCGTGCAAAGTACATTCAGTTCTGTGATTACCTAAATGGTATACTACACATAAAATACAATGTAAAATATGCCTTCTGAGTTACGCGCCATTTAAGATGAAGAATACTAGCCTAAAGAACTATGCAGAAAAACATGTAGTGCACGGAGCCTAAACACTGTACGTGTGTCTTGTGGGTGAAGGCGAGCTTTTTTTAAAAGAAATCAAGGCCAGTCAGCCCTGCAAAGGTGCTTGACTAGCGAAGCTATAAACATCGTGGTAAGAAAATGTCAGGTGAAGACTTTCGTTCCTTATTCCTTCTTGTAAAGAAAGGCAGATTGTGGTCGATGTGTAAGGAACATTGATCGGCATACTCGCACTGCAGATACATTCTTCGATGATTCCAGATAGGTGTGCACTAACATGCGTCCCCACTCCCTCTCAGGTCTTGTCACAGTCACATTCAAATCGGCAACAACGCGACCACGAGGTTAGCATCACTGAGTCTAAGCACAGAGGTACTTAACAAGAACTTTCCGACATCGCAGTGAGATGCACTCGACCATGCACATACCGTGATACCTTGATTCTGTCCTCATGGTTAAGCTATGCAGTAATGCGGAATTTCCTATAGCTTTAATCTTACGACGGCTAATTTCAGCTGTACGTTGGGACTAGCTTCTTATAGAGGGCGGAACCTGTTCACCTCGTCCCCTCTGGAGTTTAGGTGGGCTTACAGAAAAAATATACGGCACTCTGCAACATACAACTCTACTATAAACATCACTGCTCTTACGTCACATATAGTTCTGCAAAAAATAGCGCTTGTTGATCAGCAGTCATCCCCTTGGTATTTCATTTCTCATATTTAGTCCAGAAACTGCTGGCACTTACCGTTAGCTCTAGCAATATTGTGGGTCCCGCGATTTCTCATCGTTTTCATGTTTCTATTCTGCCCAGAAGTCTGTTTCGTTTGGATATAATTTCATTCACGAATCACATCGACCGTCATGTCGCGATACTAGAAGAACAGTGGCGCAGTAGCCCCACAGACGTACAGCGACACTGCATGGACAATACGGCCTTAGTGTAACTTGGAACTCCTACTGACGGAGCCGCGTTCTCTTAGCTTGATTAGGTTGTCCTGCACAGTCTAAGCTCCCCCCCCCCCCCCAAAAAAAAAGAAAAACAGCAAAGGGATGTGCGACGCCTATGATCGTGTCTAACCATGTGCACTGCGCCAACGGGCACGTCAGGTGCCGCTAGTGCAACTAGGATAAGTTCTCGTTGTTTATTTTTCAACTGCACTCTCAGGGGACATGCGCTACGTGATATTCAATAGTGCGCCGCGCACTCCTGTCCGAATTAGGTTTCCTGTGAAGCCGTGCCACCTATCTCACGGAATTAGGCGAGATCGCGTTTCCCCCTTACCCTTTTTTTCCAAGTCGTCGGAACGGCGAACATTATGTATGGCGTAGTGCTACACTAGACACTATACAATGGCTTAATGTGTTAGTAGATATATGTTATGGGCATTATCATTTCGTAAGTATTTTTATACCCTCAATACCGCCACGAGTCATTATGATAGTCTCAATTCTTATACACTAACTTCACGCAGGTTGTAGGGCGTTTCAGTACTCTGAAGCATTATATTATACCTGATCATTTGTCATTAGTTGGTAAATCAGAAATTTATGGTGATGTTCTTGGTGCTTTTTGTCTAAACCTTGGCTTTGCTTCGTTGAACTGCATATATATATATATATATATATATATATATATATATATATATATATATATATATATATATATATATATATATATATATATATATATAGAAAAGTAGGTGAAAAGATAACTTGCCGTGGGCAGCATCCTGCCCACGGCAAGTTATCTTTTCACCCACTTTTCTTTCTTCTCATTTACATTACAATTGGCCTAATAACTTCCCCTGTACTTTCCTTGGCGTTATTGTCTGTTAGATCTCAATTATATATATATATATATATATATATATATATACATATATATATATATATATATATATATATATATATATATATATATATATATATATATATATATATATATACATATATATATATATATATATATATATATATATATATATATATATATATATATATATATATATATATATATACTTTTCTTTCTTCTTATTTACATTCTGTTGGTTCTAATAACTTCCCCAGTACATTCCTTGGCATTACTGTCTGTTAGATCTCATTAATATTGTGTTAAAACACGGAAAAACGAGCCCTTAGGTATACACTTCTTTCCCTTATATATATATATATATATATATATATATATATATATATATATATATATATATATATATATATATATATATATATATATATATATATATACCATCACATTCACAAGTAGTGGTCTAACAGAAATGTATATAGACGACAGCATCTAATAATACGATACAACAATTAAATCTACTGAACGTGGCAGTCGTCCTTCAAAGCCGTAGTTTTAAGGTTGTCTGGTTGCAAAGCGAGTTGCAGTGCGACACGTTACCACACTGCACAGTAGGTTGGTTTTGTAACTTCATTTTGCGCAGTGTTTTATGGCGCAGGAACCACATCTAACCAAAGGGCACCATTTCGTACATTTATTTGTTATCCTTTGCAACGCGCGCTTGAAACGTGCCCGTCTGCGGGCAGCGACGATAAACGCAGTGCCAGAGATAAGTGTAGCGTACAGCAGTCGTGCTGTGAGACACACCCTAGTTAAAGCCACGTACTAGCTGATGAATAACAATTCAAATTTTCGCTATCCCCTGCTGCAGCGTTGTACACTAGTTTTGAGCATATCCCACAGAAACAGAAGGAGTTTATTACTATCATTATAGCGGTGCAATCTTTTTTTGTTTTCAGTGTTTCTAAATACAGAAGGAAGTAGGAGGCAATGGAGCTCTGATAGTGTGAAAGGGATTAAGATTGAATGCAGTGTATGAAAAACAAAAGTATAATAATAATAATAATAATAATAATAATAATAATAATAATAATAATAATAATAATAATAATAATAATAATAATAATAATAATAATAATAATAATAATAATAATAATAATAATAATAATAATAATAATAATAATAATAATTATAATAAGTACCTTTCACATCTACACAAGCACCAAACATGGCTAGGCCTACCAAAGCCAAATGGAGGCTTTAGTGGCAGAACCTGGCAGGCAGAAAACGAAACCGTTACATCATTGTAGTTAATCGCACAACAGAGATTGTGAGACAAAATAACATGCACATTAGATCAAAAGCACAGGGCATATAAAGCGTAATGTACGGAGGAAGAAGAACAATACGCCATAGCGGGACGTCCCTTTTAGCCAGAAGCGGCGAGCGCCAACTGTTGGCCTCGCGCTGTGATTGGTGTGTTGGTTGTCGCCGTACGCTTCCAGTCTCAATAGATCTTCGCTGCAAGTACGCCAACGAACCCCGTTTCAGAGTGGTCGAGGTGCGGGGTAACTCAAACTGTAACTCCGGAGCAGGAAACTACCCGACCTCTCGGAAATGGCCGACTAAAATGTCCAGCTGGGCACGACCCAGCCTCCGATGGTCGTCATGCCGACTGCGCCATACGTGTGCGCGATCCGCTTTCTTTCGACGGCATCGATGAACAAGGCATCGAAGATCGGCTGACGACGTTCGACAAAGTGGGCACGAGCAAGAAGTGGGACGACCCTTCGAAACTACAGTATGTCACCTTCTACCTAAAAGAGGTCGCGAGCCTAAGTTTTGACTACTACCACTACGTGTTCGCCACTTGAGTGCTTTGAAGCAACGCATTCCTGATGTGTTTGGTCACCCCAAGGTACGCAAGCTCCGTGCCGAGTAGCGCATACGTGGAAGTGCCCAACTTCAGAGAGGAGGCTTCACAAGCTACATCGAGGACGTGCTCGACTTGTGCAAGCGCCTTGACCCTTCGAGTAGAAAATAAGGCAATATCAAACACATCTTGATTGGTACAGACGACGACGCAATTCAGATGCTACTGACCAAGGGCCGATGGTCCATGTTCGAACTTGCCACTCTTTGTCAGAGGTCTGAGGAGTTGCATAAACAACGGGCCATCACACGGCGGTCAGCACCTATACATGAAACTCTCGCGGCGTTGACTCTCGGTGGAGAATACAACACGCTAATGTCCGAAATCAAACGACATGTGCACGAAGAGATGGCACACTACGGCGTATTGTTCTTTTTTTACCTTACAATAATCATAATAATTATTGGTGTTTGACGTCCCAAAACAACGATATGAATGTGAGAAACGCCGTAGTAGAGGGTTCTGGAAATTTCGACTGCCTGGGCTTCTTCAATGTGCACCTGAATTTAAGCACACGGGCCTTAAGCATTCCCGCCTCCACCGAAAATGCGACCGCCGTGGCCGGGATTTGATCCCGCAACCTACGGGGCAGCAGCAGATTGCCTTAGCCACTACACCAAAGTGGCCGGTTAATAAATATGTATGTATGTATGTATGTATGTATGTATGTATGTATGTATGTATGTATGTATGTATGTATGTATGTATGTATGTATGTATGTATGTATGTATGTATGTATGTATGTATGTATGTATGTATGTATGTAATTTTATATTATAACCTGTAAGAGCTGGTTGTCGATGCATGCATTACGTCACAATGCCGATAGAAAGTCTCATGTCATGGTGAGTTTCTACGGTTTTACTCAAATGAGATGGCGTATTTTATTCTGTGGAAGGCCCTAGAAATAATGAAGGCGACTAAATAATAATAAAAAATCTACAGATAGTCTGCTATACGAAAAAGAAAAAAAGACAGCGAAAGCCTCGCTTGAGTGGTCACCTGTTCAGCGCACACAAACACTCACTGAACAACATTTCGAAAACCCATAGAGTGGGAAAAAGTTCAACAAAAATGGCACTAGAGATACTCAATAGCCTCCAACCAATCATAATTAAAAAAAGGAATACGTTCTGGTGATCCTATTACTTATGCTACGATTATCAGCATACCTTAAAAGCTAAGAGAGGAAGTAACGTGCATGCGGGATTTGTTGGCTTAGATTGATTTAACACCTAATCGGGGCGATGCCGTTCGCGTAAGTTCATTTTCCGACGCTTTCATTCTCTTCTAGGCCTCGCCTCTTACACGGCCGTCCATCACTTGCCGCCTATGTCGCCTTTGTGTTTCCAGTCTTGTTCCCGTTTCGAGGGGAGCACTTAAATACCATTGCAATTTTTCTCGCCTCTCCGCTTAGCGATTCCGCGGGGACAGCGCACGGAATAAGAAGGGTGAAAACACATTATGTCACATGAACACGTTACAAAACATTACGACCAGCTCCTTTTTTTTTTATCGAAAGTCACATCAATGCTGCTTTTTTTGTTTTCAGTTTGCAGTCTTTACGCCTCGTTTCTGACCAAGGTGAAACGGACGAGGAATCGAGGCGAACGGTATTAGGCGGAAAGAATGTGAGCGCTAGGTTTAGAAGGTGAGAGAGAGGACGGAGAGGCAGCTGCGAGTCCGGAAAGAACAGCAGTTCCTGCACGCATGAATTCTTGATTCACGTTTTACTGCCCTGGCCCCAAAAGCCATCGCAGCCAGGGACGTGTAATCTATTTCTGGTTCCTCGGACTCCTTTCCATTGCTTCTTCTTCAAGCCTACGCCTATTACTTCACGTTATTCTAGGTTTTGTTTTTCTTTCATGAAGATTTCTTGCTGAGCATCGCACCAAGCTTAAGCTCCCCCCCCCCCCCCCAGACCTTCATTGTTTTTTTCGACGTAGCTTCTGTCACAGTAGCAAATAGCTGAATCTGGGCTCATAAATTTCGGTAGCTTTGCGTTATTTTCTCAAGGTATACGCTAATGCGTGGGCCGTTCGGTCGAAGAAAGGAAGCATATTGTTCTGTCTTCGTTCCGCCGTTGAAGGCCCCGAGTTCGTAATTTGAGGTTCCTTGCCGCCCATGTTTCCAGGCAACGTGCTTCTGTTTCGAGTTCGCTTGTATTAGGTTACTTCCTGATAGAGTGCATAAGCACGCTCTGTGCGTGAATGTTGGGGTTTTTGTCTGGAGCCGCGTCCGTCTATTTACGAGTGATGAGCTGGAAGCTCTGCAAGGAAGAAGGGAATAGTGCAAAGGGATATTTTATCGGGGGCGTGTTAAAGCAGGAGTGATGATTGGCTGACGAAGTCCTGTATTTTGTCACATGTCCTCCGTGATTTTGTGTAACAAGACCCCAGGTTGAACTTTAGCCATTCCTGCTACCTTTTGTTTGTATAATTAGTGAAATTTTGTTTCTTATTTTTTCGCATGTGGTCTGTTCTATATATATTCTATATTTAGTATTGAATAGCTAGGCTGCCAGAAATATGTCATATAGAAAGCCGCGTAAAGATTCTGTACCATGCAACGGGTTAATGTCTTCCGGAATTTCACGCAGCATACCGAGTCTGTGCGAGAGACAAGCAGTAGGTCTTACCTGTGTTGTTTATAATCGTGTGCGACCAACACTGGAAGTATTCAGATGACATATTAGTTGAGGGAGTTAGGAAATGGCAGAATACGTGCGCCCATTAACATAAGATTTCAAATAGCTTTGCCTTGTAAGACTTCAGGAAATGTATATGCAACTGTTTTGTTAATTTGGGTCGAAGGAAGAAGAATATTTTTGTGAATTCATTTCGCTGTCGAATCGAACAAACGAGCGAAAGTCTTTATTCCCTATTCTTTATTCTATGGGGGTCCACGTGATTTTTTCCCGCTACTGTATATATATCCAGCTTAATCTGTGTTGAAGCACCGCGGGACAAAGTCGTGCAGAGTTGCGCAGTAGGGGGTAAGACTTCATAATGAAGCTTGAGCGGCTTTGCGCGCATTGGACCTATATGTTCCGTTCCTCTGACTGACGAGGCTTTATACTTGGGAGGCTCATAATGAAAATCTATAGTTAGAGAGGAAACCTTGTTACCAGCTTTGAACTCGTCGACTGCTGACGAGCGAGCCGCGCCATTAGCGATCAAAGTGTACGTCCAAAGGTACTTCAATAGCGATAGAACGCATCCACTTAAGAACGCAATATGAATTTAAGGTAATAAGCAACTGCTCAGATGGCAGTTTTCATCAATACGTTCTGGCCAGAGCCTACAGTAAAACGATGCACTGGCCTATTTAAAAATTTAAATGTATAGGTAAGGTGACGCGTTTCAACAATGTACTGTTCACATGGCTTCATGGGCTAAGCTACTACAAATGCAGAAGCTGTTTGCATGTTCCTCTAGTAACAGTTGATTAAGGTGAACTTGAAAAAAAAATTGGAATATATTAGACAATACACTGCAAGTTATTTAGTAACGAGAAAAGAAGTGCGTGAAGAAATTTCAGCGGTGTAACACACGTCCAGTCTTGCATTTTTTCCCTTGAAATAAGACGAGCATGCCCTTGCGTTAGGTAAACTGTACATGATGTCTAGTCGTGTATGCTTGGTTTTAAACAACGCTTCATGTCAGATATTGTGGCCTTCATTGAGGACTGCAGCAGAACAACACTTCTGCAATGAATCTCTATATATAGGACGGCAAAGCTCACGGTTGCGTGGAGTGCACTGTAATTACCTGATTCGAAGTCCGAGTGAACGGAGTGCGTCTTGAGACTCATGAGCAGCGTTACCGTACCGTGCACGCCATGCACCTCCGATGAAGACGTATGATGACAGGTCTATGAAATCGTACTTCATGTCAAGTGAAAGTACTTCCAGGTTAAATTCCAGTCTATAGATGCTTTACCCAAAGGTGGTTTTGGGATCCTGGAGCATGACTTGCATGCGCGTCTTCGACTGAGCGGCAGAATGTCATCCATGTGATCGACTTCAGCGCGTACACTGTGAGATTAGATGTAGATGCACGTTAAAGAACGCCAGGTGATCGGTCTTTTGAGAGCTGTCCATTATAACGTCTCTCGTTATCATACCATGGTGTCGGACTACAAACCACAACAATTATTAACGCTAAAGCCTGAGATGTCCCATCAAATGGGAAAATCAACCACTAGCGTCTACACGATTGGTGTGATTGTCTTGCATCGCCCGTCTTGAGCATCACACTTATCAACCTACGCATCATCAACGATGCTTCACTGATGATGAACCGTTAATGATGACGTGTCATATAACGTCCTCCAAATCTAACAGGTCACCCAAACAAGTGTCATCAACATGACGTCATACAACGTGACGTCATGAGAAAACGTCATCACATAATATCATCACTCGCTCAATGGTGGGTCTATCACAGACGCCCAGCGAAACCAGGTGGGAATGAGAGTTTTTCGGCCTCTGATCATCGAGACAGTGAGCCCTTTAGATGCAGAAAGCATTCGGAGGGAACGGGGGAGTATCAATACATTTCCCGAGGAGGAAAAAAAATGAACTTCGCCTCCAAGTCGTCAGCCGAATACGTAAGGGACCCTGCGAATTTTTATAAATAATGAACGGAACGCTCTTCTGTTTTAACTCCCCTTTCCGAGTTAATGTTTCCTCCCTTCTTTATGTATAGCCGACTGCCACATTCGTCAAAACAGCACAATGACTGTATAATATATGCTCATCAGCTATATTCGCGTATTCGCCACGATTTGTGCAAAGTCCTGGGATACCTAACTTAATCGGCATGCTACCAGCAGAATATCGTACTTACTACCGGTCCTCTGATGCGGAGGCTAATTGCGGCTGATGTAGCTATGTGATCTTCAACGTGTAGCTGTGCTAGCAGTAGTGTTGGTTTATTCTCCACTAACATTGGCTCTTGTTTTGTAATGCTAGCTAAATGGTAATGAACATTGTTCAATGCTGACCGATATTTGCTAAATATGGCTGATGGATAACACTGGCTAGTACTGCCCTGCAATTAAAAAGATCGAGCAGCTTTGCCTCTTGTTATTGGGCTGATAGTAAATGCTAGCTTAATGATAGTACTTTGAGAAGACTTCTCGGTTAAAGTCGGATAGTCTCGGCTTTTTATTATCATAACAAAGCGTTTTCGTTATTCCATCTGGATCTGATGCTGTTCTGAAAAACACATTAACAACAACTGCGTAGTATGGTCTGCCCAACTTTTTATTCTATTTTTAAGCAAACAACTGAGAAGTTCAGACACAAATTTCAGCATTGCACACATTTACCATAGGTACTGTAGATGTGTGTGTGTGTGTGTGTGTGTGTGTGTGTGTGTGTGTGTGTGTGTGTGTGTGTGTGTGTGTGTGTGTGTGTGTGTGTGTGTGGTTTGAGTGGTAGCAAAGCAAATGATATTCTGGTTAACGTAAACACATTGCCTAACACTACTGTCAACGTGAAGCATTCATTATGGCCCATTATATGACTACAAAATCGGTGTTCTTGTTTTCACCACACTACATACACAGAAGGCACACTTTCCATACCTTATCGTGCAGCGAGCTGTATGCTTGAGTAACTCGTCAGAACAACACAAAAATAAATGGAGTCGTACGCATCCATTCTTATTTACATAGTTGAGAAAAATTGAATGCTCTGGACGCACTTCGGGTAACCTGAGCATGCGTCTTGGACTATTATAGTGAAAAAAAAACAATAAAAATATGCATAAAACAGTCTCGGTCACACCAAGGTTTGTTTTCAGGTGTTCATGACTGATGACGCTCAAACAACCATGTGACAGGAAGATAGAACCCCAGCGTATAGCGTAAGCAAACGCAGATATCGTGACGAACGCGAAGGTACACGCGCAAGTTCGCAATAGCGGTTAGTGTTTTGGGAGACCGGCCGAGCTCCATTTCGAAGCCGTTTGGTGCATGCATGATGAATGGCCACGGGCTATCGGAGACATGTTTTTTTTTTTTGTCTTCCGAATTTCATTTCCTCAGTATGCCCAAGAGGAAGGAAAACAGTTGAGTCGGAAAGTGGGCGTGTTGCAGGATAAGAGTCGGACACTGGTAGAACTGTAGTGCAAAACATTTCACGGTGCATTGTTCAATCATGAGGATTGATGATCACTGGTTTAATCTTGCCAGGACCCGTTCACACACAAAAGACCCGTTCACACACAAAAGCTGCTGAACGCGTTTCTACTTGCAGTGCATGCCAGCATTTTTGTTCTTGTCCCTACCTCTAGCAGACCACAAGTGTGACGGCTATCTTACCTGCGTGAAGTTAATGGTTGGTAGCACGTATCTACAGCAGAGGCTCCGAAACTTCACTCCATTGATGTCCACGCATTTAGTGTTCCATTTGGGCCTACATTTCGCGACATTTTGTAGCGAGAGCTACAATGATCTTATTCTCGCCGTTTCGCTGTGGCCAGTGGCCGCACCGCGAGCGGGGTTGTTGCCGAGCAACCACCGCAGCTGGCAGCGAAGCTCGCCGCGCCATTTGGCATGACGTCAGAGGAGGAACCAGTGAAACCGTGTTGGAACAATGGTGGAGTAGCCGGCGTTGCATCGTATACACAGAGTGTCCCACGTAACTTTAGCCAGAGTTTAAAAATATGCCAGAGCACGTAATTACGACGCGACCAGTTAGCCAGACTATGTTTTTGTGTTCTCAAATATTGTTTAATTAGATCTGTTTAATGAACTACCTTTCAAAGGAACGAAGATGGATAAATAATTTCAATGAGAAAGTTGTAGACCGGTTTGCAAAACTTTCTTATCGATAGTTTTGAACTTTATATCTGTTAAGCATTAGTGTTTTTCTGCTAATAACAAATGCCCGCGAAATAAAAAAACACCACGTGACGAACCCGCTCGTGTGCCAGTGCGCACGATGATTCTAGTGCTCTCTAACATTCTGCGTACGAACAATCAAAGCATTGGCCCCATTGTGCTGTCTCAGCAGGGCCGCAACGATGGTGGTGGTTTACGATGAACACGTTTTGCTATCAGCTACAAAAACGATAACTGCTGTGACTGCTTATCGCTGTCATAAATCGGTGCTAGAGAAGCGTGTCGTTAGGGAGCACTAGAATCATCGTGCGCACTGACGCGTGAGCGGGTTTGTCACGTGGTATTTTTTTGTATTTCGCGGGCATTTATAATTAGCAGAAAAACATTAATACGTAACAGATGTAAAGTTCGAAACTATCTATTTGGACGTTTTGCAAACCGATCTACAACTTTCTCATTGAAATTCTTTATTCATTCTCGTTTCTTCAAAAGTTAGTTAACTAAACAGATCTAATTAAACAATATTTGAGAACACAATGAATAGTCTGACTGACTCTAGCCAATGATGAGCAACATGCATTTGGTCGCGTCACAATTACGTGTTCCGTCATATTTTTAAACTCTGGCTAAAGTTACGTGGGACACCCTGTATAAAAAGGGTGGCTCAGTGGGATTCCTCGGCAGACATAGAAAGTGAGTCGAAGAGACTGAAAGAAGCCAGGCTTCGTAGTCGGAACGAAGCCAAGAGTAGGCAGCGAGAAAAGGAGATGGAAGAAGAACGAGCCGCATGTCTTGAGAAGCGTAATCGTACAGAGAACCAAGCTAAACAATGATAATAATTGTACATCTGACTGCGCACACCCAAAAATAACTGAGTTAGGTAACAGCCAATTTCTTTGTCGATTTTTTTTTCATTTTTGTTTGTATTCCCAGCCAATCAGTAGCTGGAGCCACACTAAAGACACTAGCGTCACATACTCGCCTGTACGTCTTATTCTTGTGTCTAAGCATTTATCCCAATCGACATGCGGGACCTGAGTAACGAGACAGTCGAATAACCAAGCTAACATAGCCCGCACATCAGTAAGAGTGTTAGGTACTTTTATCCTTTGATGTATTCCATACGAAGTTGGATAAAAAGGTCTATCTTCATCTCTAAGTTAAAAAGAAAAAGAATCCAGTCACCATATCCCACGCACAATTTCGCTGAACAGTAGAGAAAGATTAACGGAAAACCCCATTACTGATGTCGTCCCACTTTTCGGAGTGTCACAGCCGGCATGGACAGCCGATGACCTCGGTGAGTTTGCATAACTAATGATGAAGCTATGCCAGCGTATGCTACCTTGGAGTGTTTTCGCGCTTGCATTAGTATCTGTGCAGGTTTTATCAGCATATATCCAGGGATGATAGCTGCCGCAGAATTATTCGGTGCCCATGAAATCCTTCAGGTGTTCCTAATATCCCTGAACTAACGCTACCAAACACGAAAAGTTAGAAGCACGCGTCACCTAAACGTAGTAACTAAGAAATCAAAAACTACACCAGAAAACGTTTTGATAGATCCCAGCTCGCGATCAATACCGACGCGGCCTGTTCCAGCTTTCGTGGTTGGCCATTTGTGCGTAGTGCTTGGGCAGTGTTTTTTTTTTTTTGGCGAATCCTCAGTTCCTTTACCGACGAGGCCTTTTTCAGCTTTCGCGGTTAACCACTTGTGTGGAGTGCTTGTGCAGTGTTTTGTTTTGCAAATTCTCATTCCCTTGTGTTCGAAGCATCACCTAATGAGGAATAAGCCCATTATTTTTGATATGGCC
Organism: Rhipicephalus microplus; assembly: GCF_043290135.1. Lineage (NCBI taxonomy): Eukaryota > Metazoa > Arthropoda > Arachnida > Ixodida > Ixodidae > Rhipicephalus > Rhipicephalus microplus. The sequence continues at coordinate 82,667,262 of NC_134702.1, read as the reverse complement.
CCGCCAGCCATGGTAATTGCAAAAGTGATCGTTCTTTCTTGACCGGTTTAGGCAGCATTGAAAAATATCTTTTACTCAACGTGACCTTTGAAACATCAGCTTACACTTTTGCCGTATTAGTTATGGCAATCATTTTCGTACCTGAACAAATGTACACTGAGAAAATGAGTAAGGAAAGCTTCGCAAGCAGCGTTAAACTCGTCATGTTTTATAGTTTTAAAAACCGGGCTCTCTCGGCTCTCTGCTTTAGCGGTCTCCCTGCCATCTGAACCATCGAAGTGGCTATAGAAGATGACAGCGTTAGTTAGGATTATTCATCCATATTTTGAGTTAACGACTTCCGAGTTATGCTGACGCATCGGCCGCGTGCGAAATGACTTAGAGAACGGCCGTTGGCGGGGTCAGTAATAGCAGCTCGAGCTTTTATCGATGTTGGCATGGCTACATAAGGAAAGATGAAAGATGACAGGTTAATGGAAGGGGCTATTAGGCTACTAGCGTATGTGAAAATGTGGTCTAGCACCCGTCAACGCTAACTAAGAGTGGTCGCAGGTCTTTACTTCCGGCAGCGCAAAATGGTGGTCTGAGTTGATGTCCTTGACCATAATACGGCTGCTACAACGGCATCCATGAGCAGTTTGAGTTGTCATGCTATGTTCTTTTGTCATGCTAGGTTCTTGTTTAAGTTTTTAATATGTTATATCTTTACTTGTTGAGTTTTTTTTGTAACCATTTTTGTGGTGCGGAACTTACAGACGGGTTAGACAAAAGGGCACAACCTCTCTTCGACATCGCCACAGTAATTCAGCTCGAGAGATATATATGGTATGAAGAAAGGCAGGGAGGTCAAATAGAAAGCAAGTGTCTGGTTTGCTACCCTGCACTGGGGAAGGGGAAGTGGGAGACAGAAAAGTAAGCTGAACGGGATAAAACATATAGGGTCGCTGTGTAAAATGCAAACAGCAGTAAAACAAGAGTTGTTGGCGTATAGTTTCAAAGAAGGACGCCTAATGACACCTACATTGTTTTTTTTTCTTTTGTGAATTCCTCTGCCGTGGTAGTGTGTAGCAGAGATAGGCTCAACACATTTGACACGCACAGACACACACGCACACACACAAACATGCACGCACACACATACTTCACACGCAGACACATGCTCATTGGCTTACGCACACACACGCACGAGTGCACGCAAAGGCACAGATGCGCGCGCACGCACACACAAACGTACATGCACACACATGTACATACACCAACACAAACATGCACACAAACACACACACACGCAACCACACATGTACACACACGCACGCACACGCACGCACGCACACATGCACGCACAGTCTATCAGGTGACGCCGATTCATCCAGTCCTTGTCTGATAGCTTCGCCCCCCACTGATCTTTGGGTGTTACTTGATCGCCCCCAGAGCCAGATTTTGGTACGTATCTGTGCATCATATGGTACAGGAAGTCTGGTACATCGCCGCAGATGCAGATAGGTGTATAGGTGTTTGGTTAGTAAAATTTGGTGCATTAGAATGTTGTCACACACGCACGCACGCAGGCACACACGCACGCACTGTCTGACAGGCGACGCTGATTCTTTTGGCCCTTGTATGATAGTTTCGCCTTCCACTACTCTTTGGGTATTCCTTGATCGCCTACAGTGCCAGGCTTTCGTACGTATCTCTGCACCATATGGCATAGAGAATCTGGTACACCACCGCATATACAGGTAGGCGTACGGGTGTTAGGTCGGTAAAATTTGATGCATTGGAATGTCGTCACCATATAAATTGGTTTGCAGTTTTTTAGGGTATCTGCTTCTTTGGTTTTTTGAAGCTAGAGGTGGCGGATAAGTTTTCATTTCAGGGCTGCAGATCTGCTACTTTCAGGAATCATCGTACTCACTTCTCGGCCCAACCTCTGGGAAGGCCCGATGAATACAAACTCGGGTGGAAACATCTACTGCCTCATTCCCAGCAGGGACTTGTGCTGTCGAGCCCAAACGATGTCTCTCTGGTAGGTATCTTTAGGGGTGACGCTCCGTAGGCCGTCGGTCGTTCCCTCCTTTGTAGTCGTTGTGGTAGTATGTAGCCATCTCTAGTTCACGAATTGCTGAATAAATGGCGTTGTGTACATATGTTCTTGGAAATAATATGACTAGATGGCGTCAGTGGTTTTCACAGTATATCCACGGAGGGAAGACGATGAGTAGGGCGATGCGTCCGTCTGTTCTCCCGTTCATCCTTTCTTCCGTGCTTACATATGTCCGCTTATGCTTCCGTCTGTCCGTCCACCCGTCCGTGTGTCCATCCGTGCGTGCATCCGTGCTTCTGTCCTAACGTGCTTCCGTTCATCCGCGCGTCCGTCCGTGCGTCCGCAGCTCTGGCCGTCCGTCCGTGCATCCGTGTTTCTGTCCGTCCATCGTGCGTCCGTCCGTATGTTCATCCGTGCTTCTGTCCGTATGCCTGTCAGTCCGTCCATGCATCTATTCGTGCGTCCATCAGGCCGTCCGTCTGTGCTTCCGTACCTCTGTTCGTCTGTTCGTCCATCCGCCTACCTGTCTGTCTGTGAGTCCGTCCGTGCATCCGTCCGTATCTCTGTTCTTCCGTGCATCCGTGCTTCTGTCCGTTCGTCGTGCGTCCATCCGTCCGTCCATCCGTGTGTTCATGCGTCCATTAGTCCGTCCGTCCGTGCTTTCATACCCCTGTCCGTTTGTCCGTCCGGACGTACGTACGGATGGATGGATAGCTGGTTCGCCCCACTCATCATCATTCTTTTTGTGGATGTGCTATGATTTCCTGTTTATCGTTTCGGTAATGATTTCTATGACTCTTTGGAATTAAATTCTCCCTTTCTGAAACTTTTTCATATATTGCTTGAAAACCTGCGATTATTATTGCTTCCTCCATACAGGTTGATATGGTCAGGATGGTGCTTCCGGAGTCGTGCCGATTGTTTTGTTGCGATGCTAGCCAATGTTTTCTCTTTGCTCTTGCTGTCGATGACTCTGGTGGTGTGTTCTAGAACCTCGGAGTATTTCGCAGCGTCGGTTTATCATGCGTCTAGGTTCTGACCGTAGATACGCGTAATGCGGAGTTTCATTTCAATACTCTATAGACTATTTTTTTCCTACATGGTTAGCTGGATAACAATTTGTTGGAATGCGCGCTACGGGATTGTGCATTTCATAGGTGTTTGATATTTTATTCTTTTTAAGGGGGTGAAGCTTTTAAAGGTGGGGGTCTGTTCATCCGTTGTATGTATGTACGTGACCACTCATAGTTCCACCTTTGAAAACTGCCCACTCATCGTCCTTGCAAATATCCCATTACACCCCATCACCGATCCACTACTTCACCGACCATAAAGCAAATACTGTTAAGAAGTAGTCATTATGAAATGCAAGATGGTCGTGCTCTTGTATCCATGGTGGTGTGCTTTAAAGAACCATGTATTGTCCCACTATGTCCAGCCCTTGTTTGTACGTGACTGCCTACAGTTCCACTTTGGCAAACTGCCCACTACTTCGTCCTTGAAAGCATGCCACTACACCCCATCACCGATCCTCCACCCCATCACCTACTTAAAGCCGTTACAATGAAGAGGGAATGGAACTGAAGTGTAGCTACTACTTACGAATAATAAAACTATATATATATACAGTATTTGTTACGTCTTTGATGATGTAGTGGGTGCTATTCGCTGATGGTTCTTGGTTTAGCAATGAAGCCCTGCAGCGTTTCACCCCACTCATCATCATTCACTCCGTGAATATACTGTGATTTTGTTTTGCAGACATGCGCATAGCCTCAGCAAATATTAATTTTCAGATTTTTTTGCCAGCCTGTCTTGGTAATCTCGAACTTCAAATAACGACCCCACATTGTACTCGAGAATTCTATCTACGAACGTGTCCAAGATACTTGGAATGGCTCGATACTTTGAATAGCTAAATGAGCAAATAGATATTTTAAAGACGAGAGCTATTTCTTCGTCAGCGGCTTGGTCGACTTCAACTCTAAGGACATATGGTGTTGCCCTTGTTTTTCTCTGCTGCATCGCCTTCCCGTAGTCTTCCCATGCTGACACCTTGCCTGGCGCGCACACACACGCATACCCAGAAGTCGTACGATTGTCATGCGCACATACACGTGCATCTACGCACCCGCAGGTACATATAGACATGCCGCAAAGAAAGTCATACGCACACAACAAAGCACAAAAGGAGAAAGCCGGAGGAAGACTTCGAGGGGGTTATTGGAGGCCTTGCGGCGATGCCGGAGTAACGAACTGCAAACGAGTGCCCCCTTCTTCAGACACTGACAGTGTTTGCCTCGAGCTTGTACGCACTCTAGACGGCCCCAACTACGTCGGCAAAAGGAGGCAAACGTGGCCTCGAAAACGTCGGTTACCTTTGCTAGTCTCCAGGCGACGTTGCTCGCTTCCTTGGAAATTTTGTGCTGGCGCTGTTTTCCCGTCGCGTGTTTTCCACAACCCTTCTTATTGCAGTGATGTCTGCGGGCTTACGTCTTCTCATAATGTACAAGCGCTAATCAAGTATTCGCTCATCTTCAACTCAATCTACTTTGTCCTCGGGCTGCAATTAGTTCTCGCATCATCGACGCATCGTCAACCTTGAGTGCCTATGGCGTCGTTACTGCAGGAGTCGAGAGCTCTTGCCGTCTTGGAGTGGTGAAGGGCGGCCGTACATTGCTCGGCACCAATTATTTGTTCTTGTTCTTCTTCTTCTGTGTTGTGTACGGCCACGTTGTGCTCGCTACACCCACGAGGGCTCCTGGGGACAAGGCTCGGGGCAATCGTTATCGCTTATAGAATTAAGCGAGGAAAGAAGAGATGGGAAAGAAGAGGTACGTCCGCGCTAATTTTCTTTAGCGCGTGCATGCGAGTAATAACGGAAGTAGCAGGTAGGCAGTGGCCAGCTTCGTATAGTTAACTTCAACGATGTTCCCATGCAGCATTCATGCGAGTCGTCATCGCCTTGGCCTGACGGTCTTATTTGCGAGGAGTGAAGTGATGCTGCTAATTATTAAATTACCGAGTCTTACCCGAAAAAAAAAGTTGAGCTGGAGAGCTGTAAGTACCTCGCTATTTTGCATGTTCTCCTAGAAAGCTACGGCACTTGCGATATCTAGTATGCATAATTAAAAAGAACATTTCCTGAAGCTATTGTTTACAGTCCGCAGTTGTAACCGCACGATCAAAGAATTAATTGCCCTATAATAGGAACAACATGGAGACAGCGCCGCCAGCGGTGGTACTTTTTTTTGATATCGTGAGAAACGCTACCGAACTCGTGTTACTAAGTTATCGTGGAAACGTGAAACTATCATGAGGCAACTTTTTTTTTTTAATTTTATAACTTTCAGTGCGTGATAATACGTAGCGAAGGCAGCTTTCGAAAGATTTCTGAGACCATTTTTCAGTTTTTTGTTTGGTCATCTACATTCAGTTTGGTTGCAAAGGTGCGTAGTGCTTTGCAGTGGGAGTCTGCGAACAGCCGAATGTTTCAGTAAAAATTGATTTGTACGCCGGCAAAAAGTTCGATTAAAGGTTTGTATAAGGTATAGCTACTGCCCAGTTTCCAGAGTAGTTGCAGCTCGCTACTTCGATTATTCCAAAAGCTTTGCAGCACCACCCCTATACAGGGTATTCTAGGAAATCTCATATTTCTTCGCTGCTTCTACGATCGTGCTCTAGCTTCGCAACATGGTTAAACAAGCAATAATAAATTATACTACACAATTTTACTCCCCTTATATATTACGTCAAGAAAACAACAAGAACAAAAAGCCAACCAATCACTGCATTCCTCAACGGAAGTTTACTTGGCAAAAAAGGTTCAATAGGTAAAGACCACAAAAACATTCACTTATTACTTCATTCATTTATTATATTCATTTATTATATTCGATTCTTTATATTCTTTTTATTTTCGTAATTTGATTCGGCATTTCCTTTCAAAGCTACCACTTGCTTTATGCCCATTTCTACATTATAATAATGGCCGGTAGAAGTTTCCTTCGTGTTCTGAAGAAACATTTTATCATATCCAACTGAAGAGAATAACGTGGGGATGCGAAGCACTGCTGGTGTTGACTTGTGTTTTAATTTGTTGTTTCCATTTGTATGTTTTCTTCTATGTTTCCTATGTGTGTGGAGTTGTGTATATGTTGTGAACCGCTTATGTTATCCCCCCTCCCATTCATACGTGCTACTGTGTGTGAGCCGCAAAGCGAACACCCAACGCTGCTAGGAGAGTGCAATAGTTTGAGAGCGCGCAGCATTGTATACGAGCGCACAGCTGTGGTGAAGAAATAGACGGGAGAGGAGAAACAAAACGGAGGCAACGCTCTGCTACCTCCTCTACCCTACCTCCTCCCACCTCCTCGCGCTCACGCAGGGAGAGAGGGAGAGGTGGCACATGCGCAGTAAAGATGGTCACGCCGCACACTGGATTGAGCCCCGCCATAAGCTGTTTCGCATTTGATAACTGCTGCCGTGCGCTCGTGTGATTGCTCGTGATTCTTCGTGATTTCTCGTGCGATTGCTCGCTAACTTCTTTTATCGCCCCAACGTCGCATACGTATCTTCTCATGCCTCGTCTCGTGGTCTTCAACAAGGTGAAAGTTCAAAGTAAGCACAAAAACTGTGACAGACGATTTGGCGATCAGCGAATATGACGATTGGATGCCGCGTTCGCACAGATTTGCCACGCAAATTTGTGTTTTAACGCGATAGCGTTAAAGAGCTCGTGTCGCAGAAAATCCGCCACTGGCATCGGTCCCGTTGGTTGTGAGCGAAGAATCGTCTGTGCGTCTGTGACCGAAAAAAATAGCAGCATATCCACGGGGTGAATGATGCAGTGTGGGGCGAAGCATCCGTGCGTCCACTCGTTCTTGCTTCCGTCTGTCCATGCGTCCGTCTGTTTGACCGTTCGTGCGTGCGTCTGTTCGTGCGTCCGCACGTCCATCCGTGTGTCCGTCCCTGCGTTCGTTCATGCATCCGCCCCTGCGTCCGTCCATGCGTCCAGCCGTCCGTGCAATCATCTGTGCGTCCGTTCATGCATCTGTCTGTGTGTCCGTTCGTCCATCAAGCCTATGTGCTCAATGTACATGCCAATGGCTGCTAATTCGGAATTAGAGACAGGGGAATTCGGCTTTTAGTTAACGCGCACGCTGCAAATTTTTATTGTTCAACAACGCACAGGAGAAATCTTCCACCAGCACCACCTTGCAGGTCAAAGCGTCAGACTGGTTGCACACTACGACTATGACGAGGGATGAACGGGTGCCGCTTTAAGGAGGTTCGCCCCTAAAATTAAATTACCGATATAGCCGCGGGAGGCCGCTACTTGTCCACGCGTGTGCGCGCGATCACATTGAAAAAGCCGCACATACGAAGCAAAATAAAAAAAGAAGTGCTCAAGGTCACGAGGCGCGGTAGTTTCTTTGCCCTGCTGCCCCTCCCTGCTTAGCTTCCAGCGCTTTCGTCGGGACGAGAGAAGAGATAATGCAATTACAGCATGCGATAAACCTTTGTAACTCCACTCGCACTGAACGAATTCTTAACATTTTTGCGGCGTTGAATTCGTGAGGCAATAAGCTCTTCTGGTGAACTCATTCCGTGGTTACTTGAAAAAGTGTTTCAGGGCCCCTTTCACGAAGTTTATTCGACAGGTGTCACGACGAAAACGAGCCCATTTGGCGATAATAGCGCGCACTGGTCCAATCAACTGTGTGTTTTATCCAGCGGCCGCGGTGCCATCTACAGCACGTAAGGCTCAGAATGTACTTAAACGAGTTAAGAAAAGCAGCTAGCTCCAAGTGCAAAAACGTTCTTTCTTAAATTACACCCCGGAGCACTTCCCGCAAGAATATTCCTAGGTGTTTACATGTCATGGGGATTTGTCTAGTCTGTTACAAACCGAAAACAATTGACCACGTTTTCCTACACTGTTGGGAAGGGGTGTATCTTTAGGTTTTTACAGAGAACAATTAAAAAAGAATTTCCGTCGGACCCTCATGAAATCAGGTACTTAGCAATAGAAAATGATGATAAATTACCTTTTTATTAATTCTTCATGGCTCATTTACACAGTATACGGTGCTCTCAAATGGCTGTATTTCACTGTGACCCTGCAGGAGACCCACAACGCAGTATTTTAAAGAAAACATATCAACGTTTGTATAGAGGTAGTAAGAACCAAAGAATATGTTCCTTCAAGGTTAGAAAGGGTAAAAGCCCTGCTTACTGAGTAGCAATTGAAGGTTTGCTGCTCTTTACCAGTGTTTTCGGCTGTAGTAATTGTTTTTTCTGTATTATGTTTTTTACGTCTCGTGACATATATATATATATATATATATATATATATATATATATATATATATATATATATATATATATATATATATATATATATATATATATCGAGTGTGAAGTGGCCGGTTGGGTTGGTACAACATGCGCTTGTCACGCAAACAACACGCGTTCGATCCCCACTCTGGCTGAGGACTTTTTTATCGTTTATTTTATTTGCATCATTCTCAATTTTTCGGTCACGCATAAGATGATTTTTGGCACACAACCAACGACGCCGATGCCGACGCTGTAATTTCTGCAAAACTAGCTCTTGACCGCTGTTGCGTTAAAGACTACAGTGAATATATGCTGTGCTACACTTGCACGGACGCCTTAACATCGGCCAAAGTGCCTGTGATGAATGAATTTCAAGTCGAACCTTGCACTGCTTCGTATGTTAACTCATGGATTAAGTCAGAGATGGTGCAAATTGTTTTAATAATGTTGGACACATAGCTTGAAACAACCAGTATTTTAGCACTATTGTATTATTTGCTAACCGCGGCGAGTACATTTATGACGGCGATTACATCAAAACGTGTTCCGTTGTCACGGGTCTTTTTTTATTCACCTTTGCGTATGCATTAGGGGTGCTAAACTTTTCTGGTATGTGAATTCACACCTGAACTTTGTGGATACAGAACGCAAACTTCGGAACCCAAGATGTGTCACCTATGAACCGCTATTATAAGCAGAGTAACAATAGGTCGATTTTTAATGAGGCGGCAATGTCATCTCCTAAGAGAATTATTTTATGAGAAAGCTGTCGAGGTTGCGATATAAAAGCGAAAAAGTAGAAAAAAGGCGCCATCTCTGCAGCCATCTACCTTGAGGCACTAGTCAATCCTCAGATTCCTACGTGTCCTCCAAACAAGGCTAAATTTACTCCCTGCTACTGTCTCGCACGCATCTATATAGCATGTGCTCCACGAAATATCCGTGATACGAAAGTCTCACTGCACTCCCTCTAAGTATGTGACTGATAAATGGAAGTTGTGCAAGCGACGATAAGAGGCGCTGCACTTTTGATGTACATGCTGGCGCAATGCTCGGTTCGCGCAATCACTCAAGGGTTCACTTTGCTGAAAAATACGAAAAAGGCAACACTTAAACTTGGCGTCTGCGTTTCTTTTGTGAACGTCGCGAGAGGCAATTACTCCCTGTTCAATAAAACTGAAAGAGAAAAAAGGAACAGAACGCGCCAGCACCTCCACTACAAAAGTAGTGCGAAGTGAAATATCAGATATTGCAACATGTAATAAGTACTTTACTGTCTTCTTGCTCATCGCTGCCTCACTCCGACCGACGTCTGCACGCAACTGTTTGCCTCGCGGGCGTAGTTTACCTGATTCGGAAAAGCAGGTTAGGGGTGGTGTTGGTGGGAGCGCTGGTTGTATAATGGAAACATTTATGAGGCTTTATGGGGGCACTAAGTGCGCTGGAAGCAGCCCGTATGAGGCTAGTCCTTACAAATACCGCGTGGAGATTCCTATAGCTCGAGACTCCAATGGCGATGATTGTCAGCGTCTCATGCAAAACTGAGGTTTGTTGAACCGGTAAGTCATGGCAACTCAGCAGAACGGGGAAATCGTGCCCAGTAATTGCGGCACGGGAAATTAGGTACGCAAATAGTATTTTTAAATGTCACCGTGTTCATGTTTCAATGCTAATGAGCCTGCGTAACAGCAATGACATCCGTAACATGTTGTTGAAAAATCGTTTTGAAATGACACTTCCGAGTAATTTAGAGGGTCCTTCTCCTAGTGCTGCTCTTTCTCCTAACGTAGTATTGCCTCAAAAATCGGAAGCATTTGAAGCTCGCTGCACCTCAGAGAGTTTTGCTCAGCCTCCTTGATCGGTTCTCGTTTAACTACGCCATGATGTCTTGTGATCACGGCATCATGTGGCGTCACGCTGTCATCGTCACGTTACTGTGATGTCCCAAATTTCAGGAATACGTCATGTCATGACGACGTCCCATAATGATGTCATTCATGACGTCATATTACATCGAGGTCACGTAATCTTTGATCCACCGACACGCGCATGCGCCTGAATACTACGTGAATTTTAGCACCTTTTTATGCTTGGTTTTTTTTGCGTCGTTCGTGTGGACGATGACGCCGGTGTCGGAATGTATAATCAGGTCTCGCCAAATCATGAATACTACGAATCATACGTTATATATTCGCGTTAGGTGAGGTATCTAAACACTTCTGCTTAGAAAAGATGTTCGATGATTTAGAATAAAGGGTTTCAACAAACGAACCAGTGGCTGACATGAAGAACATGTTCAGGCTCGCATCACCTGCGAGAAAATGTTAATTTCCGTCATGAATTTACATAAGATCGAGTTTCCTAAACTTAACTAGAGTGGACTCTGGCGCTGCAATAGCTCAGTGATCATGAGAATTGTGGGCAGTACACGGCAGTACACACGTTCGTATTTGCGGGCCTCGAACGCACTTGTGACTTGTCGACACACTTATTGTGAAGATGACTCGAAGGCAAAAGCCATCTTTGTATCATCAGTCGATATATGAAGGCCGTTTCGCCACCCTTCGAAAACTTTTAGTGCCTTACGTACACTGCTACGTGGGGTTTAACGTCCCAAATATACCCTATGATTATGAGAGATGTAGTTGTTGAGGGCTCCGGAAATTTCGACCACCTTGAGTTCTTTAACGTGCACTCAAATCTGAGCAGACGGGCCTACAGCATTTTCGGTTTGTTGGAAAATGCCGCCACCGTAGTAGGGATTCTATCCCGCGACCTGCGGGTGAGGAGCCGAGTGCGTTAGCCACTAGACCACCACGGCGGCACTGCGTCCTACGTAGTTTTGCACTGACGCCAAGATCAGAGGCACCTCGCTTTGTTATGCATTGCATTTGTCATCGCACCAAGCTTTACCATTACTCTTTTCTTCCCCTCTTCCCTCCCCGCAATTTAGACTAGCAGGCTAAAGCATCCTATCACCCAGGACAACCGCTCTGCCTTTCTGTAAATGAACCTGTCTGTTCCTTCACCTATTTGCATTGTCACGTAATGACGTCGGCATGTGACGTTTCGTCAGTGACGCCTGACGATGTCCTAACGACGCCACAAGTTCTTGCAATCTTTGGCATTATGATGGCGTCATATGGTGACATAACGAGGTGAAAATTTCATGCAATCGCTTGTCTCCGATCCCCCGGGAAGCCGACGATCCAATTTCCCGTTTGATGAGGAGTGGTTTAGAAAAAGTTGGTAACGATTTTGAGTGCGTAATACTCGTATATCGAAGAGCATAAATCCATCCCGTGGGCCTCACACAATGAGGCTGCGTTCACAATAAAATGTGTGTTTAGAAAAAGTGGTTAACGATTTAGAGACTAGGTACTCTACTATGGGAGAGCGTAAAGCCGTCCCGTGAGGAGCAGAAATCAATGGCGAGACATTCTTCACAAGCCACAATAAAATAGGTTGCCTCACTCCTGAGCCTATGAATTCAAATAAAGCGTTGCTACTTGATGACAAATCGGAGCACTGCTCAAAAAGCGCTGACGTAGAACAGGTGTTGCCTAACACGCAAGGACGCTGCAGCTGAGATGAAATGAGTATATCCATTGTCTGTCACTCCACGACAGCTTGCGATCAGATGAAGTTCATGGTTTTTAACCCTGCAAGCATAGTGAACCTCCTAAATAGAATGCCAATGTTTCTTTTCGCGTTTGAAAAGATATTCTTCAAATTTCCAGGTGGAATTGCACTATGAAGTACCTTACTTCATAGACCATGCGAAAGGTCTCGTATTAAAGACGAGGAGGAGGAGGAAGTAAAACTTTATTAGACCAAGGGATTTGAGCACTTACGTCCCAGGGTCCCCGCACGACCCCACTGCGCTATGCGTTCATGAGTTCATGCAGTTCCATAACGTGGGCGGCCCGGTCAGTGGCGATTTTCTGCTTGGCCGGGTCCGTCGAGCGCAGCAAGGTCTCCCATTTCTCCTATGTGGTCAGTGGCTCCGGGCCACGCGGGGGAGCGTCCGCCGGGCATTCCATGAGAATGTGGGTAAGGGTAGCGTGGGGGTGAGTGCATTGAGCACAGGACGGGGCGTACGCTCCCGGGTAAATGCGGGAAAGAAAATAGGGGGAGGGAAGGGTGCGGGTCTGAAGGCGACGCCATAATATTTGGTGAAAATTTTTGAGGGATCGGTGGGGTGGTGGGTATAGCTGGCGTTTGGCGCGATATGACTGGGTCATCTCGTTGAACGAATGCATGTGCTCCCTGGAAGAGCCCGACTCCGATTCCGCCGCCGCCCGGTTGATGAGACCTCGGGCGTGGTCATTGGCAGCTTCGTTGCCGGGATTTCCAGAGTGCGCAGGCACCCAGATCAGCTCCACCTGGCGGGCCGGGCTTTTGGTGGGCGAGCTGAGAATTCTGAAAGCGCTCTCGTGGATTCGTCCTCGCGCGAAATTTAGGATCGCGGTTTTCGAGTCGGAAAGGACGTACCGGGCATCAGTGTGTGCGAGGGAAAGCGCGATCGCCGCTTCTTCCGAGGATTCCGGGGTGGATGCAGGAGGAAGGTGGAGAGTTGCAATGGGTTGGAGTGTGCGATCAACGACTGCAACTGCCGCGTCGTCGCCCGTGCAAGCTGCATCCACCCATACGGCGTCCTCTACAGAACCGTAGTATTTGTGGAGAGCTTTTGCACGGGCCTTGCGGCGGGCCGAATGGTAGGTAACGTGGGTGTTTCTTGGGAGAGGTTTAACTATTATCTGTGTGTGTATGGGTCGGGGGATTGGGAGAAGTGTGGGGTCGGCTGCTGGTATGTGAATATTGAGGGTGTTAAGTATGTAGCGTCCGGTGAACGTCTGAGCTAAACGAGTGTATTGCGCTCGTCTGTGGGCCTCAGTGAGTTCGTGTGTGGTGTTATGGAGCCCAAGCTGAAGAAGTTTAGTGGTCTGTGTGTTAGGGGGGAGGTGTAGGCCACCTTGTAGGCTTTACGAAGCGTGGCATCCAGGGTGGCGATTTCTTCTTGTCAAAGTCGGAGATACGGGATTGTATAAAGGAAGCGGCCCAGTATGAAGGCATGAATGAGACGACACAAATCGTGTTCCTTCATGCCATAGTGTTTTCCAGAAACTCTGCGGACGAGGTGCGAGAGCGCATCCGTCACCCGCTTGAGTTTCCGGATGGTGAAAGTGTTACGGCCGTTATTTTGGATGTGAAGGCCCAAGATTCGGATTGTGTCGACCTCTGGGTTAGGGCGCCCGTCCAGAGTAACGGTGATGGGGGCAGTGGGAAGAGTACGTGGTGAAGGGCGTATGAGAAGCAGCTCAGGTTTTTCCGGGGAACAGGAGAGACCAATGCTTTGTGCGTGTTGTTGTGTAATGTTTGCGGCGGTTTGTAAGGTTTCCTCTATGTCGCCATCACTACCGTGGGTGGTCCACGGTGTGATGTCGTCTGCATAGAGGGTGTGGTGAAGGTGAGGGATATTGTGAAGAGCGCGGGCTAAGGGAATGAGTGTGGCATTGAAGAGAAAAGGGGAAAGGACCGAACCTTGCGGAGTGCCTACACCACTGAGAGTATATGGAGGGGACGCATGGGGGCCCATATGAACCTCGGCCGTGCGTCCTGATAGGAAGGCTTGTATGTAGGCGTACATACGAACACCCACATTGAGGGGGGAGAGAGCCGCCATGATCGCTCGGTGTTCTACTCGATCAAAGGCCTTGGTTAAGTCCAGGGCCAAGACGGCTTTAGTATGAGCGGGGATGAGAGGATCAAGAATGCCGTGCGTCAGTTGAAGCATGGCATTTTGAGCGGAGAGACACGGGCGGAAGCCCACCATGCTGTGCGGGTATAGGTTGTGGTCGTGCATGTGTTGAGTCAGTCTGTTTAAAGCAACGTGCTCAAGAAGCTTCCCGAGACACGATGTGAGTGAAATGGGACGGAGGTTTGATATGGTAAGGGGTTTGTTAGGTTTAGGGATGAATACAATCTTGGCATGGCGCCAGAACTGCGGCAAGGTGCCTTCCTTCCAGCATTTATTAAAGTAATCTGTAATCTGTGCAATCGATTGATCATCCAGATTACGGAGCATGGAGTTAGTTATCCCGTCTTTCCCCGGTGCAGAGCTTGTTCGGATGTTCTGGAGGGCCATACAGACCTCTTGCTCCGATATGTCGTTGTCCAGGGCTTCATTCGGGGCTCCCGTGTAGAGCGGGAGAGGGGAGGAGGTGCCGGGTGCCGTGTGTGTTGTGCGTAGTTGGTCCAGAAGGGTGTCAGGGGAAAGCGTGGAGTTGTGAAGTAGGCGTGTGATGTGATGTTGTGACGTTGGCCGTGAGTGTGTAGGGTCGATAAGGTGCCGTAGGAGGTGCCATGCGTACTTGGTAGAGAGGTTGCCAGCTATGCTGTTGCACACCTGACCCCAGTTAGAACGACACAACTCCTCGGCATGCGCAGTTATTTGTGTCTGTAGCGTAGCCAGTCGGCGTTTTAACCTTCTGTTATGTTTCTGTCGTTTCCATCTCTCCAGTATGCTGTGGTGCGCCTCCCAGAGGTGAGCTAAGCGAGTGTCCAATGTAGGGGTGTTGGGTGGTGTGGTAATCTTTTGTGTGTGTGCGGTTATATCATCTAGGAGAGATGAGACCCAATGATCAATGTCTTGTATCGGGGTATTGGGGAGTTCCCGACGAGCGGATCGGATAGCGTCCCAGTGAATCAGATTGTGGGTGAGGAGTCGAGGTCTGTGTGGTGTGTGAGGTATTTGTATGGCGATAATATAATGGTCGCTTCTAAATGTGTGTTGTGTACGAGACCATGAGATATCTTTGAGAGAACGGCTGAGTGTGAGGTCTGGACTAGTGTCCATTGTTACGCTATTGCTGATTCGGGTTGGTGTGAGAAAGTTGTTATGTGTAGTGAGGCGCAAGTCTTGAATGGTAGTCCAAAGCCTGCGACCCCGTGCTGTGGTGTACCGATAACCCCAGTCTGTATGCTGAGAGTTAAAATCGCCGCCTATGAGTAGGGGGTTTCGGCCCGCGATGCGGTGAATTCTCTGCAATAGCGCATCGAGAGTGGCCATGGCCTGGCGTGGGGTGTGGTAGATATTGGCTATAAAAATCGGAGGTGTGCTAAGTTTCGTGGGGATGAGTTCTACGAGGACGCACGGAGTGGAGGAGGTGATTGTGTGTTCTTGGTAGGTAAGGGTGCGATGAATAAGTGTGGACCCTCGGGGAGTGTCAGTGGGGTCTGAGTGTACTGCATGGTAACTTGGAAGTTTGGCTTGGTGTTGCGTGTCCTGTAACAAAAGAAGTTTGGGTATGGCAGGGAGGGCAGGTATTAAGAGCTGCAGCGGTGCGCGCTTGCACCGAAAGCCGCGGCAGTTCCATTGGATTATTGATAGGTGGGTAGAAGTATCACGACCCGCCATATTGGAGCGTGGACGGAGCTAGGATTGGTTGTTGTTGCTGTAGTGGAAGTAAAATAGAAGGAGCAGGTGTGTGTGAGATGTAGGTAGAAGACCCCTCATGTGATGAGCTGGTAGTTTCGAGCCTCTGAAGGCGGGTCCCAAATTGCGTAAACCTAGTTTCTAGAGTTTGGGTTAGGCGTGTGAATAGTGCATCTATCTGTTGCTCAAAACGAGTAGACAGCTGCTCGACTATCGTTGAAAATTTAGCTTCGATGCGCGCCTCCAACGCTACCAATTTGGCGTCAAATTTGGCTTCCAAGTTTTTTAGGTCAGCCTGATAATCGTCGACTGAGTCTGAACTGCGTTTCTTTTTTAGGGGGGGTGAGGAGTGTGTGGTGGGGCTGTTGGGTGACTGCGCAGTGGGTGGGGTGACTTGTTCTGGGGACAGCTGTTGCGAAGGAGGTGAGGGGGGAGTAGGGCTTTGTGTTAGAAGGGTCGTGAGACGGCTTACCTCCACACGCAGGGCCCGGAGCTCGGGGTCACGGGGGTCCGGGGCAGGCGGAGTGTTGGTTGCCGGTGGTCTGGTCCCATTGGGCGTCTTCAGCTTGTCCGCCCATGTAGGTTGGTTGGAACTCTTCGACTGCCCTTTTCGTTGGCCGGCATGTGGCTCAGAGCGTTTGGTGCTTGCACCGCGTAGTGAGTTGTCTACTCCTTCCTGTGATCGTGGTTCACGTGGTGATTTGGGCCTGGTTACTTTAGGTAGGTGCCGGTGCTTACAGTCCCGGGTCCCCGACAGATGTGGGCCTTCGCAGATGATGCAGACTGGAGTACACGTTGGATTTGCCTCCTTCGGGTGTAATTGGCCACATCTGGGGCACCTGAGCGTCCTACGTTGTATGCATACATCCGTGCGGTGGCTTATGGTCCGGCAGTTACTGCACGTCTCGACCCTTGGTGTATAGGGCGTGCACAGATGCAGTCCTCCACCATAAACAATTTTTCGTTGGACGGTGGCTTGTCCAAAGGTAATGAGAATCGATCGCGTGAGTCCCATTCGTCGAGCGTCTAGTATAGTTTCGTGGGGGTTGCGGGAGATCAAGTCCGCGAGTAGATCTTGTGGTGATTCCTTCCGGTAGGCGTTTTTTTTTTTAGATAGATTTATTTCCAGAAATACAAAGATTCTGGCGGATACCATCGACTAAAAGCTGTTGTCAAACAGCTTGACGGGGTCGATGGTCCGTTACAAGGCATATGTGGCAAATGTACACAACAATATCTGAAATTATTGAAAAACAATGAAAACAAAAATTCAATGCAGAAGAAGACAGGAAATCATACACAATTTGCTCTGACAAGTGAAACATAGAAAACAATAATAGTAATACGTTAAGTCATCACATGTTAACAAAGAGAGTCCTGAGTTCCTTGGCTGAGAAGCACTTGACGTCTTTGTATTTATTTAAAATATGCGGCAAGTTGTGCTCTAATGATTGTAGCCTATAATTATTGCGAAATCTAGAAACATACCACATGTCACTGTTTCTAGTATTGGCGGAAGTGATTCTAGGTGTCAACGATGCAGTCGACGCAAGAAAATTATGAAGATATTTTTTAGAGAAATAGAAGGAATAAAGTAGGCGAAAAGTGTAAAGATGTTCTATTTTAATGATTCTATGATTTAGGAAAGCTGGCCGTGTTGTCTCTAAGAAGCCCATATTGTCAATGTGCCGA
This sequence comes from Rhipicephalus microplus, assembly GCF_043290135.1. NCBI lineage: Eukaryota > Metazoa > Arthropoda > Arachnida > Ixodida > Ixodidae > Rhipicephalus > Rhipicephalus microplus. The sequence goes on along the minus strand of NC_134702.1, from coordinate 82,649,746 downwards.
ATCATCCTTTTTTGCAGTAAAAATAATTTCATAATGTTTGTTTTCCCAGTAGTCCCCCAGACTAAGCTACAATAACTTAAATGAGAAAAGAATAGAGCATAATAAATGTTAAGTTTTGCTTTCGGTGGAAGAAGATACCTACATCTAGATAAAGCACCTGTTATAGCTGACAGTTTTTTACAGATATTTTCTACGTGTTTATCCCAAGTAAGATGCGAAGAAAAAGTAACGCCAAGTAATTTATGTTCATCAACAATTTGAAGTTCTTTACCAGCAAATAATAACGTTTGTTGGCAAGTCAGAGATTTGTTTTTAGCGCGAAATAACATTACTTTAGTTTTTGTAGGATTTATTTTAAGGCAGTTAGCAATCGACCATTGAGATAACTTAACCAGTAGATCGTTGCATTGTCTTATTAATTTCTGTGAATCCGGACCAGAAACAAGAAGTGTAGTGTCATCCGCGTATATGATAAATTGAACAGAGGTGGTAATATTAGTAATGTCATTAACATAGACATTAAAGAGCAGCGGACCTAATACACTACCCTGTGGTACACCGTTTATTATGGGAAGAAAACATGATTTTTCGTCTCTTATGCAAACAGATTGTTTGCGATCAGTTAAATAAGACTCGAATAATGTTAATGGAATACCTCTTAGGCCATTCTGTGATAATTTCCACAGTAGAATTTTGTGATTTATGCAATCGAAGGCTTTACTAAAATCAATGAAGAGCGCCAAGGTGAAAAGATTTCTCTCAATATTTTTCAGTACATATTCCTTGAGTGTGAGCAAAGCGGTTTCCGTTGACCTGCCTTTACGGAAGCCGAACTGGGCATCAGATAGAACACTGTGTCTGTCAAAAAAACTTGAAACACGCGAAAAAATAATCTTTTCTAAGCCTTTGGAAAATACTGGAATTATTGAAATTGGTCGATAATTTGACGTATCATTTCTGTCACCTCCTTTAAAAATAACAGTTACCCTACTCATTTTCATTTTTTCTGGGAAAATTCCATACTGTAAAGCCAAATTAAAGATGTGTGTTAAAGCTGGAGCAATGTATTCTAATACATACTTCACAGGCTTTATCTGTATGTCATCTATATCGAGAGCTTTACTATTCTTAAGATTCTTAAATGTGGTAAATACTTCATATTCATTAGTGGGATTTAAAAATAAGCTATTAGGAGTGGAAAGAAACGATGATGTATTTGGTGGAGCTTGTTGTGGCTGTTGTACCGCGCTTATGCTTGCAAAGTACTCATTAAAGTGATTAGCAAGTGCTAAACCAGAGATTTCGGTTTTATTGTGGATTAACTTCTCCGGCGCGGCAGAATGTTTCTCGCGACCAAGAACCTTATTTATTATGTTCCACAAGATATCAGGATGTTTACCCGTGGCGTCTGTAAACATACGCTCATGATAAGCAATCCTGGCACGCCTGAGTTGCGCATTCAGTTTGTTTCGATACTTTTTAAACATTATCAGCACCTCAGGCGAACGTGTAGCAAGAAAACTATGGTACAATTTATCTTTGTGTTTTATCATTTTAAAAAGTTCTTGCGTAATCCAGGGTTTTCTTATCTTTCTAGTCTGTCTCAATTTCTTGAAAGGAAAATGTAGATTGTAAATTTGCAGGAACGCAGAAAGAAACTTCGAATACGCGGCATTTGTAATAACACCCCTGACTGAGCCATCGGGGGGTGCGATGTATGCCGTCATGGCATACTCATGCTTGTCGTAGGTGATGTGCTGTAGCTGCACAAGCTTGAGCGCGTCCTTCTCATTCACCGCAGACACTGTGCAAGTGTTATTGACAGGGTGAATCCGAAGGGTCAGCGTAGATGGGTCGGTCAGCGCAGCTGCCTGCATGAGAGCGGTGAGGAGGTAGCGTGGCTGGAGCGTCGTAAGGTCAAGGCCTCCCTGGGAGCGGAACACCACTTTAAATCCGTCGAGTGGAAGGGACGGTAGTTGCTTGATCTTTTGGGCGGTTGTATGGAGAACGCGCAGCTGCGTCGAAGAGCTCTGTAGCCCGGGAGTTGTGGCGGTCTGCGGAGTCTCGCGTGACTGGCTCGGCGTCTCTCGCACAGAAGGATCGGCGTTCGTACCGTGGGTCGCGTTTCGTGTTTCCCGGAGGTTTGCCTGGGCTTTGATGACTTGGGTCCAGTCCCGAGGGTCATACTGGCTTGGGTACATGTCCGTGCCTTGTACTCGAACCTCCATGCTGGCCTAAGGTGATGAGGCTGCGGCGCGACGCGTCGCAAGGCCTAGGACGGCGGTGGCGCGACGGGGCCTGGTTTTTGGGCCTGGTGGCCCTCCTGGGGCTCGCCGAAACCTCAAGAGGGGTTAGTGGAGAGCGCTCACCTGTATGAAGGCGTTCGTGTTGTTGAGAGCACTCGAGATACCAGCGATTGGCAATTTTCGCTGTCGCGGTACGGAGCCGAAGCGAAGTGCCAGGCATAAATACATTTCAATGTGATGTGGTGTGCCTAAAGACGAGTCTTTCTTTGGGACCTTCGACGCATAAATTTTGGTCTGTCTGTCTGTCTGTCTGTACATTTGTTTGTCGCCCACCCCCCTAACGGTACCCTGAACGGCACCAAAGTGACCAAAGGATACTCCATTGGGCTGATCCCTTCCGCAGCACCCACCAATAATGCTCAAGGTTCAGCGTTCATACTTGCGCGATTGTCAATATAAATCAGATGTTGCGCATATCTGAGGCACCATAACAACACGTCCATAAATTGTACGTGTATTTTTACTAGAAAAGGCGTACATAAGTAATTCTGCGGACCATAGCGTTTATCACGCTGCGCTGATCATGCAACGCTTGCATGAAAAGATCAGCGTTTCCAACGCTTTGCTAAGACGACAAGGTGGGGGCACCTACCCGTCGCCTTGCGGTAGACATGTTATCACCTCAGAGACCTCATGTTATCACCTCATGTTATCGCCTATCTAGCAGCTATCACCTCAGGATAACTGCTAGATAGCGCTCATGTCTCACGTGTGACGTGACTTGATGTGCTAGTTCGCCTCCGCTGCATGCTCGAGGCACTCTAACGAAGCGCCTCCAGAATGAAATTCTCCGATTTTCTTGCGCAGAACATCAAATAACCGTTTTGATCACGCCCTCCAGATGCAAGACTATCGTTTTTCGACAATATTTGCAGTGTAACATGCAGATACGGGGCAATGTTTTTTAAATATTATTCATACTGGCGCATGTGCACTTACATACGTGCACGCATGGTAAGCGTGACACAGCGAGACTGCACGGGTCTTTCCGCACCTGACGCGTAGGCATATCTATACGGCGAGTTCGCTCAAGGGGGCTCAATACAACGTAAATATAGTCAGAAACATGTTCATATAAACATCCTGGCACGAAAATAGATACATCAGTATTTGCATCGCACCCACGCTAACATTTCCGGTATTTTTTTGAAGTTCTATGCGGTTGCCTTTTCATGCATATATTAACGTCGAAGGTCGATCGCACTCTGAACGCACTTTGAAGATATAGTTGCTCATTTGTACACGGCGAATGCGACCGCTCGTTTTAGGGGCGAAACTCCTTATAGCGGCACCCATTCGTCCTCCATAGTATGTAACAAGTATAACATTTTGACCTCCAAGGTGGTGCCGGTGAGAGACTTCTTCTGTGCGTTGTTGAACAATAACAAATAGTGCTCAAAGTACATGTCAATGGCTGCTGATGGGGAATGAGAGACAGGAGCATTCGGCTTTTAGTTAACGCGCAGGCTGCGATCACCATTCGCAGCCATTGGCATGTACATTGAGCACTATCTGACAAGAAAGGGTTGCTACGTTATACTCGCTAAGTGTAACCACCTTAGCTTTAAAAAAATTTAGCAACCGTTGAGCCGCAGTGCCATGAGTACAATGAACTTGTATATACCATGAATGAACTCCAGGTGGTTAAAAATGGGAAGTAGATACGAAGCGCAAGCCGTAAGAAAGTAAAAGCCGAATTCTCCGCCTCTCATTTCCCATTAGCAGCCATTGGTATGAACATTGAGCACTATCTGACTGAAAAAGTTTGCTACGTCATACTCGCTGGGCGTAACCTCCTTGGTTTTCGAAAGGTTTAGCGAGCGTTCGGCCGCAGTGCCATGAATACAGTGAACCAGTATATATCACGAACTCGAGGTGGTTAAAGGTGGGAGGTGGACCCGAAGCGCAAGCGGTAAGAAAGTGTGCGCGTGCCACCTCTCATTTAGTCTTTGGAATGTCCGCTGAATGGCGGTGCTTCGATATGGGGAATATATGATGAAAAGATGCGAGATGGTGGTACTTGGAGTGTTGAATAGATGGACGAACGGACACATAGACAGATGCATGGATGGACGCATGAACGGACGCAGGCGTGGCTGCATGGACAAACGCAGGGACGGACGCACAAACAGACGCACGCACGGACGGGATGATGGACGCATGGACGGTCACACTGATGGACGCATGGACGGACGGAAGCAAGAACGAATAGACGGACGAATTCTTCGCCCCACTCTCCATCATTCACTCCGTGGATATGCTGCCATTTTTTTACTTTTTATTCGTAGAATATCGTTTCTTTACTAAATGTGATCTCCAAATGCAGTTTTGCGCTGCGACGTAGATATTTGTTCTGGCTTGTTTTAGAGAGCGGAAAATTAATCACATAATATACACACACGAAAAAATGCTTGGCCACCAATCCTTCTTTTTTTCTTCTTGCGATAGCAATTATATGGACACTCTCGGCTGTATTTAGCCACGGGCATCGGCGTTGACGTTGGCGTCGCCGTCACTCACCGTATATGTATACGTATCTATACATATGAACATGAAAAAAATAAAAAAAGGGCAGATCCCACGTACAGTGGGAATCGATGATACGCGAAGCACGAATGAGAAATGTTGATATGTCACTTTATATTCAGCACAACGTTTTGAAGTGTAGGTAAATGACGCTGTATATGACTTCCGTGTCATGATTATCATGTACGGATGTGCAGGATACCATTCTCGTCTGTTCACGTCCCGTGATACCAAATTTAGTATATTTGGAGATAGCGAAACGCCCACGAGCACGCTATGAGCGTGGTATGTTGTCATGTTCTTTCATAATATGCGTTTGAGGACTATCATGTTTGCACCAGTCACATATTTTGTCATCCATTGATGTTACATAACACCAAATTCGGTATATGTGGTGCTAGCAAAACGGCTGCAGCGCATCATTAAGGGTCCAATATACTCCAATGTAACGTTGACGCGCGCACAATCTGGGCACAGCAATGCTACGTTAGCGAAACGCGAGCACTCTATATTCTGACGCCAGGCACGACCAGCGTCCATCGACGCGGCCAAATGACAACCGGCGCAAAATTCTGCATTTCGCGCCGATGCGTTACCCAGACAACACTGTGTCTCCTTCTTTTCGAGATGGAGGAACGCCGGACGCTCTAAAACGTGCATGTGTCAAAGCAACGCAGTGCGGCGCGCGCTTGCGAATACATGGCAGGACCGGCGCCTGGCGTGGCAACATTGGCATGACGCGACATTTCCGAAATGAACGCCGGCGAGCATGCGCACCCTGTCACGTCGAAATGTACTGCCGCCTTAACTGTGGCATGTAGTCATGTTCTCACATGACACGTATCTCATGAATATCATGTTTGTATAGTCACCTTCGTCATCCACTGACGTCACGTAATACCGAATTTGGCATATGTGAAGCTAGCGAAACGGCTGTGAGCACATCATGAGTGTGACATGTAGTCATGTTGTTAGATGACACGCATCTCATGTTTATCATGTTAGCACCAGTATCATACCTTTGACATCCATTCACATCCCGTAATACCAAGTTTGGTATATGTGACGCTAGCGAAATGGCCGCGAGTGCCTCATGAGCGTGGCATGTAGTCATGTTGTTACATGACAGGCATGTGATGATTTTCATGTAAGGGTCTGTTGCTTGTGTTCGCCAGGCAATCATGTCATACCATATGAGTTTTGCAACATGCGATGTGAACGAAACCACCGCAAGAGCAGCAAAACCATTAAATATAAATCAAGATATTCATGACATACATGTCATGGTTTTTATTTCATGACTAGTCAGACATGTCCTTCACACAGTCACGTTATTCCATACCAAGATTGGTATCGATACCATTATCGAAACGACCCGGAGAGCTAAAAGTTGTAGGCAGCTAGATAGATAGATAGATAGATAGATAGATAGATAGATAGATAGATAGATAGATAGATAGATAGATACGCTCAATGTCGCCGAAGTTCGCTAAGGAATGCTTCGCATATAAAAATAACCAGTAAGCACCCCGTCACGCTGATTTGAACCGGGAACGTCTGCGTCATGCTGCCAGCGACGCATTAACCCTGAGCCACCCCGTAGCCCATCCTTCACCGTTGAAACGGCAAGGTATTTATATCTACCACTTACCGCTGCTCACGAGCATCTCGGGTGAAATTGTGTTTTCCAGCATTACCAGCAAGATGGCGCAATGAGCACCTGTCGCCACATCGCGCGACGGCGCCCGCTCTATTCTCTTACGCGTACTTTGCCCGGCTTAGAGAAGGGGAGTGACGCTCCCTCGCGCGCCCTTATCTCGCGATGGCGAGTAGGGGAGGATCGTACATCTTTGCTGGCGTCGGGCTTTACCTGAAAAAGTTATGCTATATTTACCGGTTGCACAAAGGTCACGGCAGTCTGTGCAGTCTCCGTTTGCGAAAAGCGCGCGCTTATTAGACACAGCGTAGTAACAAATGAGACCCTTATTCGCGTGTATCTGTATTTGTGAGTATGTTTCGTGCGTCCTTTGCGCGTGAGAAACGCGGGGCACGTTTAGATCTGCTTTCCATTCTGCGCATGGCCTTTAAATTTGTGTCTATCGCGTTCATTGCTTCGTCTTCGCGGCAAAGCTGCGACTTTTTTTAAGTCCTGGAGTTATTCTGAAACCTTATACACCTAATGCTAAGGCAACCTAGATATACATAGAATATCCAAGTATATTAAATAACAAGCAGTGTTGCTGAAGAAACGTAATTTTTCCGTCAGTATCTCTGTGCAGCCATGATGTAAACAACGTTGGCGTGTAACTACAGCAGGAAACGAGAAGTGTGGTAATGACGCCTTCGGTTTTCAGTTTGACGAGGGCTGGTAATGTGTAAGGGTGGCGTTCGCCTACTTACCTAATTAGTGTCAAACTTGGTCAACATACTCGAGTTCTTTTGGCAGAAAATAGATATTTACTTTTCAAGGAAACAAATATATTTCTGATTGCTAGTTTATGTTAGGCATAGGTGTAGTAAAAAAAAAAACATTGAAGTTGTGACGTGTACTTTTTACTGAGAGTACAGTTGTGATGAGCAGTAAGGAAAGCGAAGAGGTGGGTGGGCAAGGAAAAATTAACGGCCACGTATGGGGACCGAGCCCACAACCTTCCCATTGCACGTGTGATGTACGACCAGTACCGCTACTATGGTCACCATTCACTATTCCTTTTTCTTGTCGATTTAGTCTACTCGTAGCTGCGGGAACGCTCACGTAACTCATTGTCTCGTGTAAATACCGCGAAAGCGTCGGCGCAGACCACCGATCCAGGAAGGACAAAAAAGAAGCGCGTGGTGGCACGGTTGCACGAGGCGCTCTTTCAGTGTTCGACCAGGCACAGGGCAGTTCCGGGTTCCAACACGAGCGAGACGTTTTGCCCAGCGAGACGAGTGCGAGTACGGAGGAGCATACAGCCGGGCGAGGTCGAGGGTGGCCGATGTGCCGAGGCTCCTGGTGCCAGCGTTCGGGGGACTCGCTGATCAAAGGGCCGCCGAGTGGTTCCGAGACTTACCGAGTGGCGTGCCAGGTTAGGATTCAGGCTGCTGGCCCATGAGCGTCTGCACCCGGGCTGTGCCTGGCAGTGTCTTCGCTAAGGCGAGGAATGTCTGTTGAGCTACCTTACGGAAGCTGTGGCGAGCAGCATCCCTGCACGGCGTAGACAGCGCTGCGCTGGACGGAACCTGCACGTGGAACCTCACTCCTGGCTAAAGTAGTCTGTGGCTGACCCGCAGGTCGCGGGATCTAATCCCGGCACCGGTGGCTGCATTTTCAATGGAGGTGGACATTCTGTGGGCCCGAGTGCTCAGATTTTGGAGCACGTTGAAGAACCCCAGGTGGTCGAAATTTCCGAAGCCCTCCACTACGGGGTCTCTTATAATCATATGATAGTTTCGCATCGTTAAACCTCACATATCAATCAATCAATCAATCAAGACGGCTGCTAAGGTTGCTACAGTTCAGGGTAAGAAATAGCGAAACTTCACGCGTGGAATTATCAAGAAGGAGCGGAGGACGCAGCTGCAGGGCATTAATTTTCTATAGTCACGTGCAGTTGTACAGCGCCGAACCTGTAAGACGAAGTGCCTTGCGATCGCTGATGAAAACGCAGGCTGCGTAGGAAAACACAAGGATGTATGAGATAAAAGCACTGGTATGGCCAGAGCAGCCGCACGATAGATTTGCATGTAAACCAAACTGAAGGGAGTGTCTCGTTTGTTGCTGTGCTAAAGCACCTTCACTGAACGCTGTGCCCGCCGTTATTCATGGCATTTCTGCGTAATAGCATCAGAGTGGCAACACTTCTGCGCTATCGATAGGAGAGTTACTTGTACTTCGGAACGCCGAGCTTGAGGAATTCATGTGCAGTACGTACGTAAGTCTGCAAAGCAAAGATTTGTGAGGGTTTCAGGTGTTAAACAACTGTGGAAGGATAAGAGAAGTTGTATAATCTTTGATCGACAGTTTCTGCCGAGTCACGCCTGCCGAGTCACGCAAGTTGAATGTGTGACAATGTTCATTGCGAGTACTTGGCGGCGCCTTCACTTTCGCAAAAAAACTTCGGGCTTACTTTCCTGGAAGTTGGGTACCGTACCGGTTATAGTAAAACGGTCGACATCCCTGCTTTCCTCTCCCTCTACTGATTTGCTCCCTCCTCTCTTCTTTTGTGCTAAATGTAAATCTCTGCGCAAATTTGTGAAATTTTTGCTCTTCGTTACCTTCTGTGCCTGCAGCACTAGTAAGTTTGTCCGCGCGCGAAAGTGCCTATATTTCATATTCGTAGTTAAAAACAAACGAACAGATAGACAAACAGACGTATAAACAAAAAAACTAACAAAGACCCTGTTATACTAGAAATCATAAAAATAATGCATAAAACTAACATTACAACTCATGTGCTGCCCTTATAGAGCTAAGAAAATGTCCTATAGAATCGCAAAGTCACTAAAACACGGCATAGAGTTGCGGAAAGATGCCAATATTTAGGGCTGAAGAGGCAGCGCAAGCAAAAGTTACTTAGGCGTAAGTAAACAGTACTAGATGCTCTGAAGTATGTTCCTTCAGAGAAAATGGCAAGAAAAAGTAATTAACGTGGTAATTTATGCTAATCACACGTGATGAGAAAGTTCTCACTGGACAGTCTCCGAAACAACATTACGCAGTCAATATTTTCTTTTTAACATACACCTATACAGCTATATAGCTGTATAGCTGTATAAAACCTATACAGCTAAACGTTTATTTTTGAATCGATATTTTTGAAGGACCTTTTACAATGTGCACACATTTCTGAAGGCTGCTTCACATGGCACAAAAAGTAGTGATTTTCAGGCTGCGAATTCGCTCTCGACGAAAAAAAGCGCCGGGCTATTTGCTCCCACCGCAGTGGTCAGTTACGAGCGACCAACATGTTGGTACTTTTTCGCTTTGTTCGCAGCGGCAGAGCACTGGTTGTGTCGGCACCCGTTGAAATCGTGTCGACGTCTTTGTTTTGGTATTGGCCAATGTTGCGCATTTTGAAATGGGGATTTAGGTTGGAAAGTGTTCTTAAAGTACGAATTACGTGTGATCGTTGTTACTGTTCATAAAAATTTAATAACACCATAAAGCACAGAGTGTTACGTTACACGAGGAAATTTTACCTTCTCCGCCACAAAAAACAGCGGCAAGAAATGTTGCTCGCCGCGCCAGATGCGGAGTGAAAATCACAGATCACTCGTATTCCACGTGAAACAAAACCGCCATCAGCAGCAGTTGTGAACGAAGCGAATGGAGTGAACAGAACCGTTTTCTTTTTGTTGCCATCGCCGAATGTTAAACAGCCTTAACGCACTGTCTCAGCGGTTCGCTGTCCACCACCAAAATATTTCAGGCGAAAAGGAGATACAAGGAGTGTTCACGGTAAATAACATTATGAAGTGCACAATACTCGGTTAATTTGAATATTACGATATCAATAGGGACTGCTATCAAAAAGAGAGAGTGCGAGAGAAAAAAAGCACACGGGCGGTGAAGCTGGGAATCGAAGCACCTGTGTTTAGTAGCCGCGGCGGGCATGTATGCAAGCGAGGACCATTTATTTGAACGCTCAATCAATTACTATGGAATGGACAGAACATCAATAAATCACGTAAATGTACTGTAGAATACATTTTACGCGGTACTTCACGCATGAGTGGTCATTAAACATGTCTGCGTATTTGCTATAAGAAGCGAGAATTCCCTATAATGTGCCATGCACCCTTTACAGCACCGTTCGATAACGTCTCTCATGTTAAACTTCTCCCTAATCTGCACGCTGTGTTTAAAAGTGACAAAGTGGCCGCTGTCAGTTTGTTGATATGTTTGGAATAGTGTCAGATATAGTTTCTGTCAGGTCTGGCGTCTTACAGGGATCGGTTCTGGGGCCACTTTTCTTTCTTTTATATATGAACGATATCGTCGATAACTGCGTGTTATATAAAGAAATAATGACTTAGAAAAACCAGGTTAGCTTAAACAGAAATTTTAATAAGGTAGTTCATTGGTGTAAGCAATGCCAAATATGCGCAAACTTTGAAAAGACTGTGTCAATGCGGGTAATATTAAAAAAGAAGCCACTAATATATTGCTATTGCACGGAAGACCTCCTTTTATCAGAAGTTACTCAATATAAATACTTAGGCTTCCACATAGCAAGTGATCTTTCGTGGTCAAACACCCTGACAAAGTGCTAGAAAATTGCAGGTGTAAGTTGTTCTTTTTAAGGCGTGTATTAAAATCATCCATAGCAGGAGTACTTTTGTTGGCATATAAAACACTCGTCTGTCCTGTTTATGACACGCCGTCATCATATGGGACCCATTCACTAAAACCAACGTAGCAAAATTAGAAAGCTTACAGAAAAAAAGCTGTTAGATTTATCTAAAATACGTATGACCGCACTTCAGTCACCAACCTCGTATCTCAAAGTGGCCAACCTGTTATAAGTAATCGAAGTCGTGGGTGTTGTCTAACATTCTTTTTTCAGTTGATAAATGGTCACTACAAGATAGACACGTCACATCTTGCATATACGTCAGGTTACGCTACCAGGCACACACACTCACCAGCTGTTACTCCATTCACTATAGTCGCTACACGTGTCAACTGTTACAAGTACTCTTTGTTTTCAAGAACGGTAGTCGATTGGAACGAACTGCCCGATAAAACTGTTACACGGGACTCACTATGACAATTTCAGTCACACCTTCAATAGTAATCAGTTACTTTGTCTAGCTGAGATGTTTCGTGCGCTTTTTATATTACTTGTGCTTACGAATTTTCTGTTTGATTTGAAATTTGTTAGAATAAGCCTTTTTTTCTCAAAAGCTTGTATATAAAGATATTCATATGTTCGTTTCCCATTGTTATTTTTCTGTTGAATTCACGTGTTTTGTACCACGCTGCCAAGACCTTGATGAAAGATCTCAGAATCTACAAATAAATAAACAAATTAAATAAATAAATAAATTCGTTCCAAACACACATTTCAAGCTTTAGATGCCTCATCAAACTTGAAAACTGACTGTCGTCGGTGGCGGAGCGTCAGTACGAAGTGATGTCTGTCATCACCATGATGACGACGTCGTCGAGATGACACATGCTGCCGAAATTGGAGATGTCACGTGCTGACATCATCAGACGACATAGTTGTATGGTGAACTGTCAGCTGATCTCGAAGGCAGTGCAATATAACCGCGTGCGGTGCAGAAAGCTGTGGTGCCTCTTATCCTAGAACCAATGCAAAAACTGCCTTAGGTGCAGAAAGGTTCTCGAGTGGAGCTGGAAAGAATGAAATGCATCCGCTGAGTCCGCTGAGTCCACGATGATTTTCATACACACACACACACACACACACACACACACACACACACACACACACACACACACACACACACACACACACACACACACACACACACACACACACACACACACACACACACACACACACACACACACACACACACACACACGCGCGCGCGCGCGCGCGCACGCGTACGTGCGTTTCTCTCTCTCTCTTTCTCTCTCTCTCTCTCTCTCTCTATATATATATATATATATATATATATATATATATATAGAGAGAGAGAGAGAGAGAGAGAGAGAGAGAGAGAGAGAGAGAGAAAGTACAAGGATGAAATGAAGACAGGGAGGTTAAGGACGGCTGCGCCTGGTAGGCCAACCTGCTCTGGGCTAAGGGGGGAAAAGTAAGGGTGAGAAGGAGAGAAGGGTCATCGCTGCCGTCGACGTAACCACATTTCCGCGCTTAACATCACAGATGTTGAATCAGTCCCGTGGCTTTCTTCTAGCAGCGCATGCGATGTAATTACACAAATTGTATGTGCGATCCCGAAATCTTGTCGAAGGAAAGCCATGGTGGTGCTGTTAGCGTTCTCAAGCAAGAAAATTCTGAAGGCTTGTAATAGCGCGAGCTATGGAATTCATGTTGCCTTAAATAGTCTAGGATTTTTATACCCACTAAACGTGAAGGCTTCTCGTTCGTGCTTACTTATGTCCCGAAAGACAATAATCGTTCTAAAGATATGAATGAATAAAATGAAATATGTTTTCGCTCCGGCGCTGTAGCTCGAATCCGGGCAACCCACGCTTCGAAGCTGAGTATCTAAACACCTGGTTACAGATGTGTAGTGGGCATTTCGCTCATTCGCAAAGTCATGCATATTGGCATGGTGTGCACTACGAAGTTTTACTTAAGATCGGCATGCAGTCCGGTCGAATCCCCGCTACGGCTGCTGCATTTTAGATGGAGGCAAAAATGCTCTGGGCCCATGTGCTCTGATTTGGTTTCACGTTGGGTGCACCCCCAGGAAGTCGATATTCCCGGAGCCCTCCACTACGGCGTCTTTCATAATCATATGGTGGTTTTGGAACGTTAAACCTGTCATCTCAATCAATCAATCAAAGCGTGCATTCCGGGAGAGTGTTATAAATGTGGCGTGTATAGGCCGTCACTTCCACGCGGCACGCTTGCAGCGTCTAACATGAAGCCAAGCCTGTCAAGCTAATGAGAAGACGATGCGAAGGAGGCTGGACCAAGCTCTCACAATGTACTATATAGAATGCGCAGCTGAAGCACCCTCCAAGTTTCGGTCAGCCGAAGTTGAAGCTTTTCGTTTGAATCGAAGGCTTTCGGCAAAAATCTTGATTGATGATTGATATGCGGGGTTTAACGTCGCAAAACCATTATTTGCTTTAGAGAGACACCGTAGTAGAAGGCTCCGGAGATCTCGACCACCTGGAATCCTTTAACGTACACCCGCTGAGCGCACGGGCCTACAGCTTTTTCGCTTCTATTAAAAAGTAAGAATGTTTCATTCAGCCTCCCCCCTCCCTCTCCGTGTTCTGCGTATCATTGGAAATTTGTTCCTGAGTAATAATAGGCCATTTTTTCGATTTCTTAGGATGCTCGTACATCGCAGCAAGTTTCAAAAACTTCAAGATCATTCGACGTTGGCCGTCAAGAACAGAACGTGACAGCGCACTGCAGTGCTTCCCATTGCTTTCTCATACGCTAGCCAGGCTTCTCGTTTCTCATTGAAAACGTCAACGGCGCCTAGAGGAAACTAACGTCTGTACGCGTAACGTCCGTGCGCGTCTGTGCGCGTTTTAAACTGTGCCGTCATGCCTAGTTCAGAAGTACCTAGTACTTGTTCGTACAAATCAATACAGGTACATACATCGCTGCATGCTTTTTGATGTCGGTGCAGATGTTATTGACTAATTATGCCAGAGCACTTCGTAATTAATAGGCTTTTAACCACTTACCCGTGGAGCTTGGCGCGATTCTACGTTTCTGTCATGCAACACTAAACGCGCTAGCGCGGCTCCTAGCACCCTATAACACCTGTGTAAGTTATTTTTCCGAAGCAGTTTCAAGCAGTTGCGTGGAACCCTTAAAAGGAGCTTTTCAGTGAGATTTGTGCTATAAGGTCACATCAACACAGACAGATCAGAAGCTCCCATCTGCGTTGATTTATTCCGCATTTGCCGCTTTACTCGCAAGGAAGTCTCATCTTTAGTCGTTCCGTCGCTCCCAGTCGCCCGCAGCAGCTTTGATAATAAACGCCCGTCCTTAAATAGTTATACCACTCGCCATTTTCTCTCGCTATGGAGCTTCGAATTCAACATAAACGATCGGATAATAGCCATTACGGAGAATCTGTGGGATGAGCAATACGCGGCCGCAAATACCCGACTGTGGAAGATTTATGAAGCCACCGTAAGACGATACTTCCGGTTCATTTTTTTTAAATGGGAGCAAAGCACAGTCAATAAACTGCAGGGTTCTCAAATGACCTGACTGATTTATAGTTTTGCAGTTAAAAAGGCGGAAGTTGAAACAACACCCAGTGAACAAAGAAAGAGGACTGAAGAAAACAGACACAGAAAGAAATGTCATGAGTGTAAATTGGTAAGAACAAAACATACCACAGTTAAAATAAATAAAACCCTGGTAAAAACAATACCACATTAGAAGCAGGCCTGGAAATGAAAAAGAGTGCCGTTTGTCTTGGGCCACACTCTTTCCTAGACCATCAGCGAGGCTCGCTTAAATGACCGGAACGTACATTTTTTATAGAGATCTAAAAGAGTGAGGTTTACGGCATGAGATGAACTTGGCTAAGGAGTCGTGAAGTACAGCCGAAAACTTCGCAAGTCACAAGTCGAGCTCTGTATGCCAAGCACGATGGCAGAGCTTCTCTCTCTTAAACAGGTTCTTGCACGTCTCGTGAAGAAAAGTGACTGGCTGTGCTTTTGGGCTTCTCGAGAAACCGCTTGGCTCTCTTTGCTCAAGTTGCATCTCTAAGTTGGGTTGCCTGCGGCCGTGTTTCAAACCTGCAAGAGCCTTTGTGGCTGGAAGTAGCAATTAACCATCATTGACAAGCGCTAACTTCTTCAAAGTATGCCACCCTCATCGACCGTAGCCTCAACACTGGCTGAGGTAATAAGTTCACATCACTTTTCCCCTTGTCAAATGAATCGCCATGCCAACTATGCTAGTTTATGTGGAGATGATAAGTCAATTGTTGGTTTTAAATGCCTAATGCCTAACGACGGAGCTCTATATATATATATATATATATATATATATATATATATATATATATATATATATATATATATATCTATATATGTATATATATATATATATATATATATATATATATACATATATATATATATATATATATATATATATATATATATATATATATATATATATATATATATATATATATATATATATATATATATATATATATATATATATATATATATGCAAGGGAGTTTAATAGCGACGCCAGGTAGTAGGCAGGCAGCCGGTACGAACTCAAATGCTCGAGCAGCCCAGCGTCTACAGCTCGTGCACACGCTCCAGCTTCGCACTCAGAGATGGTCCCACTAGTAAGTGCCTTGCGAATTCCCCCCTACAATACCCCGGCGACGAAGACGAGCCATCCTGGCGACTCAAGGTGACAAGAGGACAGAAGGGTCGTAGCAGGGCTTGGGGCGACTGACGTGAACCGTCTCACGACCAAGGCGGCGCTTGTCCGTGGACGGCTTGAGCGGTTCAATCACATAGGTGACAGAATAAGGGTGCTGTATGACGCGGTAAGGGCCCGTATACTTCGGTGCAAACTTAAGAGTCAGTCCAGGAGAGTGAAAAGACAGTCGGAGCCACATGAGAGAACCGACGGGGAAAGTGTCCTGAACAAGATCACGGTCGTGGCGATCTTTTTGGAGGGCTTGATTGTCGGCTGTGAAGGACCGTGCAAGCTGACGACACTCTTTGGCATGTTCGGCCATTTTAGAAACTGGGCTGAACTCGGAGGCATCAGGATTGTATGGCAGAATTGTGTCGAGTGTGCTGCATGGGTCACGACCATATAAAAGAAAAAATGGAGAAAAGCCTGTTGTTTATTGAATCGCCGTGTTTTAAGCATATGTCACGAAAGAAAGAACGACGTCCCAATCGGAGTGGTCGGAATCAATATACATAGCGAGCATGTCTCGCAGGGTTCTGTTGAAACGTTCCGTTAGGCCGTTTGTCTGAGGGTGGTAGGCTGTTGATGTGTATTGTACCGTACGGCATGAATGTAGGAGCTGCTGCAGAACTTCGGACACAAATACGCGACCTCTGTCACTCAGGAGCTCCCATGGTACACCAAGACGAAGATTGAACCGATTCAAGATGAGGTTGCAACGTCATGAGCACCAGCCGAAGGTAGCGGTGCTGTTTCGGCGTACCTTGTCAGATGGCCGGCAGCCGCAATCACCCATCGATTACCACCAACAGAGCAAGGTAGCAAGCCGTATAGATTAACTCCAACACGGTAAAATAGGCGTGCAGGACATGGCAATTGACCGGGTGAATGAGGAAATGTCTTGCGCTGCTTACACAGGGAACATGAGCGAATGTGTTTGCGTACAAACGTGTACATACCTCGCCAGTAATAACATTGGCGGATCCGCTCATACGTTTTTAGCGCACCGGCGTGTGCGTGTTGCGGTTCAGCATGAAAAACATTCGCAGATATCAGACCGCATATGGCTGGGTATGACTAGCAGCCATTTACGACCCACCACTCGATAGTTGCGATGTTATAAAAGGCCATCCCGTATGGCGAAATGCGTTGCTTGGCGGCAAAGAGCACGCGGGTAACGGGAAGTTCATGCGTCAAAAAGCATATTCAAGAGCGAGACAATCCAGGGGTCCTTCCGCTGTTCGGATGGCATGTCTGTGACGCTGACGGCAGAGAGAGGAAGGTAAAGGGCTGATATTTCCGTATCATCAGATTTCACGGGTGATCATGTAAGTGCATCTGCGTCAGAGTGCTTTCGCCCCGATTGGTAGACGACACGTATGTCGAATTCCTGGAGGCGTAGTGCCCAACGTCCGAGGCGACCAGAAGGATCTTTCAGTGAAGCCAACCAACAAAGTGCGTGATGGTCAGTTACCACATCAAATGTTTGGCCGTACAAATATGGGCGAACTTGTTTAACGCCCACACAATCGCCAGGCACTCTTTTTCCATAACAGAATAGTTGGCTTCTGGCTCAGTGAGGGCGCGGCTGGCATAGGCAACCACATTCTCCGTGAAACCTGGTTTGCGTCACTCGAGTACTGCACCAAGGCCGACGCCACTTGCATCCGTGTGTACTTCGGTCGGCGCAGTATGGTCGTAATGACGCAGTACGGGCGGTGTGGTAAGGAGTTGGCGCAGTGTTGCGAAGGATTCGTCACAGGCTGATGTCCAATTCGAAAGATCTGCAGGGCCAGCAAGGAGTTTGGTGAGCGGAGCGATGATGGAAGCAAAGTTCCGGACAAACCGATGAAAAAAGGAGCACAGGCCCACAAAGCTCCGTAGTTTTTTAACTGTAGTCGGCTTAGGAAATTCGGCAACAGCACGAAGCTTGTCAGGGTCGAAAAGGGTGCCGGCTTTCGAGACGACATGACCAAGTATGGTGAGTTGTTTAGCTCCGATGTGACATTTCTTGAGGTTAAGCTGAAGCCTGGCGTTTGTAAGGCACTGTAGAATCTTACGCAGACGAGTGAGATGCGAAGTGAAATCGGGTGAAAAGACCACAACGTCATCGAGATAGCACAAGCATATGTTTCATTTGAGACCGCGTAAAATGCTGTCCATCATTCGCTCGAATGTGGCGGCCGCATGGCAGACTCCGAATGGCATTGCGGTAAATCCATAGAGACCATCCGGCGTGACGAACGCCGTTTTTGGACAATCAGACTCAGCCATTGGGACCTGCCAATAACCTGAGCGAAGGTCAAGTGAGGAAAAGAATTCTGCACCTTGGAGACAATCGAGAGTGCCATCTATGCGGGGAAGAGGGTAAACATCTTTCCTCGTAATGTTGTTTAGGCGCCTGCAGTCTACGACGAACCAGATCGAACCATCCTTTTTTTTTGACGAGTACAACTTGTGAAAAGACCAAGGACGACAAGAAGGCTTGACGACTCCACGCTGTAACATGTCGTCTACGTGTTCTGCAATTAGGCGACGCTCCGCCGGGGACACACGATAGGGGCGCTGGCGCAAAGGAGTACTCTTCCCTGTGTCAATTGTGGGCACAACGGTGTTCGTTCTTCCAAGCACCGCTTGGGAAAAGTCAAACGAACGCCTGAATTTGTTCAACAGGGTAACAAGCTGCTGTCGTTGAGCCGGGGCGAGATGGCTGTCAATAGAACGATGAAATGCATCGGGCGACACGCCGTTTGAGACAAAGCGAGGAGCCAACGCGTTCAGCTCCATATTCGGCTTGGTGTCGAAGAAATCGGCAGGCACGATAGTACCTTCATCGATAAGCTGAATGTGGCCGAGCATCTCGTTGCGGTGCAAACTGAGGGGGCACGAGTTGGGATTGGAAATAAATATTCCGGTAGTGTCTTGACAAAGCGCAAGAACGGCGAATGGCAGGATGTGTGGTGGCGGCTACCGAAGATGTCGGATGGCGTGAATAGGACGGCAGCGTCAGAAAGTGAAGCGCAGCAGGCAGGAACAAACTGGGCGCTGAAGGGAGGAAGGTTCATGTACGTCGCGACGACAAGGTTGGCCACACTAGATACGGCAGCATCATCAGAAGGCGCATTACGAAACGGTAACAGCTCCACTTCGGCCCGAGCGCAGTCCATGACGGTGTGATGACGTGATAAGAAACCCCATCCTATGATGACATCGTGGGAACATGAAGCCAACACATGAAATTCAATGATGTACAACACGTCTCGAATAAGCACTTTTGCTGTACATGCCGCGACGGGCTCAATTTGTTGGGCGCTCGCAGTGCTAAGAGAAACTACGGGATAAAACATCGTCACTTTCGAAGAGAGTGGCAGAGTCTTTGACTAATCTCATATATCGCGGCACCGGTATCGATGAGTGCAAGCGTTCGTACACCTTCGACGATTACAACGATAAGATTGGCGGGAGACAGGTGAGGACTTAAGCGATTAGACGATGACGCAGCTCGTCCCTCCGGAGCTGCGGCAGTTAGTTTTCCGTCTCAATGGAGGTGGGTCGTCGACGCATAGGTGATACGGAACGACGACTTGTTGAAGGGGAAGGCGAGCGGGTAGTAGAACGTCGAGAAGTGGAGGTTCGGGTGCCGGAAGCAGCTTGCGCATCGCGTTCGTGAACTTCAGGTGGCACGTAAGGCACGTGGTATGGCGGCCGAAACGAGTAGTCAGGGTATCTTGGTGCATTAACTGCGACGCGCCCACGACACAGACGTGCAACGTGACCTGGAATTCCGCAAAAGTAACATATGGGCCAGTTGTCAGCAGTGCGCCAAGTATTTCCGGCGTGCTGCTGTGCAGCTGGAAACGGCGCGGTGGAAAGTCGCACAGGTTGTGGCGTATACAATGGCAGACGAGGTGGAGGCATTGCCGCGACGGCCACATAAGTAAGTGGCGCGGCAACAGGTGTTGGTGGAGAGGCAGGCGTAGGTAATGGCAACACCTC
Organism: Rhipicephalus microplus; assembly: GCF_043290135.1. Taxonomy (NCBI): domain Eukaryota; kingdom Metazoa; phylum Arthropoda; class Arachnida; order Ixodida; family Ixodidae; genus Rhipicephalus; species Rhipicephalus microplus. The sequence continues at coordinate 82,629,848 of NC_134702.1, read as the reverse complement.
GGAGACCTGCTCCTGAATAGCATGTCTGATTGTCGGCGTTATGTGGTTCGTTGGTGCTTCAGCAGATACGAGACACGAAAGCTGTCGTGCCACCTCTTCGCATACGTATTCTTTTAACTGCTCCAGCAGGGTGCTGTCACCATCGACGGCCATGGCAGCGAGAGAGTCGTCTGCTGTCGTCGACTTCCGAACTGATGCACGTTGTTTGCGAATCTCTTCTAAGCTCTGGCACAAGGTCACAAGTTTGGATACGGTACTTGGGCCCTTTACCAGCAACATTTGAAAGGCATCATCGTTTATTCCTTTCAAGATATGCCTGATCTTGTCTTGTTCGGTCATCTCAGGGTTAAAGCGCTGGCATAAATCGATAACATCTTCAATGTAGCAGGTGAAGTTTTCGCCCTGCCTTTGTGCTCGTCCGCGTAGGCGCTGTTCAACACGCAGCTAGCACACTGCGCGGCGATCGAACACAGCTGCAAGGGTGGTCTTGAAAGCGGCCTAGGTGATAAATTCAGTACGGTGGTTTGTGAACCACAGGCTGGCGACGTCTTTGAGATAAAATGGGACATACTCCAATTTCGAGGGTCGTTCCGCTTGTTGGCGGCGCTCACCTTTTCAAACAGCTGCAACCAGTCTTCCACATCTGGGTCCTCGGTGCCGATAAAGAAGGGGGGATCCCGTTGGCGCAGGGTGGTAGGTACGATGACTAGTTGAGATTGGGCCGTGCTTTGCAGGGTGGTGCCTTGCTCGGTCGTCTCATCAGGCATTGCTGATGTAGTGGGCAGAGTCCGACTTCGAATTTCCAGGTTTGCGTACCCAGCAACTCGATCACTTTGCAAGGGAGTTTAATAGCCACGCCAAGTAGTAGGCAGGCAGCCGGTATGGACACAAATGCTCGAGCAGCCCAGCGTCTACAGCTCGTGCATACGCTCGCGCTTCGCACTCAGAGAAGGTCCCACTAGTAAGTGCCTTGCGCATTCCCCACTACAATATATATATATATATATATATATATATATATATATATATATATATATATATATATATTTGGTTGGGTAAGTAGGTAAGCAACTTTATTGAATCACGACAGAATGATGTGATGGGGCGGGGCGAGGTGGGGCATTAAGGAACACGAAGTAGAATGGCGATGAACTCTGGAGCCACTTATAGATAACCTTTTTGGTCAGGTCCCCTGACCAAAAGGTCACCTAGAAGCGGCTTCAGAGTTACCAAAATTGCTCCGTCCTTTGTGAATAAGAACATCTTGTGCGCATGTGCCACACAAATGGAGTGAACACTTCTCAGCACAGGTGCACAAATGATTTGATTGTTATGTGGGGTTTAACGTCCCAAAGCCACCATATGATTATAAGAGACGCCGTAGTGGGGGGCTCCGGAAGTTTTGACCACCTGGGGTTCTTTAATGTGCACCCAAATCTGAGCAGATGGTCCTACAGCATTTTCGCCTCCATCAAAAATGCAGCTGTCGCAGCCGAGAATCAATCCCGTGACCTGTTGGTCAGCAGCTGAATACCTTAGCCACTAGACCACCACGGCAGGGCGGTGCACAAAGGATTAAGAAGGAAACACATGAGCGGTAAAGACGAAATCCGATTTGTGTACACGGTTAATCAATATATACTTCAGAAAAACACAGTGATCCATCGGGAGTAACGAAGAGATAAACATGAGATAAATATCTCACAGAGGAACCTTTCAGCCTTCCTGGCTAACCACCAGTACGACGTATGACGCGGGCGAGAGTGAGAAAGAGAAATAACTCAATCAGTCCAGCAGGAGACTCTTAGGGGAGGGGGCAGGCGCAGAGCGGCGGGCGCGTTGAAGACGCTTGCACTCTGCTTCCTTGGCTCGCGTCTCGTCGGTGGCATTTTGGTGCTTGCGGCGTCCGCCGTAGCCACCCGTAGTACCCCAGGTGGTCGAAATTCCCGGAGCCCTCTACCACGGCGTTTCTCATAATCATATGGTGGTTTTGGGACTATAAACCCCCCATATCAATATCAATCGTAGTCGTAGTAGCCTCTGGCAATGCATTGCTTGTGAATAAAAACGATGTCACAGCGTATTCATGAAGGAAATGATGCTGAGAGGGACGAAGCGTCCATTCATGCGTCAGTCCGTGAGTCCGTCCGCCACCCGTCCGTCTGTGCGTTCGCACGTGCGTCCGTCCTAGCGTCCATGTGTCCTTCCGTGAGTGCGTACATGTGTTCGTGCCTCAGTCCGTCCGTGGTTTCGTTTCTCCGTCCGTCCATGCATCCGTTCGTGCGTCCATACGTCCGTCCGTGCTGCGTTCGTCCACCCGTACGTTCGCCCATCCGTCCGGCCATTCGCTTTGCCCCACTCGTCATCATTCACCTCGTGCATATGCTGTGATTTTTTTTTCATTTGCTTATTCGTTGTGCGGCGTTCAAGTTCACCATCTTCCAAGAGACGGGCAGTTGTCCCGGGGAGGTGCTCAATTGTTTAATCTGCGCCACTTTTGGCGGTCTGTATCTGGAAATTCCTCCCCGGAGCGGGGGACTTTTCAACCACGCTTTATGTATGTGTTTAGAATAAGTAGTTAACGATTTAGAGCACTAGGTACTCTACTAAGAGCTCGTGACGCCAGACTGCCAGCAACAGTGATGTTAGTTGTCTCGAATGTGTGTTTAGAAAAAGTGGTTAACGATTTAGAGTACTCGGTAAAGCGCGCGTTTGTTAGTGTGTGTATATATACACATACATGCAAATTGGTACATTGTATTGAGGAGTTCCCAACCCCCCCAAAACCCCTTCCTCCTGGCTACCCGATGGTAGCAATTGTTTTGAAGAAAAAAAGACCACTTATTTAAACGCTGACTCCAATGACGCCCAAAGAGATCTACAAAACAACTCTTTATGAGAGACTCCACTAAGGCCAAATTCTACGAAGGCATGAGCAAGAAGTAGGTGAACACTAGGAGCATGCAGTAGTTTTATTTAATTTGAATGATTTCAATATAAGCTATCGTCAGTTTAAAATGTGCAGCATTTATTAGTGGCACGCTTCAGTGCCACGCTTTAGTGTCACTGCGCATGCTCGCCTCGTGCCTCGTACTCCTCTCCCTCGAACGTGGGTGGTGTGTATATAAGCGGTGCAGCGCGCGTTCAGAATTCAGTCAAGGGCGTCTCCTCTCCGTCCAGTACCATGACAACACCAAGCAATAAAGACGCCCTCGGACTTTACACTTCATGCCTTCGCTTCTCTTTGATTCAATAAATAAGAGTAACAAAGAGAAAATAACAATGCAGCATTCCCAAACAATAGCCAATTACGCAACATTCACGCGATACCCCCACCACCCTGCGACGCGTTTACTCAAGTTCCCCCTGTGGGAAGATGGGGGTGCGAAGTTTGTTAAACAAGACTCGTTATCAAGCCGAGCAAGTTTGATGGTACAAGAGTCTTTATTTGCTCTTTGATGTAGACACCCTTACAATTCGTGAAAGAGCACTGGCAATATGTTTTTTCGTTATCATAAAAACTTGACGAAATAGTCCATGGAGTAACTAATTAGGTCCTGGTTTGAAGCCATGCACCATGGGTCATATCTGTAATCGTTTCACATAACGCGACGCCCAATTCGCTACCTCAACGGTACAGGTGTGTCGTGGTGTCAATTCACTGGCGATGAGGACAATGTCTCGTGCTCGCACTTGCTGTGCACAATTAGATCCCGACGCTGTTAGACAGGAATTATTTTTTTCCAATGCACTCGGTCAACACGCATTACCACGCAAGAATGACATGATTGCCAAGCCGACGTGAAAAAGAATCGCTTGGTTCTCTTCCAGTTGTGCTGATTTCCTGACTAATTTACATGCTGCATTGTAGGATATATTTTGCGCAGTAACGATATCTTATTTTGTGTAGCCCCCCCAGGCAGTGTAGCTTAGCTAACAATGTGATGCACAAACATACAGCCTGTTGCTTACCTGTTGCTTACAGCGCTTACATTCTGCCGTTCACTGCAGCACCATGTGTCTTGATCTCTAGTTTTTTTTACAGCGAAGACACATAAAATTGAAGTTACTTTCCGGGCCATTATCATCGAGAAGTACCCGTGGCAACACGTTACATCGAATTTTTCACCGACAGAACGTGTTGCCGTAAGATGCTGTAGGAAAGAGGCACGAGGACCGGTGCAAGCGAGAAAACGCAGAGGCGTTTGAAATAGTAAAAGCGAAAGACAAGTGCGTGAGCCTGCCATCCAGAGCACTCACTGATGTTGAGCTTCTGTATACAACGAATGTGATCAGCAACTTGATCAGGGGTGCCAGGCGTGATATAGTTTTGTCAGTGCCTTCTTACACTTTTTATATGCCACGTTGTTGTTTTTATAAATTTTCAGTTGACAGACAGCACTTGTGTCGGGTAATTTCTTGTGTATTGTGGCTCACGTACACTGTCAGCCATGAGTATGTTACAAATAGCCCAATTTGCTGAATCACTGCACCGTTATGAATAAATTTCTAGCACAATAAAATCACGGATGCAGTTTCCTGAGGCAGCATCGCATATAAACAGTGCTCAGCAAAGGAATGAGGAAAAAAGTCTCCAGTATGGCGAAATTTTGCAGCATGTCAAAGAACTCGTGGGACGAAAGATATTCCACAACTAGCCCTGGAGAGCTTTGTGCTGTTTAGGAAAAATAACCAATTTGGTATAGGAGGCTTTAAAGGGTCCGGTTATGGTCAGCTCCCATAATGAGTGTTTCCAATGAAATATGTACGATTTGTTTTTCGAGGAAATGCAATCCATGATAGACCCTTTAGAAAATTGAGTCTGGCAACATGGCTCTTCCGCCATATCTCGTTCACTCGTGCGAGCTGGCGGGCTGTGCGTCCCAGTGACGCCGATGCGCACTCCGTGCAGCGCACACGAGGACCGCTTGCATTTCTGAAGGACGTGTACTGCGTTTGGACGGTACACCAATGAGCGTCTTTTAGAGGCCATGTCATTGCTCTGCAGGTCATAACAGCCCGTCCGCTGCCTGAAGAGGTCACGCAAGGGTCGCAGTGGCGCCGCTCCCTGAAGTGGCCACCATGCGCCTTTTCGGGCGTCCCACAGACTGCTAACCACAACCCACATACGCAATCATAATCACGTACCGGTGTCAGCAGCGCGCATCGCCGTAAGTGAGCAAGACATGGCGAGAAAAAAAAATGGTAGCATATCCACGGAGTGAATGATGGAGAGTGGGGCGAACCATTCGTCCGTCCATTCGTTCTTGATTCCGTCCATCCATGCGTCCATCCGCCCGTCCGTGCATCCGCCCCTGCGTCCGTTCATGCATCCATCCATGCATGTGTCTCTGTGTCCGTTCGTCCATCTATTCAACACTCCAAGTACCACCATCTAGCATCTTTTCTTCATATATTCCCCATATAGAAGCACCGCCATCCAGCGGACATTCCAAGGACTAAACGAGAGGTGGCACACGCACTTTTGTTACGGCTTTCGCTTCGTGTCTACTTCCCACCTTTAACCACCTCGAGTTCATGGTATATACTAGTTCACTGTATTCATGGCACTGCGGCCGAACGCTCGCTAAACCTTTCTAAAACCAAGGAGGTTACGCCCAGCGAGTATAACGTAGCAACCATTTCTTGTCAGATGGGGCTCAATGTACATGCCGATGGCTGCTAATGGGGAATGAGAGACAGGAGCATTCGGCTTTTACTTAACGCGCACGCCGCGAACTGTTTATTGTTCAACCAAGCACAGGAGAAATCTCCCACCGGCACCACCTTGCAGGTCAAAGTGTAACACCAGTTACCCACTACGACTACGACTACGGCTTCGAGGGACGAACGGGTGCCGCTTTAAGGAGCTTCGCCCCTAGAAGATGCGCACTCTCAGATAGCGCGTCTAAACGATGCGTTGGTCAAGAACAGGGAGCACTTATATAAGGCGCGAGTACAGTTCAGTGACATCCAAAAACGAAGAGGAAAAGGGAGAAAAGAGAATGATGTTAAGGACCGAGGCGCTGAGGTGCAGAGACAAGTTAGGACCGTGACGCTCTGGACTCGCCGAGGATACTTCAATAGAAGCACCGCTGGCATACTAAGGGCGTCCTCCGGGGAGCACTTGCAGCCCAGGGCAAGCGCGTGCAGGGAATCAAATTTCGTTAAGAAGCCCGCTTTGCTGTTTCAGGAGTCTCTTTGCACACGGTCTGACTTGCAGGCAGCTTTATAAATCAGGACCGATTACAAAGGTGCGGCGGTGAAGCGAGGTCACAAAACGAAGGGCAAAAAGGTACCGAAAGGGGCAAAAGTCACCCTAACGTAAATAGCTCCACGAGAGCAGGTCAATGAGAGAAGAAAGAGGGAGATTAAAAGACTGTGCTTGTGGGACACTGGCTGGCCGTCAGTGGCCCCGGCTGACGCTAAATCCGTTAGCAGTTTATTGAACTAAATCTTTTTCTGCAAAACACTTCCGGCATGTCATTATATGAACGAGTTTGGGCTGGATTGATATTCACACTTATCGTTACTTGTCCAGTGTTGAGGCAGTTCTCAGCTTAGGGGCCACGATACTTAGTCTTCATTAGGAACATGCGAGAACGAGTTCGCTCTGTTTGACAGTTAGGGATCGATCCCCATATAAACCATCTCTGTGCTCTGGGCAAGCTGCGCTCCACGATGTCAGTCATTTATGTGCAGAAATGAAGATGTGTGTGCTCACAAAACACAGTACTATATGTGCTAGTGAACTCTCTGCCTTGATGAGTTGCCAGTGAACTTTTGTTACAAACACCTCTCGTTAGCCGTCAGCGTTTAAGACCAAAGCCGCAATTGAAAAAAAAAAAAACGAGATGGTGAGTTTGCAAGCCTACGAAATTTTGCCGGATCTCAGTTAATTGCGGCGCAGTGTGTAAGGCAGCAGTGCACTCTGCGACTTATATTAGCGGCATTAAGCATACTCCGCAATGCATGAACGCATGGCACTGCTCACTGAGAGAGCGAGAGAATAAGGTTGACTGAAAGGCAGGGAGGTTAACCAGAAGAAAATTTCCGATCAGCACTTGCTGAACTGCTGACTGAATTTGTATCATGCACAAAGCAACGACGGATTTCCAAGGTGGGACGCAGTTCCACAGTAGAGGGACGTAAATTAAAAGTCGCAGTTTCACTGAAAAGATAAACGAATAAATGCGATAGCAACAAGTTAGAATGGCACATGAAGGACAGTACGCAGCTCGATACTTGCAGCGCGCCGCAACAAGTGTGAAGGACTCACGAAAATTGCTCACACAGGACGACTGCGAATGGTCCCAGCTCGACAATTGAAGTGTTTCTTAAAAAAAAAACTGGCATTATTATTTATTTGTGTTTGAGCAGTGCGCTGCAAAAGTCCACTATGCTCACAACAATCCTCCCAGGTATATATGTATATAGTTTCTTTTTTTTTTTTGAAAAGTGCGGCTAAGAAAAATACCCCTCTGCGTCTGCTGCCACGCGGTGGAATTCGAAGCATGGCTTGCCCATGGTTGCATACCGCGACTGGGCATAGAAATGAGCCACTTAGGGCGAGACTCAAGGGTAGGTTTCAGGCCTTAAAGAAACCTAGAGGCGTTGCTTGAAAGCTTAAGGACTTTATTGAAAGCGTGCCCTTTGCGCCTTCCATAGGGTGATACTGAACACGTTTACAGATGCCTGAACTCAGCGCTTCACAAGTGGTATATGGTGTATATGAACAACTCGCTCTTGTAACATTAAAAAAATGGGGCGTGGGGAACATTTGTCTTACGCAATGCGCTGAGAAACGAGGGGTCACAGGGTTCGGATTCCGGTTGCGCGCTTTGGAAGTATCTTCTTTGTCACATATACTTCATATGTGAAACATGATGATGACGGCGATGGCAGAAACTCACCGACTGCGTCCATATAGCCTAATTGCTATCGCAATGAAAGGGCTGAATTGTACTACAAAATATACAAACACAAATAAAGTTATGAACATCTCGCATTCTATGTCGCTATAAACTGAACTTATTACTCAGCATCTATGTATAGCTGCTTACCGGAAGCTTGCCTGCCCTGACATTGTAGCTGCCAGAATTTCCGGGCACACCTTCGTCTATAATAGTGAGTTCCAGCTACAGAGAAGCAATGCTCTCTAAAATGAAAGTATACGAAAGTGATTGAAACAATAATGTAACTGCTGTGGTAGCACAATGGCCAAAGAGTTACTACATTTATGACATAGTTGTCGCGCGTTTAGTGCCAGCTGTGGAAATGACACTTCGGCATGGTTAGAGGCGAAAAAAAAAACAAACGAAAAGATCACGTGCCTAAGTTACTTTTGGCTGCACGTTAAAGGGCTTCCCGTGTTTACGAACTGATCCGAAGTTCGCCAACACCACGCAAGACACCACAATAAATATAAATGGGACAAGCTTCATAATTTCGAAATTTCGCAGCTTTAGGGAAACTGGATGAACTTTGAAACGCCATGATTTGGTTCTCACAGCGGCCAGCACTCAAGATCATATAAACGTCAATTCGTGCAGCTGGTGGTGACGTTGTAGTCCATATGTAGCAACGTTAGGATCAGTTGCCTAATGCAGGACGCAAACGAAGTGCACGGAATACTTGTACTTGCTTAGTGATAAGCAAGAGAGAGAGAGAGAAATAAATAAAAGGAAGAGACAGGGAGGGTAACCTAGACAAACTGGTTTGCTACTTTGTACGGGGGTGGGGAAAAGGGTCGGAAAGATGATAGATATACAGCTACCAGTAAAATGACGGGGCAACGTACCATCACTTAGAGAGGGGGGATTAAAAAGTTCAAAAAAAAGGTGCTTATAATGAGAATTATCAACACAGGGACGAAGAAATGAGATTGACGGGAAAAAAGAAGTAAAAAGAAGCATGAATTATTGTAGAGTGAAGTGACTTTTTTGTTTAATCTGCATCCTGAGGTGTTTAGTTTTAACAGCATAAGTTCAGCATCAAAGTGTTTGCTTATGAATCTGCCCATCAGGCAGCCTAAAAGCTTGAAATGAACCTGCCATCTGTTCATTCCATCAATAAGTGGCTTTTTCTCAAGTATAAACAGTTAGCCTGTTCCAGTAGCAAAATTCGCATGGTGGTGAAAAGTTTCAGAAGCAAAATGGTCATATTGGTGATGAAAATAAAACGTCAACTATGTACTTTTAGCATATTAAATCAGTTTGAAAAAATAAAAAATACACGAAAGCTCGTTCAATGGGTGGAGGCACGGAAGTATCAGAAAATGTGAGTTTATCCAGGCAGTGTTTGCCAAACCACTTAAAACCACCCGCGTTTGTTCTTATTCATGCCCATGCAAATTAGGATGGTCTCTGTGGATGAGAATAAACATAACGCTGTATGCAAATACGGACACACTCCGAAATCGTAAGCGACTTTAAGGTTTATTTTAGAGGTAAATATAAAAAACGGGAATGCAATATATGCAGATATTTTAGGTGAAGTATATCAAGCAGATTTGACCGAAGCCGATCCTGTGGTTTCAGCCATTAGGAATTGAAATAAATAAATAAAATTGTAGCTACACGAGTTCCGCATTGAGCTGGATACCCTTATAGTTCACTGAAGAATGCCTAAACTATAATAGGATTGTTATTTGTTTTCGCTTTATGAGAGAAAACTACACTATTATTTCGAGGAACGCCATGTGAGGGGTTCGGGAAATTTTCCCTTCTGGTGTTCTTTAATTTGCACCTAAATCATATTACACGGGCCTCCAGCTTCACGCTCCCCATCGAAATGCAGCCGCCGCAGCCAGGATTCGATCCCTCGACCTTTGTGCGAAAGAGCGTAATAACTATGGTAATAACCACTCGACCATCGGCGTGGGCCTATAAAAGTATCACGTGCTCAACAAAGAATATTACACTAATATGCGAAGAATACCGTTAGTTTTGCTTCACAGTAATAATTGATAATCACGAAATCGACGTAGCTCTGTGCACGAGCCCAATACACATTGTTGCCCCGGAGGCTGGCTTGATATTTGACGGATATCCATTCGCCACGTCGAATAATAAAATTTATTCGTCATATGTGTATTTGCAACCATGCGATTTCGTTGTTCTCAAAAGAAGGACGCAACTTTTCTTCGTAATGACGTTTTAGTACTGATAATATTGACCAACAATGTCTTTGCTTGATGGGAAAATGTCGGCGTATGAAGAAACGAAAAAAAAAGAGGGAGCAAGGAGTCGGAGCATGCGGCGAATTTTTTTGGGGGTTTACTGCGATACTCGGCGCTATTTAACATGTAGTAACATACACCTACAATAAAGGGCGCAGCTAGAAATGTTTGTCAGGGGGCTGCGGCACCCCCTTCAAAAATGATCATTTTCGCTCTCTATGCCATGTCGAAAAAGAATTTTTTTAGGTGTGGAGGGAAGGTGGGTGAGGAAGCATAGGCCCAGCGTATCAACCACCGGCTACGCCCCTGCCTACAATGCAGGAGATATTTAGGTAGGACAACTGCCGGCCATATCGGCCAGGCTAACTACGCCTGATGCAACATCAATGTTACAACAAATTATACCACTATTACCTCCACCTCCACCTGGCTGTCTGCTTCCACAGCAAGGGGCGCAACACGTGCGCAGTCTTCCGGAGAGGGAGAATAGCGATATTGGCTGGTACGAGTGGAAGTATTTTTTGAATATTTTAGGTAGCTAAGCACCCTTCAACGGAGGCAGTACCTGTTTCTATTGTATGCACAATCATCAATGTTGTGTAATGATGGAATAAAAAGATAAGTGCTGTAAAGCGGCGAAGCTCTGTGTTTTCAGAGAAATCCAAAAGAATCCTATTAACACTCAGAGTAAATTTACGGAAAGTTTAGATTTGTCCGACAAGTGCCCGTTTGAAATGGCATTTTCAACGTTCGAGGAACATTTTCAAAGCTTGAAATCATGAATCGAAAGGAGTTCTCATGGTAGGTAAGTGGCAGGTTCGAATCCAAGTGGTGTCGTAGCAGGTGACGTCGTAGGCATCCCGTTGACACGCCAGATCAACGAAACAAGCCTGTCGCTGGGAGAACTGTGGTTGTGTGGCCCCTGTTGGATTTCGATTGAAGGATCTTCGTCCAACACGGGATGCGATCACGACTCGTCCGTGCTGCATGGCCTCGCGGTCGAGGACAAAAGGCAGCAGACGGAAAGGTATTAGGTGTAAGAACAGCGCAGAACGCGCGTTTGTTTCAACACGTTTTTAGGTTGTAGTACCAACAAACGCCGGTGTTGGCACGTTCAAACCACCCAGACATCTAAAATACACTTAGTGCCTCTACATGTTCTCTTGTTGAGATATAATTTAGCCTAATATTTCCCAGTATTGAGATCGATATCAGTGATGGGTTCTTTATTATTCACTGAGAATAGGAAGGAGGCTGGGAAGAAAAGCTAAGAACCAGCTCCTGCTGCGTTCGTAAGTACACTTTGGAGAGTGAATAGAGTAAATGCACAGGAGCTGAAAAAAGCTGGAAGGACATGGTGAAACAGGACAACCAGGAACAATGCAATTTATTGTAATTGAAAATCAATTTATTAAAAAGGCGCTTTAACAACTTATATAGGAAAATTAAATGCCAAATTTTGGATAATGGAAAAGTTATGACAAGTGAACTCTATTGAACGCAGAATGGACTTTAGGAAGTTAACTCCGAAAAAGATTTTCTGAATATCAAGAAAAATAAATTTCGAAAACGCGGAGGAGAATTTTCGCGCTTCCTGAACCTGCCTTCGTCAAAATCGAAGTCAACAGTGACACTCGTGACCAACATTGCGCCTAAGACGTGCTAAAGATATTGAACATACCATTATCAATTATAGAGGCTCGTGGTACATATATAGTGCGTACCCAGTATTCATTCTAGCTTATTATGGCTTATGTTTGTTAGCGTCTGCCAAACAGGTCAATGTTTTCTTTTTTTTTACAAAATGAGGTGCTGCATCCATAAGGGTTTTTATTTACAAAGGACAGCTGGCAATGAAAAATACATATAGAACATGAGCAAATCACTGAAGCTTTCTCTGACGGACCATTTCATCTTAACATATCGCAATTTAAACAGCGCAGAGTATCAGTACAGTACAGGCTCGACGTTTGGTTGCATATGCGCCTTTACTGTCCGTGTCTTTGGTGCTGTTTAGGATATGTTCGACCAACTAGCCGACAAGTTCACCCTTTATTACTTGTAAAAAATAACAGTCGTTGCTTCTATCTCACATCCGCATACTCTGACGTATTTGTTAACAGAGAGAATGAAACTGCTCACACAGGGCTCGCGCGTGCTTCAAGAGAGAAGAGATAAGAAAATAACAGAAAAAAAACATCTATATAAAATCCCGTTGGGAAGCAAGAACAAGGTTTGAAATAATGGCAGAGCAGCCGAGTAGGAAAAGCACGGATGACACTGCGCTGACGTAGGAACAAAACGGAAGAAAGAACGCAGTTCCGCCACAGCGAGCGAATGCAACAGCAGTGGCTGCCATTTTGTCGGAAGTTAACGCCCACCATCTCGTGGACACCGCGTCTTGTGGGCACACTGCGAGAGAACGAAAAGTGGGCCGAACCACACGCGTAATGTCTGTGAAGCCAGAGCAACCACGGTATACTATAACACCGAAGATTTTAAGATGCCTCTATAGATAGTGAAAAAAAAGAGAAATGAGAAAGAAGGCGGTGTCAACATAAGCGGATTCCTTTCTGTGACGGCTGGGCGGAAGAGCATGAGTGACATTGTTGGAGGCAGGGTGAATGACATACCACGTCGGTGCCACCTGTTTTCATAGCGAAGGGTGTACTGGTGATAGCGAACACGCGAGAACAGCAAGAGGGGCTTTGCGGATCGAGTGAGACACAATAAAATATTACAGTGCAGGGTGTAGCAATAAAGACTTGATATACAGAACCTCCATTCACACTTCGTGATTTCATATAACGTATTAGTCGTATTGAGTCTGTGCGTGCTAGCCTAATAATTAAGAGTTCACTGATATTTACGGCCTGTAATTCTTCAAGTCCTTGTCTTCTCTTTTCTTGTGTATCAATATGATGTTAGCTTTATTCTAAGACTTTGGTACTCTTCCCGTCAGGAGACACCTCGTAAGAAGGGTAGCTAGTTTTTTAACACGATCTGTCTTCCATCTTTTAGCAGATCAGATGTTACGCGATTCTCACTAGCAGCTTTGCTTCTTTGCATGCTCTCGAAGGCTTTTCTGACTTCTTCTAATATTACTGGTGGAGTTTTATCTTGCTCTCGATTAGCTTGCTCTCCGTAGTATACAAGGTATTTACAAAGATAATTGCTAATAGAGTTAAGAAAACATTAGAATGCAATCAACCAAATGAACAAGCAGGATTTCGAACACGCTACTCAACAATCAACCACATTCATACTATCAATCAGGTAATAGAGAAATGCTCAGAATACAGCCAACCACTATACATAGCCTTCATTGATTACGAGAAGGCGTTTGATTCAGTCGAAATATTCGCAGTCATGCAGACACTGCGGGATCGGGGCGTCTATGAAGCATATATAAACATCCTGGAAGAAATCGACAGGGGATCAACTGCTACCACAGTACTTCATAAAGAAAGCAACAGAATACAAATCAAGAAGGGTGTTAGGAAGAGGGGTACAATCTCCCCAATGCTATTTACCGTGTGCTTACAGGAGGTTTTCTAAGGCCCAGATTGGGAACAGTTATGGATAAGAGTTAATGAAGAGTACCTTAGTAACCTGCGCTTTGCCGATGACATTGCATTGCTGAGTAACTCAGGGGACGAATTGCAACTCATGATTACGGTGTTAGACAAGGAGAGCAGAAAGGTGGGTCTTAAAATGAATCTGCAGAAAACGAAAGTAATGTACAACAACCTCGGAAAAGAGCAGCGCTTCGAGATAGGTAATAGTGCACTTCAAGTTGTAAAAGACTATGACTACTTAGGGCAGGTAATAACCGCGGAGCCAAATCATGAGATTGAAGTAACTAAAGGATAAGAATGGAGTGGAGCACAATTCAACGCGAGCCGCGGTAACCGACCACGACCAAGGTGAGCCAATCGCGACGCTGCACCAGATGCCCACTGCGTCACCAACGATTCCGAACCAGGTAACCCCAGGTTCTGAAAACTCAAGTTCTCCGCGTCTTGTGGCCATTTCTGAGGAATCGCAGGCCAAGCCTTTGTCAGACAAGGCACCTCGTGAGGAAGGCGTCTCAGACGGAAACATTGCATCTGACGCTCCTCGCGTGGCCGCTAAGTCGACAACAAGTTCAGGTGTCATCGAGGAGTCTACATCTCAAGACGACGACGTCTGCATATACGAGGACTCCAACAGCACCACGAGTGAGGCGCTCCTACAAACTGTCGAAGACACCAGCCCCAGTGGCATAAGCCAGGACAGTGTAGACGCGTTCGTACCATCCTCGCTTAAGAACCCGGATGTCAAACGCCACCAAATATCTACCAGTTACTCTGAAGCCCCCACCAGAGACAGAAGTCCCCTGCGGACTTCGACGTGGTCCCGGAAGCCCAGAGACTCTGGTGGATTACCTGGTCGTAAAAAATGACTCAGCCGCTCGCGAGGCACCGGCTCCAACGCCTACCTAAGGTGCCCCTGAATTTGCGATATCTTATACTATGTTTTATTTTTCCCCATGGCTCTTGCTCTAAAAGTTATTACTTTTAATCCAGAAAATACGCATTACCCACCGTGATCCCAGCTCTTCCCCCATAATTTGGGCATGGCAAGAGGAGCTCGCCGAACAGTACCAACGTATTATGCGCGCTTCTTCGCTCTCGGCTGCAGCTTGGCGCTGTAGACGTCCACCGTGTTCGCACCCTGAGGTGCTGAGGTATGCACGCAGAGCTCTGCTTCGTCCACCAGGCTCGCCTGCCCACTCGCTGAACTCTCCCGCGCCAGCTGCTGCGGGTACGCGTGACTTTCAGACATTTACTCAACACTTTCAGTCAATGGCTCAATCTGTTGCTAGTGTCACTTACTCAGGATCCGTTCCTTCGCATCCACTGCTAAAAGACTTACCGCATGATTCCAACATGTCACATGACGTTCAGCTATCACCGCCATCCGATGATGAAATAAAGGGCGCATTAGACGTAATAAAAAAAAATTGGCAGATCCCACGTACAGTGGGAATCGATGGTATGCGAAGCACGAGTGAGAAAGGTTGATATGCCATTTTAAAATCAGCGCAATGTTATGATGTGGAAGTAAATTATGCCGTACTTGATTTCCGTGTCGTGATTCTCATGTTTGGATGTGCGTTTCCTTTCGTGATATATTCACGTCGCATGATACCAAATTTAGTATATGTGGAATAGCGAAACGACCGCGAGCACGCTATGAGCGTAGTATGTTGTCATGCTTCTACATGACACGCGTGTCAGGATCATCATATTTGCATTATTCATATACTTTTGTCATCTATTGATGTCACTTAACACCAAATTTGGTATATGTGGAGCTAGCTTAATGGTTGTGAGCGCATCATGAAGGGCCCAATATACTCCAATGTAGCCTTGACGTGCGCGCACGCTGGGCTCAGCGACGCTACGTTAGCAAAACGCGAGCACTCTGACGCCCCACGACCGGCGAGACCAGCGTCGCGCCGGTCGTGGGGCGTCAGAGTGTCAGAGTGCGGCCCGACGGCAACCGGTGCGAAATGCGGCATGCTGCATTTCGTGCCGTTGAGTTAACCAAACAGCACTGCGTCTCCCTCTTTTCGTGCCGCAGGGACGCCGGGCGCGCTGAAACGCGCATGCGTCAAAGCAACGCAACGCAGTGCGGCGCAGCTGCGTGTATATGGCCGGACCGGCCCCTGGCGTCGCAAGGCTTGCGTGACGCGACGAAATGAACGCCGGCGAACACGCGCACAGCGTCACGTCCAAATGTATTGGTGCCTTGACCATGGCATGTATTCATGTTTTCACGTGACACACATCTCACGATAATCATGTTCGCACCAGTCACATACCTTCGCTATCCATTGACATCACGCAATACCATATTTGGCTTGTGTGAAGCTAGCAAAACGGCCACGAGCGCATCATGAGTGTGGCATGTAGGCATGTTGTTACGTGACACGGATGTATTGATTATCATGTTTGCATGTGTCATTTACCTATGTCGTCCGTTCGCGTTGCGTAATACAGAGTTTGGTACATGTTACGCTAGAGAAACGT
Organism: Rhipicephalus microplus; assembly: GCF_043290135.1. Classification (NCBI taxonomy): domain Eukaryota; kingdom Metazoa; phylum Arthropoda; class Arachnida; order Ixodida; family Ixodidae; genus Rhipicephalus; species Rhipicephalus microplus. The sequence continues at coordinate 82,613,591 of NC_134702.1, read as the reverse complement.
CCACGAGCGCCTCATGAGCGTAGCATGTAGTCATGTTGTTACATGACACGCATCTCATGTTTATCATGTTTGCACCAGTACCATGCCTTCGTCATCCATTCACGTCCCATAATACCATATCGATATAAATTAAGGTAGCGAAACGGCTGCCAGCGCATCATTAGCGTGGCATCTAATAATGTTCTTACATAACACACATCTCATGATTATCATGTTTACACCAGTCACATGCCTTCGGCATCTATTGACGTCACGTATTACCAAATTTGGCTTCTGTGAAACTAGTGAAACCGCTGTGAGCGCATCATAAGCTTGGCATGTAGGATTGTTGTTACATGACACGCATGACATGATTTTCATGTTAGGGTCTGTCGCTTAATTGTGTTCGCCATGTTATCGTGCCATACTATACCAGTTTTGCAACATGCCGTGTGAATGAAACCACCACAAGAGGTGCAGGACCATGAAATGTAAATCATGACATTCATGACATCAATGTCATAGTTTTCGTGTTATGAAGTACGTTCTTCATACAGTCATGTTATGCCTTACCAAGTTTGGTATCGATACCATTATCGAAATGGCCAGGAGAGCTTAATGTCGTAGGCTGCTAGATAGATAGATAGATAGATAGATAGATAGATAGATAGATAGATAGATAGATAGATAGATAGATAGATAGAAAGAAAGAAAGATAGACAGATAGATAGATAGATAGATAATTGATTGATTGATATGTGGGGTTTAACGTCCCAAAACCACCATGTGATTATGAGAGATGCCGTAGTGGAGTGCTCCAGAAATTTCGACCACCTGGTGTTCTTTAACGTGCACCCAAATCTGAGCACACGGGCCTAAAACATTTCCGCCTCCATCGGAAATGCAGCCGCCGCAGCCGGGATTCGATCCCGCAACCTGCGGGTCAGCAGCCTTAGCCACTAGACCATCGCGGTGGGGATAGATAGATAGATAGATAGATAGATAGATAGATAGATAGATAGATAGATAGATAGATAGATAGATACGCTCAAAGTCGCCGAAGTTCGCTAAGAAATGCTTCGCATTTAAAAAGGGTTCGGCCCTCGGGCCTGATGGACTCCCTGCAGAGTTTTGTGCACAGTTGTGGCCTATCATTGGTCCAATTATGTCACTTGTCATTCGCAAGTGTTTCCGAGATATTACTCTTCCAACCTCTTTTCACAAAGGCCGTATAACCTTAGTTCCCAAGAAAGCCCTAATGTCCCGCGACTAGAAGATTGGCGCCCTATTACCTTGCTCAATGTAGATTACAAGCTCTTGGCCAACATTTCGGTGCGCCGAATCAGTCCATCTCTTGCAACATAATCGCTCCCCACCAGGTCTGTATTATTCCGGGACGACAATTACACGTGCATACGTGGTTAACGCGTGACAAAATTCAATACACCACTAGCCGATGTGTGCAAGAACTGTTGGTTTCCTTAGATCAGGAGAAAGCTTTTGATTTCATAGAACATGGCTACATACTAAATGTTTAAAATGCATTCGGATTCCCAGATAAGTTCATTGACCTCATCCACGCGATGTACACTAATACAGAAAGTACCGTTTACATAAATTCCCGTGAGAGTTACCCATTTAATGTCATGCATGGGGTCCATCAAGGGTGCCCCTTCTCCCCAGTGTTATTTGTCCTTGCATTAGAACCCTTCTTAAGGGCCGTTGAACGTCACTCGCAGATTCGAGGGTTGCCCCTACCCGGAAACACTCAAGCAAAGGACACTGCATATGCAGATGACATTGCTCTATATATACATAAAGAACAGTCGCTGCAGCATGCTCTTGAAACTTTCTATTATTTCAACATTATCTCCGGTAGAATGTTAAACTTTTTTATAAGCCTGTATTTTTTCATTGGTAACCCCAGCGGTCGTATCAGCATCACATAGCATTTATACAGTGGTCTCGTACCATTGCAACACTCGGAGTTACTATCACTGCATTTGGTTTACAGGAAAGCATCTGGTCATCGATTGTACGAACTCTTCCACGTGATATCAAATGAGCCAGTCACTTCGAATTCCCTATCTTGGAACGCCAGTACTTAACTCAAACAGTGTACGTAAGGAAAATTTTGGTACCTTTGCAATTCTGTCAAACCACCGCTCCACGTCTGCAGGAAAGTGCAAAGCTACATCAGTTCATTTTTTTTTTGCTCTGTTGGCACAGAATAGTTATCTCGTCCGGCGTTAGCTCAATCGCGAGATCAAGGCGGTTTTGCATTCCCCGACGTTTCCGTCACGGCTTCTACATTGTGCCTCCGCACTCCTCCGCACTTTATGACGAATACTAAGAAATGATGGCACGCCCGCTCAGACACTGGCTCGCTACCATCTGGGGTCATCACTATGTGTCTTCGTGCCGGCTAGCCAAATTAAACAAGGTCCCCAATCAACTGAATTACTATCTTTGTGTCGGGCCCTTCTGGCATTTCACCGACGTTTGGAAGCTACGTGCCCAGAGTTAGAGGTGGTCGATTCTAAAGTGGTGGACGCCATGGCCACCTTTCTACGGCCTTTGGTGCCCCAGCTTCGTCAATCTATAATGAACCACGCTTGGAAACCAATAACTGCAGCAGTGTTGCCAGGGCATCTCAGAGATTTCGTCTGGCGGTTGAGCTGGGGCTTGCTCCCCACGCGAGATAGGTTGCAGTGGTGGCAGGTGGTTCGCACTTCCACTTGCCCCAACTGCGTCATGGTAGAGACCAATCGACATGTGACGATTGAATGTGTGGTCTCTCGCCTTTTTTGGCGTGCGGTTCATGCTGGTTTTTTGGAGACAAGGTGTGCGAACTTTGGTATCCAACGGCCGATTTCCGCGCGGCCGCTTCTACGCTCTTTTAATAGTTGCGGGGCTGTTCAGCCTTTGGAGAAACCGATGTGAAGCCGTAGCTGGCAGTTACCGCCGTCGTGCTTTGTGGGCGATACTAGGAACAATGAGACGAGAGATCTTCGCGGTCCTCTCTGAGAAGCTTTTCTTCTTCGGGGAGCACAAGTTTTTGCGGCATTGGTCGTGCCCTTTCGTCAAGGTTGAACACGAAAGGATACAACTCATTTTTCGACCGACTTGGTGCTAATCAGCGCCCGTTTAGTTGTTATATAAGATTACATTTGTTACAAATCATGTTTCATTGCATATATTGTATCGTTATACCATTGTATTATGATATCGCATTGAGTTCTTGTGTACATGTATGCCAACATTGTCAAGCATATTAGAGCAAATGTCCTCACTGCAACGTAGTGATGTTGGTGGTGATACATAGATGTGCGATGTGGATGCGCCCTGTTACTAGAATTTTATGAAGCCTTTGTGTTCTGTACATATTGCAAATAATTTTTTTTAAACACAATCATCACTCTTTTGAAAAATTTAAGACCAACTTTACCCTTACATGAAACAACGAACGCATAAATCGCAGTGGCGTTAGCTGGAAAACTATGGTACCGACACGCATTGGTTTTGATTACTGCACGTACCCATACTTTCTAGACTGTGGCAAAACAGCAATTCTGGAAGAATTTCAGCTAACAGCGTTCAAGCTTGCAACGTACGAATATCCCGGCAGTAAAGGTGCCCTTACATATCCCTACATGAGAACTGCAAAACAAAAGTGACCGATACTTTGTAAATTACAAGAAAGAGAGAGAAAGAAACGAGAAAAAAGGCAGGGAGGGTAACCAGATGCTAGTATCCAGTATGCTACCCTACACTGGTGTTCGGGAATAAGGGGTTGAAAGAAAGAGCGAGAGAGTTAAAAAATAAAGAGAAAAACACAGACACACACGCACACAAAAAATCAGTCCACTCTGAGGCATTCCGACAGGCTGGTAGTTCGCAAGAAGCCCAGTAGCGCTTGCACGGCCTTCTTCTGTGATGATAAGTCATGACGATGACGCAGTATACGTTCTTCTAACAGCAGCTGGTCATCTAATAGAAAGGTATTGTCTTTCTAGGTTACATGCCGGGCAGTCACCCAGGACGTGTCGGATTGTCTCTTTGTCTCCGCAGTGTGCACAGGCGGCGGTGTCGGCCATCTCTATGTGGAACGCGTACGCACGGGTAAACCCGGCTCCCAACCATAGTCTGCACAGAGCAGCAGCGTCACCCAGTCGAAATTTTGTTGGAAGCTGCAAGCTTAACGTAGTATCAAGGGATCGTAATCCTGCATGCGGAAAAAGAGGCTCATTCTAAAGTGACATGAAGCGTTGGCGAGAAAGCATGCGGAGCCGCCTAGCAGCGTCCGTCCTAGAGAGAGGTATTGACTGATCGTTGTCTTCAGTATGAGCTGAACAGGCAGCTTGATCAGCCCGTTCATTACCGATAATTCCACAGTGGCTTGGCAACCACTGAAATATAATGTGGTGCCCTTTCTCTGTTACATGGTGTAGCATTTCTGCTGTCTCAAATACCAACTGCTCGTGCGGACCACGGCGTAGATTTGACAGAAGTGACTGCAGTGCCGCCTTGCAGTCGCAGAAAATCGTCCACCGTTGCATGCTTTGGTCGGGAATGAAACGTAACGCAGCGTGAAGCACTGCAAGCTCTGCTGCTGTTGATATGTTTCAGCGATAGCCTGTGTCCATTCGACAGACCCTTCCAACGTTTTTCTTTTTCGGAAGGAGGGGGCGAAACACCTTAGGGTGTGTGTCATTCCCTTCGTAGTAGTGGTAGTATGTATGTAGCCACCTCTAGTGTATGAATTTCTCAACAGATAACGTTGTGTGTACATATCCTTGGAAATATTATCACTAGATGACGTTAGTGGTTTTGGTGGGGTGATGCTAGCTTATTTTTAGGAGCAGACAGACAGATGGACGCTTCTCCCCACTCATCATCGTTCACTCTGTGGATATGCTTTATTTTAGGGGCGAAGCACCCTAGGCCGTGGGTTGTTCCCGCCTCCTGATTTAGTATGTAGCCACCAATGGTTTATGACTTGTTTAATAGATGGCGCTGTGTGTATATGTCCTTGGGAATAATATAGCTAGATGAAGTTAGTGGTTTTCACAGCATATCTACGAAGTGAATGATGATGAATGGGGCGAAGCATCTGTCCGTCCATCCGCGTGTCCAACCATCCGTGCGTAATACGGAAAGACGGGCTAGTTGGTTTTGTTGCATACTGCAGCTTTAATGCACACACGAGGACAAATACGACAGAGTTGTTAGTCTGCGCTGGTCCTTGTGTCTCTATTGTAATTCCCCTCGTATGTGTGCGCTAAAGCTACAGTACGTCCATGCGTCCATCCGTCCGTTCGCCCGTTCATCACTTCGTTCGTCTGTCTGTCCGTGCATGCTTCCTTTAGTTCATCTGTTCGTCCATCTGTCCGTGCGTCCATGCTTCTGTTCGCCCATCTGTCTGTCTGTCGGTGCTTCTGTCCGTTCATACGTCCGTTTGCCTGTCCGTCGATGCTTCCGTTCATTCATGCATCTGCCCGTCCATGCTTCCGTCCATGAGTACATACGTGCGTCTGCCCGTCTGTCCACCCGTGCGTCCGTCCATGCCTCGGTCCATCCATCCATCCAGACGCATGAACGGATGGACACACGGACAGAGGCACAGACTGACGGACTGATGAACGCATGGATGGATGCATGAACGGATGAACAGAAGCAAGAATGAATGGACGGACGGAATGACATCCGACCAGATGGACAGATGGACACACGGACGATTCGACAGAAGCACGAACGCACAAACGGATGATTCGCCCCCCCCCCTCATCATCATCATTCACTCCTTGGATGTGCTGCGAGTTTTGGCACGTGTTCGGTATCAGGAAAAACCACCTTCTTCGGGCGCTTCTTTGTACCAGTTGCCGTGAAATCGTTTGCAGGAGTATCCGCCCTTCACCTGTGAAAGGCAGTCGTGCCATTTGCTTTTCATTGAAATCATAAGAACTGTTGGTGGGAGTATTTAAGCACTACGGATATTAGTAATTAAAGGTTCATCGTTAGTAATCGTACTACTGTGTTCGGCTGAGCAGCCATACTATAGTACTAAAAGAAATTAAGCAGGGCGTTCATGTTTCTGAAATGAAGCCAGCGATGTAATTGTGTGTCTGTATCATATCGCGACAGAACAGAGGAGGGAGGTGTGAATATGTGATTAAGTTTTTCAGTCTCCGATTTGCTTTGTCAATTCAAGTGGTGTGAAATACCATTTTCACGTTCTTATTTAGGGACGGCTTGCTGCTCTGCCATAGTTGAGTAACAAGTACTTGAATTCGTTACACATATTTTTCTAAACCCCCCCCCCCCCCAATATGACTGCCTGATAATGTCGTTGTAGCTGTCAAGCTCCCGGGCGTCAAAGTAAGATATATTATGTAACTGTGGGTCTGCACCATATCGTGACTGGGCACATAGGGGCGGCGTAGGCATGCTATTAAGTGGCTGGTTTTGTGATTTGTTTCCCCCATGATAATCTGGCTGCCTCATTATATTGTTGCACCTTTCAAACTCCCTTGCTTCAAAACGGGCGGATGTATGGACGGGCAGAAGCACGGACGAACGGACGGAAGCATGGACGCACGCACGCACGGATAGACGAATGGAAGCATGCACGAACAGACGGACGCACAGACGAATTGACGGAAGCACGAAAACGGACTGAAGCACGGACGGATGGATGGACGAATAATGCAAAGACGGTTGTACGCACGGATGGACGATTGAACGCTTCCCCCACTCATCATCATTCACTCGGTGGACATGCTGTGAAAACCACTAACGCCATCTATTTATATTATTACCAAGGACGTATACACACCGCTATGTATTGAGCGAGTCAGAAATTAGAGCTGGCTACATACTACATAGAAAAGATGGAACGACCCACGGCCTAAGGAGCTTCGCCCCTAATACGATTTGGTCTCTCAGTTATATTTTCTCACCGCTCCCGCTCGTGTCGGGGTTACGGTGCTCAATTGCTGACCCGAAGATCGCATCATTGAATTCCGGCCATGGTGGCTACATTTCGATGAAGGCGAAATTCTAGAGCCCCGTGTACTTTGATTTAAAGGCATATTAAGGCACAAAAAATGGTCCTAATGTTCGAAGTTTTCCACAACCGTGTAAGCCGTAACCATATCGTAGTTCTGACACGTAAGACATTAACAAGTATAATTAGTTTTGTTTTGTCCACGGTTCATTGAAAGCAGACATCCAAGCAGCGTGCGGTAACAGATTAGCTCGGCGGGTTTCCCGTCACGTTTTTCTTTTGCTGCTGTTGACTGAAGTGTAAAAGGTGAGTAAAACACGCAAATTAAGGAAATTATTAACCTGAAAAGACTGCGAACACGAACGTCCTAACGACCCGTCCTCGGACTCCTACGACCGTGCCCATCTTTCCTATCTTCTCTTTGCTTCCATCGCTCACTGCCCCTGTGCCTCTCTATCTCCTTCCTCTCTCTATATATTCTATATATACCTTTTAATTCTATCCATTTATTTTCTCCTTACCCCCATCCCTTGTGAGCTACTGTTTAGGTGTCACACTATGATGCAGGCAGCTACGAGGCTCACTTTTCTTTTTTCCTTTAAGAACCACTATATATATATATATATATATATATATATATATATATATATATATATATATATATATATATATATATATATATATATATATATATATATATATATATATATATATATATATATATATATATATATATAGCACCTCGGCTCGGTGCGAGGCTGTCATAGCAGAATAGGCAGAAGGCCCAAGAACGATGAAAGTGATTGCTCATTGAGAAACTCTTCGCAGTTAATACTAGAATAGTAGCGAGAGCGAGGATGGACTTCTGATTATTCTTGACCAGTGCGGGTGCTTTTCACGTGCGCCTTTAGATCTAAATATACTGGCGGTTGGTACATTTCAGGACGTCGAAATGCTGCAGCCGTGACCCGCAAACAAACTCGCGTCCTTGGTCTCAGCAACCGAGCGCCCGGCCGGCGTAGGTTGTCCCACTGATATTTTGTTCTTCTGAAGGCTAAACATGAAAGCTGTGAACTATACGAGAACGTCAACGAGACGTTCTTAGTGCTGTCTGATAATGATATTTTTTTTTTATTATCCCCTTCTCGTAATGAGGATGGCGATTCGTGTTGAAGTCATGTATTAGTTCTCTTAGAAGCTAGCGTCCTGGCTATGTCTGGTTTTTAGTGGTTGGAGTAGGCACATAGTAGGATAGAAAGAAAGATGAAACCTTCTTTTTGTACTTGAAGGGATCAATGGAAGCAGGGGTGGCAGACTAGACTTACTCGAGCCCCCTTACTGGAGCCAAGGATGAAGGTCTGGTGGCCTGACCTTGATTCTTGGTGGCATTTTTGGCCAGCCGGAATTCCCGGAGCCGTTCCTCCAGGCACGCAGTGAGCAGCATAACCTCCAACAGTTCGCACGTGGAAGTATTTATCCTAAATGTAGGATTAGTGCTGTGTTTATTGGTGTATTTTGCTGCGTAACATGTACGGATATTTTGATCAAGGTGGGCGTGAGCCCATCCCCAACTTTGTGTAGATGTGATAGTATACCGTGGTTGTGCGTAGCGTGTGTGTCTGTGATGATCACTTTGTTGTCTGCTGGTGCTTATTTAGCGACTTGTCAAGCGGTTGGTGCGAGTCTTGCCTTATGGTAATGCATGGCAAGTTCACTACACTTGAGCATTCCGTCTTCAGCATGGCCACACCAGGACTTGGCTTTCCCGTTCTCAACCAGCTGGACTTGTCAAACCTACTGGACTTTTCGGGAGTGTATAGCTGCTGGGTGGCAGGTGAAGCTCCTGGCGGACAATTTATTGGGCAGTGTCGTAAGTGGTTCGTTATCGGGCAAAGCGAGCACCGAAGCCTATCACATGAGGTTATCTTTCAAGCATATTTAGTCGAGCATTTCAGGCTTTCCGTATGTTCATGAGAAGTTTTCTAAAAATTGAAATCTACGGTTCCGAATCAAGGTAAGAGGTACTTTAGCACAGCGGATTGCCAACTAACTTCCAGTATATTTATTAAAAATTTATAAAACGAGTACGTTGAATGATTGTGAGCAGCTGGGGACGTTGCGGCCCCGGGTAGAGCAGATCTTAACAACGCGCTTGTTTCTAGGTCACATTAGAGATGCCATTTGGCAGCACGTGAAACAGAAAGTTAACCAAGAGCAATACACTAGAGAAGACGAATGCAAACGCATTGCACAGTCATACACCTAAGCCATGAATTAGTGTTGCTTCCAGAATTTTCAGAGCCAGTGGGCTGTCCCCTAAGTCAAGTGCGAGGCGACTGGCCCCTGAAGACTGGGTCACGTGGAAATACAGGATGGCTTTTCTTACCATTGAAGAAGAACCAGTGTATATTTTACTCCTTGACCAAACCCAAACAGACTCTACGGCATGTGCGCTTCAGCTTTACTACACGAAATAAACACTTCCCAGGGAAATTACATTATGACTCCTTGCCGTATTTGACGACTTCACAACGTGAGCAAGGCCACCCTTGCACTTTAGAATAGCCGGCGTCGGACTCGCTCAAAAGCGACGGCTCTTGCAGCGTGGGTACGTGAGCAGAGTGTGTGCACGCTTTTGCGCCCCACTGTATTCGAGAAAAAAAAAGCACAATAAAGTAGGACACGTGTCTAATGCATACTTCAACGTCACGCTCAGAGCCGGGTTGTTCTCTCGAATGGCGCCTTTACGAGTTACTGGTGAAACGTGCACCTGTAGTGTGCCATCCTTGCTTCGTGTTTGTTTCATATCGACCGCAGGATGCGTGTTAGAGTACGTACGTGAGGACGTACACGATCGTGAGTGTACGCACGCATCTGTGGCTCGAACCTGCCCCCTTTTTCGGTTTTGTAACTGTTTCTCTTCTTTTACATCCGTTCCGTTTGTCGTGCAGGCAACAAAGCTCTTACGTGTACGAAAGAAGCTCGAAATTTTGTTAGTGCATTCATGAACTTTTATTCTTGAGAATCGTGCAGCCCTGATGCTAAATTACCGCATTTTCTTGCGTTTTAGTGACCCAACGTCACGCGTAAGCGTGATGCGCGAGCGATTTTCACCGAAGTGTGTATACGTGAAAAACTTTCGGCTGTCTTGACGGTTGTACGATGAAGTACGGAGCGCGGTGTCGGCGGAGTTTGTAGGAGTTGCATCATTTCATTTTTAGTACATAACATTTGTAAGACTTCGAGTTATTCTGCTTGCATTGTCACTGAACGCTTCACCACGAAGAAAATGTAGAAGAACAGAGGAAACGAAAGACAGGCTAAGGTATGATCCATACTTTGTCCATTTTGCTAGCCTACCTTTGTAGAGGCAGATGTGACAGTAAAATAGGCTGATACCTAAAAAGTACAAAAACACATAACAATAAATAGTACAAACAGAAAATCTCGAATCAGAGCAAACTATCAACTTAGTCTGTCATATCATATTATCAGATATTATACGTCAAAGCATTATCGCCTTTTTAAGTGCTCGTATAACTTTATTATAATTATTATATGACTGTTAGTAAACTTGAAATCACTACTGTACGTCATGAAATTAATTTCGCAGTAGTTTATTTCCTCAAAGCACAAATGATGGCAAATGGGCATTGCTATGTACACTCATCCTCGTGCTTAGCATGGCTGTGCCCCGCCATGGTGGTCTAGTGGCTAAGGTACTCTGCTGCTGACCCGCAGGTCGTGGGATCAAATCCCGGCTGTGGCGGCTGCATTTCCGATGGAGGCGGAAATGTTGTAGGCCCGTGTACTCAGATTTGGATGCACGTTAAAGAACCCCAGGTGGTCGAAATTTCCGGAGCCTTCCACTACGTCGTCTCTCATAATCATATAGTGGTTTTGGGACGTTAAACCCCACAAATAAATCAATGATTTGCATAGCTGTAGCGCGCGGCGGACGTCAACTCGCGTGTGCGTATTTCAGTGAGGTGAATTTCCCTCGGTTTCAAAATTGCAAGCATTGTATCTACAAATACTTTCGGTCCCCTCATTTACCAGCCCCTAACGTTGAAACTATCAAGTTTTTTTAAGGTTAAGGAATGTCTCTAATTAGTTTGTCAGGTCAAAGAAACTTAAGTAAAACTCAAGGGGACTTCTTAAAATTTCAATGGAAATCTAAATAACATTTATTTGAACATATTTTGTTAAAATAATGAAGGAAACTGTAAAAAAATGGTGGGCTGTTTTCTGTTGTCTATCGATGCTATGAAGGCACATGGGTAGACAAAAGCGGATGTCATCAAAGACCTGTGTTTGTTCACAATGAAAGGGTGCAACGCAAGAACGAGCTGTGAAAGTAAAGAGCACCGGTGGCATCTTGCGATGTCCGGCGACGGCACAATGGACCTCCGCGCGGCATCCAGCTCTGCGTTCCTCTTTCACTCCGAACAGCATGACGTGCCGCTGCCCGTCTTTGTGTCTCTGGAGAGTATATTGCGTGCCTGGGTTCCTTGCTATGTGATCGCATTAGTGGCTGCCCGCATCCTAGGGTTCTTCATCTGGGGCGGCACCGCAGAGACTCGCTGAGGACACCGGACAAAAGGTGCTTCCTCTCGGGCCACGTGCCTCATTTGTCGGGCCTCTTCCCTGTCATTCGAAGCTCCTATTCTGATGCGTGCGCCCATGCCGACGTGGCCTGCTGTCAGTGCAACTGCACGCTTCCGTGTAGTAACGTGACTCTACAACCCCCGCAAAGGAGAGGTGGCTTGAACTAACATGGTCAGTTCTCAATGAATGGATGAATCAATCAATCAATCAATCAATCAATCAATCAATCAATTCAACATTGTTATTTTCTTGACAAGTTAGGTGATGGTCAAGGACTCGAGGGTTACGTTCTTGACAATCCACGCCCTCACATGCATTTCATTCAACATTAAACGTTCTTACAGCGTATGTTACTTTACGTAGAGATTATGTAACATCACAACCAAGAGAAGGTATGCACATTTATTCGATTAGTGATTTAACGTGCCTACAAGGAACGCTATGGTATGACTGTTGGCGAATGCACAAAGCAAGAAAACAGCACAATCCTGAGTTGGGCAATTTGGTGAATGTTCATCGCGGAATATTTCACAGCGCAACGGGTTTGAGAGAGACAAAGAAAAGACACAGAACTGAAAATAGACAAAAAAAAGAAAAGAAATTTTGTTATACACTTCAGTTTCACGCATTGAGGGAATCAAAGTTCATGCCAAGCAGTCACCGTGAGTAGCAATTTTTACCGGCTTTTTCGCGTTGAGCCAAGCTGAACTAGGTGGATTGACGTCTCTGTGTATATAGAAGAGTTGTGTTGATTTATGCGGGGCTTATCAGACAACCCGTTTAATCCGGCTTGTAAAGTGTAACTCATGGCCTGACATAGGCACTCAATTTAAAGAAGATTTAAACAGCCTAGAAAACACCGAACACGCAGAAAGACACAGACATAACGCTGAACTCCCGACTGTTTTTACTGCTTCGAAATCAAGGCCTTTTTATAGAATGCATTACAACAAACGGAAATACTGATGAACAGAAATACTCTTTACGGAAATACTGATGTGATGCTTCCACGTGATGAGAGTGAATGGTGGGTGGGCAGTCTAAAGTTTATAAAGGGCCCTAAACCACAACGAATTCAAAATCGAGAGAGTGTACTTTCTTTGGCGGCTTCACTAGCCTTCCTAGAAGCACAATCTCCTCCTCGCCAATTATTTCTTCTTAAAACTCGTGAAAGGTCAGCACTAAGCGTAGAGCTAGTGAGGATATCGCGCTTTTCGAAAGCACACTGCTATCTTCTCTTGCGCTTTTGCGAACGCAGAAACCAAAGTGAACTTATTTGATCGTCGTACGACACGGGGCAGAACGGGTGCGCGACTGCATAGCGAAACAGGCAGGCAACAATTCACAGCAGGTATATCTAGTATATCCACCAATGGAGGGCTCATTTCAATCTGTCGTCACCGAAGCAAACTGTTGGCATTACGAATTTCGCCGAGAGGATGGCATATACAAAAAAGAATGACGCGCTTGTTTTAGGGGCGAAGCTCCTTACAGCGGCACCCGTTCGTCCCTCGTAGTCGTAGGAATAGTCTTAGTGTGTAACCAGTCTTACATTTTGACCTCCAAGGTGGTGCCAGTGAGAAATTTCTTCCGTGCGTAGTTGAACAATAAAAAATTCGCAGCGTGCGCATTAATTAAAGCTGAATTCTCCTGTGTCTCATTCCCCCTTACCAGCCATTGGCATGTACATTGAGCGCTATCTGACAAAAAAGGGATGCTACGCTATACTCGCTGGTCATAACCTCCTTGATTTTAGAAAGGTTTAGCGAGCGTTGGACCGCTCGCTAAACAGCGAACTAGTATATACTATGAACTCGAGGTGGTTAAAGGTGGGAAGTCGACACGAAGTGCAAGCCGTAAGAAAGTGTGCATGTGCCACCTCTCGTTAAGTCCTTGAAATGTCCGTTGGATGACGATGCTTCTATATGCGGAATATATGATAAAAAGATGCGAGATGGAGGTACTTGGAGTGTTGACTAGATAGACAAACGGACGCACAGAAAGATGCATGGACGGACGCACGGATAGCTGCACGGAGGAATGGACGCATGAAGGGACGCAGGGGCGGATGCATGGACGAACGCAGGGATGGACTCACGGATGGACGTGTGGACGCATGAACAGACGCACGCATGGACGAGCGGATGGACGCATGTACGGGCGGATCGGTGCACGGATGGTCACACAGACGAACGCATGGACGGACGAAAGCAAGAACGAATGGATGGACGGATGCTTCGTCCCACTCTCCATCATTCACGCCGTGGATATGCTGCCATTTTTTCATATTGTAAGAGGTTGTTTAAGGGCCCTTAGACACCTGAAGCACACATGATAGAAAGCGAAAGTAAAAAAAATGATAAAAATTTAATTAGAAACATGAATTGTAAAACCAACTGGGACACAAGATAAAAACCAAACAAGCTATGTTAAGGTCTCGACTAAAAATATGAGAAAACGTGGTTAACAAAGTGCTGTTCAGCCGTGCGTTTCAGGTAACTTAACTCATTTTTAGAGAGGGCAGTGTGAAACAACTTGCACAATTATATACCAACGCGTTCAAGCATTCGTTTTCGCACTTACGTTAGATCAAGCACGCTCCTGGCTAAAAGTTTATATGCCACACTTCATATAAACGAATACTGTAGCGGCCTGGGAATTTTCGATCCCCTCTGTACGTCAGCTTTATCGCAATGAAGGGCAAACTACGCTGCGATGACGTCGTTGGCGTTTTAGCGTAACATTTGACTCCTGCTTGTGCAGTGACAGGTGTACACGTAAGTATGCATATTACTATGTTATAAAAGCGGATAATCACTCCTCAATAAAAGCGGGCGTTGTCTCGACGTGGCGCTTGTATAGGGTCTTTTTCCGAAGCACCTTGAAGCACTGTCAGAGTATGGTGGTATAAGGCTTGACTGCCACGCTGAATGCGTGGGTCTGATTTCGGCACGAAGCCTTCATTTTTTCATCCTTTGCTTTTATCTTCATTTTTCATCCTTCGACAATGGCGAATACGTCGGTTCCACATTTTCACCTACTCGGGCTCCTTCTCGTCACCGGGTTAGTATTATTACGAGGTTGAAAAGTGTGGGTGGATATAAACTGAATCACCCGTGGCACATACTCGCATACCACTGACAGAAGTATGCGGGTATGTGATACACGTCCATGGCGAAAGGGCTGCATGACACTTCCGATGAAGTCATACATTGATAATTTTCGATGTGGTAGATGCAAAGTCAAGGAGGCGAGCACGCGAGTGCCGAGGTATAGATGGTTGGACAGACAGACAGACAGACAGACAGACAGACAGACAGACAGACAGACAGACAGACAGACAGACAGACAGGCAGACAGACAGACAGACAGATAGATAGATAGATAGATAGATAGATAGATAGATAGATAGATAGATAGATAGATAGATATATAGATAGATAGATAGATAGATAGATAGATAGATAGATAGATAGATAGATAGATAGATAGATAGATAGATAGATAGATAGATAGATAGATAGATAGACAGATAGATAGATGGGCGCATGATACGCTACATTAGGAGCAATATGTACTAAGTTGGGGTTTGTGAAGCGTCACTCATCCCGAAAGCGTGCATGATGGTCGATACGTGCATGATAGCTTTAGAGAGCGATTCACTCTTTAAAGGAATCCATTCACGTCATGTATGGCGCAAGGAATGACGAGCGCGGAAAAAGAAATGAACATATGAGGAGTGGCTGTGCGCACGAATGTTAGCTTACTTTTCTGGTTTATTTGGAAATACGTGTAAGTACAGTGGCAGCAATAAGAAGGGAGGAATTAAAACAAGAGCACTGGGAAAAGAATGAAACAAAGAAGAACATCCTGAAAAGAAATGGAGTCTTTATCTAAAAGCTGACATCGCAAGAAAGTATAACTTAGGTCCTTCATACAATGTCATCCAACATTTTGTGTTTATCAGGTATATGTGGTAGCATAGTTACAATATATTGCTGCCGAGGAGCTATAAATGTGTATATAGCGATGGAGCAGGAGGAGAAAAACGGGAAGCCCGGTATGTTAGCCTCCCATACATGTCTATGGTAGCCTATGCATCGAGCTTAAAGTTCTTGTTGCGTGGTGGATTCACCGAGAATACCACATTTTCGCCTCTGCGCTTTCATCGATGCTCGCATGGTGGCGTCCGAGCGGCACGTGATCCGCAAGCCGCAATCGATGTGACTGCCAGATATTTTAAGAGAGAGGCGCGAAGCGAGTGAAAGCACGGCGCTTGCATCGCAGAAGCACGCCGTAAGTGCAGGTATGGCCAGCTGCTTTCGTTTCGCCCGCGTGGCGCGAACTTGTGCTGTCCGGAAGTGAATTTTTTTTTGTTCCTCCCGCCACCCGGAAGACGGTCGTTCCGCGTGGACGGTGCGTCACGCGTGTTCAGCGCTGTCGAGCTATTTTGCGTGGCTGCCGTTTTGTCAGGGACAACGTTCTGTGGTTTGGAACTTTGTGAACGACAGCGTTCGCCGCTCGGCTGTCTGGATTTTTGTTCCGTATGTTGTGACCTGTCTTGTGACAACATGCGAGTGTTCACAGGAACTCGTGAAAAGTATGCATTTGTGGGAGAACCGTGACCGGAAACCCGATATGGGAGGAGCCTGAAGAAATTTATTTTACATCAATCACGGTGAGTTGACAAACTGCGCATTTAACCGCTTGATTTTGCAGCTGCGACGCTTCATTTCCACGTTTAGATTGCTGAAAAAAAACTGCGCTAGAAACGAAGCCTTTGACCCAGTAAGCATGGTAAAACTTGTAGCTTAAAAAGGAGGACGAGAATGATAAAAGTAAGGGCTCGAGAACGCTCATATGTATTTACAGGAGACTGTTCAATAAGCCAAAGTGATACATACACGTTGACCAATGAGGCTCATGAGCTCAGGCTTGTGGTGGGACCAAGAAATCATAGATATAAAATACGAAAATCCAAGGGGAGGGAACAGAATAAATGACGCATTTGAAATGCTACGCATTGTCTTGTGCGAAGCAACTCAACTGCGTCATGTTCCAAAAATCAAACTCTTTCTCCGATAAGGCAGTACATTTCACTACTAATAGAAGAAGTCACTTTTCTGGTGGTTTCGACTGCCTAAGTGGCACAAGCGCTTATTTCCAATAACCCCGTTGGTTGTAAGCGCATCATGCTGACTTCGCTGTTTTGTTGTGTACCCTGATTGCGTCATTGGTTTTACCATGTGTCGCCATGGAGTTTTCTATTTGGCTTAATTTCACCTGTGGCCCTGCGTGGTCTCAAGACGAAGTTCAGCAAATTTACAGCAGTTCCACTTCCTCAGATTGAGCTTATGTGGCTCATCAATTTAAATCGGGTCATGAAGTTCACAGTGATCCATTCGTTTGTCCGAAACAAACGCCGAAACACAACATACAAAGCCGCAAGTGCATTCGAAGCCTTAAGCACGAAAATTAGACGAATCTAGTGTTACCCGTCATTTCCTATAGTGACTGAATGATCGCAGCGACATCTGTCCCTATAGTACACATTGCTACGTATCAGTGCCATCACAATACAGAAGACGAAGAAAAGGACGACCGAAGAGAGAGTGGCGTGAGCTCTTCGTATCGGCAGCTCTGCTTGCCTAACCAATTGTAAATACATATGTGCGTATTCCCTCAAGTCTGTGTCTTCTGGGTCTGCCTTCCCCGTGACATATTTGGTTGAATCGCGCGATCCCCGTCCTTGCCACGGAACTCCGCAGCGGTCATTCGCTCGTGGCATTCGGCATGACTTGCCAGGAACCGGTTACATCCACTCCTGTCATTCAGTCTTCATCAATGAGTCTGCCTTCTCCGAAAAAAATATTGGAGGAAACTGTGTATCAGCACCAGCAAGCGCAATTTTTGTTAAGTGCATTTTTACACCATTTCAAGCGTGGACAAGACACAAACGCTGGCTTTCAACTGAAAGTTACTGAAAGGCCTGGATACAACGCATGGTCGACGAATGGATTTTCTAGGCAATAAATCTGATAAGGAACCGTGGTCAAAGCATTGAAACCGTCGTAGGCGTGGGCGTTCCACTACGAAAAGGTAAGAAGCAACGTGACTTTAAGTAATCAACAATGTTTAACATTTAAAATCAGAACGTCTGGTTTTGAAAGGCTACAGGTGGTTTACTAATTAAACACGCCCTGATTTCACGTTTTGTATATCCCTATACCTTAAAATTTTCGCGTGAAAGTATGTATATGTGGTGGAAAAACAATTGCTGCAGCGAATTCCACCGTGTGCCCGCATTATTGGCCATTGATTTTCTTGTGTCACGCAATTCTCTGGAGCAAATTTTCATGCCTTGAAGGGACACGTTTTGCACAGTACCTTGACTTCTTGACGCAGTCGCTTGACATTTTATGAGGTTTACCAAACTACTTAATTTATCGTGCAGTGACTAAAGAAAAAAGAAAACAAAAAGGAGTTCTCTTTTCTGGTGTAATTAGTTACTCCTGAATTCAAGCTGCTTTCTAAGAGTCGAGGCAGATCATTTAATAAATTGAACTCCTGATTGGTATGAATGGAAAGAGTATCACAGATGAAGACAGGGACACGAAAGAAGATACACGTGGTCTCTTCTTTTGTCTACGTGGCATCTACGCAATACTATTTAATGATGCATACCTGTTCACCCAGATAGCTTAATTGACAATAAAAACAACACATCTTTGGCCGTTAGCCTTTATTATCAATTAATCCCGATCCCGTGAAGTCATATAAATTGGCGTGAACTATTTTGTTGTAACTTCGCGGAAGTTATAGCCCGAGGATAAAAAAAAAATGTAGAACCACAGTGATTTGCCAAAAGAAATGGTGATGTCCTTGCGCTGGAGATGGCAACCTACATTTCTGTTCATTGTGTGTATCAAACGTTCGCGCTGCGTTGAACAAACTAGACAACGTTTTTAGAAAACCCTCGCGGATGGGCCCTATGCGTCTTAGGCTAGCAAAGCGACGCTGTTTTTGAAGTATACCGAAAGAGATAAGCAATCAGCAGTACACGTGTAACGGTGCATGCCTCACACTGATAGCACCTCGCAGCACTAGTTTTGAAGCTGTCCTTGATACTCTGTGCACAGACTAGCTCTTGCAATTACTCCATTTTGCCTTCACGACAGACTAACATCGATAGGAATCATTCTCGAATGCCACTATGAAAACAATGGCAGCATATACACGGAGTGAATGATGGAAAGTGGGGTGAAGCATTCGTCCGTCCATTCGTTCTTGCTTCCGTTCGTTCATGCGTCCGTCTGTGTGACCTTCCGTGCGTCCATCCGCCCGTCCTTTCCTGTGTTCGTCCATGCATCCACCCCTGCGTCCGTCCATGCGTCCATCTGTCCGTGCATTCATCCGTGCATCCGTCCATGCATCTGTCTGTGTGTCCGTTCGTCCATCTAGTTAACACTCCAAACACCACGATCTCGTATCTTTTCATCATATATTCCGCATATACAAGCACCGCCACCCAGCGCACATTCCAAGGACTAAACAAGAGGTGGCACACGCACACTTTTTTATGGCTTGCGCTTCGGGTCAACTTCCCACCTTTAACCACCTCGAGTTGAATTTATATACTAGTTCTCTGTGTTCATGACACTACGGCCTAACGCTCGCTAAACCTTTCTAAAACTAAGGAGGTTACACCCAGCGAGTATGACGTATCAACGCTTTCTTGTCAGATAGTGCTCAATGTACATGCCAATGGCTGGTAATGGGGATCGCAGCGTGTGCGTTAACTAAAAGCCGAATGCTCCTGTCTCTCATTCCCCCTTAGCAGCCATTGGCATGTACATTGAGTACTATCTTTTATTGCTCAACAACGCACAGAAGAAATATCTTACCGACACCGCCTTGGAGGTCAAAATTTTATGCTTGTTACACACTACAACGGCTACGAGGGACAAACGGTTGCCGCTATAAGGAGAGAGAGAGTAAAACTTTATTGAAGGGGAAAGGGAGAGGGGCGTTTTAGAGCCTTTATGGTTGGGGCCCTACGTCCAGGGCTCCACTGGCCTTAGCCGCCCGCCGGACTTGATCCAGTAGTGCGAGCTGCACTCCTGGGTCCGAGCTAGCGAGGTGTGCCTCCCACTGCTCCATACTAGGTGTTAAAGGTTCGCCGAGAAAATTGGTTATGTCGCTTGGTTTACGATCGCACCCCCACGATATGTGGTAGAGAGTCGGTCTTCCGCCGCACCACGGACATACAGCCGGGTAAAGAGTTGGATGTATCGCGTGTAACTTCAGTAGGTGCGGAAATACATCCGTTTGAATTTTTCTAAGGTCAGTGGCCTCTTCCCCATTAAGGGATCTGTGAGGTGTTCCACATTTTTGACGCGTGAAGCGCTGGTGAGCTAGAATCTCCCTAGGTAAAATTGGCATGGTCAATGAAAGAGATGGATTCTCCGCTCGGTTACAAAACGCACGAGCTAGAGCGTCCGCCCTTTCATTGCCTTCGAGACCTGCGTGTCCCGGGCACCAGATCAAGCGATGGTGGTGAGTGAGTTTGGATCCTAGCAGCCTCAGCCCCATTGCTGGAAGGCGGCCCCTTAAAAAGAGCCGGCAGGCTTCCTGGGAGTCGGATAAAATAACTGATGGCTCCCCTCTACGCTCCTGAAACCTTAAGGCTAAGGCTATGGCCATCGTCTCCGCCTTTGTAGCCGAGGTCGTGCGTACGGAGGCACTCGTTAGCAGCGTCATGTTGTTGTCGACAACAGTAATTATGTGTCTCTGCCAATCGAAACTGGCCGCATCGACGTACGCGACATTTGAAGCTGAGCCGAATTGCTTTCGAAGCCAGTTTACCCTCGCAGTACGTCGCTCAGCGTGAAAGTCGTGATGCATATTTTTGGGCACCGGTGCGATTGAGATTCGCCTGCGGACCTCTTGGGCTACGTCGACCAGCTCCTCATCAATGTGCTGTGGGTGGGGCGAAATTCCTATTCTAGTGAGTATCGCCCTGCCTGCTGAAGTTTCACTTAGACGATTCCTCTGAGACATGAGGACTGCGGCACTGAGCTCAGCATAAGTGTTATGTATACCGAGAGCTAGGAGCCGCTCGGTCGGTGTGCTGGTGGGTAGACCAAGTGCTGCCTTAAAAGCGCTTCTAATGAGCACATCCACCTGGCTCTCCTCACTTCTGTCGAGTGAGTGGTACGGTAGGCCATACGTCACTCTGCTCAAAACTAAGGCCTGGACAAGCCGGAGAGTATCCTTTTCTTTCATGCCTTTTTTATGATAAGTGATGCGACGGATCATTCTAGCTATCTGTTTAACCGTAGTCTTTAAGGTGGTTATCGTGTGACTGGCTTTGCCATTGCTTTGGACCCAGAAGCCAAGTATACGGGCCTGAGTAACCTCGGCTATGGCATGGCCGTCTACCTGTAAGTTTATGTCACCGTTACTTTTGTAATACTTACTGTGTATTCTTATGAGTTCAGATTTTTCAGGCGCACAGCTCAGCCCACTTTTTCTTGCGAACTCTGCCACAGCTGTCGCAGCAGCCTGGAGGGTCTGCTCTTTCAGCGCCAGTGAACCCTTCGTAGCCCAGAGTGTGATGTCGTCCGCATACAATGTATATCCAAGGTGCGGGATTGCTTCGAGCTCGTGAGCAAGTCTGCGCATAGCTATGTTAAAGAGCAAGGGGGAGATGACTGCCCCTTGCGGTGTGCCTTTATTTGGCATCGAGAACGGCACCGACCTCGTGTCGCCTATTCCAATAGTTGCCGTCCGCCCAGAGAGGAAGGATTTAATGTAGTTAAATGTACGCTTTCCGCAGCCGATTGTGTTGAGTTCAGAGAGAATGGCCTCGTGCGAAACATTATCAAAGGCCCCTTTGAGGTCGAGGGCCAAGACCAAATGTTCGCCTCCCCTGGGTACGCAACTCATGACCTCTTCTTTTAAAAGGAGGAAGGCATCCTGGGTTGAGAGTCCGGAGCGAAAACCAATCATGGTAGCGGGAAACAGATTTTCTTTTTCAATGTAATTTTGAAGCCGTGTCTGTACTACTCGCTCGTAGAGCTTGCCCATGCACGAAGTAAGCGAAATGGGCCGCAGGGCTCCGAGCGATGGTGCTTTACCGGGCTTTGGTATAGTTATTATTTTGGCTTCCTTCCACTCCGGAGGAACGTGACCTTGGGACCAGCAGTGGTCGTTAAGAAATTGCGTTATCTGCTCAAGAACCTCAGTGCTGAGGTTTCTTATCATAGCGTTTGTTATACCATCCGACCCCGGCGCAGAGTTCCGATTGGCTGCCTGGGCTGCCGCGAAAACCTCTTCTTTCGTGATTGCGGCGTCTAATGTGGCATTCTCGCTGCCGATGTACTCTAATGTACATGGCGGAACCACATCAGTACCGATATAACGGTCTTTAAGCGCCTGGATCAACTCTCCGTCGGTGCCGGGGTAGCTGTGTACTATTCTTTGAAGAATGCGGTTCATGGAGGACTTAGATTTGTCCGGCTCCAGCATGGACCTCAGTATCGCCCACGTCTGGCTAGTCCCTAGTGTACCGCGGAGAGAACCGCAAAACTGCACCCAACCATCGGTGGCAAGTTTCGTTGCGTATTCATTCGCTTCCTCCGACAGAGCAGCGATTCGCCTGTAGAGGCAGCGGTTGAGGCGTTGTTTTTTCCATCTCTTGATCAGGCGTCGCCTACTATCCCACATGTGCAATAGGTGCCGGTCTATCGCAGGCGCCTCAACTGTGCGCGCTATTTTCTTAGAGGTGGCATCATGCGTTTCTCGAATGAAAGCAACCCACCCACTGACATCACAGGGCGTTTGCTCCGGCAGAGGGCGCTTTCGAAAGGTCACCCAGTCTGTCATCACAACGTCACCAGCGACACGACGAACTTTTGGTGATGCTATAGAGGTGCTAAGAATATAATGGTCACTACCAAGGTTTTCATCGAGGTTTGACCACGTGGCATTTTTAATGTTGAAGGTGAAGGTCAAATCAGGGTACGTGTCCCTGCTAATGCTATTACCAAGCCTGGTGGGTGCTGTTGGCAGAGTGATAAGGGTAAAACCTAATTTAGACGTGGTGTTCTCTAATAACACTCCCTTGGGTGAATCCCGGACGTAGCCCCAAGCGGTGCTCGGAGCATTAAAGTCGCCCACCACCACTAATTGATCTCTGGTGCCAACGGCTCGAACTGCCTCGTTTAGGAGTGGGCCGAAGTCGTCTTTCCGGTTTTTGGGAGGACTGTATATGTTTAAAATTTTCGTTCGTACTTTTCCTCGTTTTTGTGGGAAGACATCGATAATTTGGTGATTAATGTCAGTCTGATCGTAATGGTCTAGCGCGACTGTCATGAAGTTACTCACCAGCGCTGCAACGCGGGGGTATTTTGGATCGTATAATGTGTAATATCCCTGCAATTTGACGGGACGGTTCCCAACTTCTTGCAGGCATATTACATCAGGTGGGATTAGTGCCGAATGGATGTAATTCTGCAATGCCGCCGCTCGTTTGTGGAACGTGCGACAATTCCACTGCCAGATTTCTAGGTGGTCGGAGTTTTGCGTGGAATTAGTTCGCGCCATGGTGACTACTGCCTTTATTGGGGGGTGTCTGCTTTCTCCGTGATTCGACGGTCCTTCGGTAGTGGACTGCTCGCGGAGGTAACACTGACCCGCTTGTTGATGGCACGCTGAATGCCTACAACTGAGTCATTAACGTATCGTCTTTGTTGTTCCGTTTCTGCTGCAAACTCTTTCCTGTACTCCGAAAACATTTGATGCATTTGCTGCATCATCTGCTCTCGGAGTTCAGACGCTGCTCGTTGCTGTTGTGATTGGAGTTCTCGCATTAAGTTCCGCAAGCTCTGCAACTGTTCCCCCATCTGTAACTGGCTAACGTGGGCCTCCTCGCTAAACCTCTGAGGTATGTCTACTTTCGCCGTTCCTCCCTCCAAAGAGTGGGCTACGGTTGCCCTGGAGATAGCATGAGTGGCGTTGTTGTTCGCCTCTAAGGCGTTAAGCCTGGCTTCAAGTTTGGTTTCTAAAGATGATATGATTTTGTGGAACTCCCGGCGTTCCTCCTTAATCTGGCATCGAAGTTTCTCGTTTTCTAAAGCAAGCTGCTTATTCTCGGCAACCATTTTCTGATATTCGGGATTCTCAATTAAGGGAGCAGATGGAGACGCAATCCTCGCCCAGCTCACCGTGTTTGCTGGCTGGCAGGCGGCTGCCTCCGTCCCCTCTTTGGGCGGCGTCAAGATTTGTACCAGCGCTGTCTTCTTCTGCTGCTGATGCTGCTGCTGTTGCTGCTGCTGCTGTTGCTGTTGCTGTTGCTGCTGTTGCTGCTGCTGCTGCTGTTGATGTTGCTGCTGCTGTTGCTGCTGTTGGTGCTGCGGCTGTTTGTTGAGTCGTTTTCTGGACGCAGACTGGGCTCGACCCTTTGAGGAAGCCCGTGACTTGGATCTTGAACGTGAGCGTGATTCCACTGACGAGTCCCGCTCGGAGCTGAACCAGCGTGGATGGTGCCTCCGTTTTGGCTGATCCACTCGGGACCTCCTAGGCGGAACGTGTTTAAGCTTCTTCTTGCACATTTTGTCACCTGTCATATGGTCCTCACCACATATCACGCACTTAGGGGTACACGCGTGTCCTTGTGCGGGTTCACGTGTTCCACACGTGGAGCATACATTGGCGTCGGGCGTTGGGCACACGTCAGTTCGATGCCCTGTGGAGTGGCATACCTTGCAAGCCTGCCTCGTAGGCTTGTGGGGATAACAGATGGCTTCCGCTCCCATGAAATAGACGCACCTAGGCAGTGTGCTGCCCGTGAAGGTAATGATGGCGGTCTTCGTAGATCCGAGCATGCGTGCCCGCTCAATCTTGACCCCCTGTGTTCTCACACGGAGATTCGCCATGAGTTCTGCTTGAGAAGTCCCCGACGGAATACCATGGACTATGCCTCGTAGGACGTCCTCAGGATCCGCCACATACGAGTTGAATGAGTGCACTCGTCCCCTGATATTCAGATGCGTGATCTCTCGCAGCTCTTTGGCTACATGCTCGTGGGGCGTCGATACGATGATAATATTCGAGCCCGGGTGGACGCGCAGCATGAAGCTACCACCGTCGAAGTGTCGGTGGCAAGCGTCTATTACAGCGGTGGAAAGTTCGTAGCCGAGTATGTCTTTTACGGCGAGGCCTTTGTGAGGCCTAAGGATGATCTTTATGTCGTCCTTTGGCAGGGGCGGGAGCGGACGGCGACTTCTCGTACGACGTCGGCGCTTCACCTGACTTCCCTGCTTCGGTGGGCTGCTTGACGAGGCGTTGCACTCCACAGCTTCTGACGCGTTTTTCTGGTTTTTCTTCTGGTTCTTCTTTTGCCGGCGTGTCAAAACCGTGTGCCAGCCATCCTCCGTCCATGCGGCACCATCGTGGCGTTCCCCTGCAGACACATTGTCGACTTCTTCGGACGAACCCTGCGGTGACCAGGTCTGAACGTCCATTTGAGTGGTTTCTGTAGCAGACTCCTCATCTGTGTGAATCAGTGGCTGCTCCTGAGGAGACCTCGGTGTTTCCTGAAGAGCGTCCATCCGCCGACGCTTGAGACGCGACCACGACGCAGAAGCCGCTATGCGGCGGTGCGTCTGGCCGGGCGCGACGGTCGCTGCCTCGAAGTTTTCAGCTTGCAGAAAACCGAAAAACAGCCACTCACCGCTGAAATTCGACGTTCACTGTTCGCTGTACTTTCACGAATCCGATGCACTTCAAACAACCAGAAATCGCCGAAAAACCATAGAAAATCTCGCCGCTATAAGGAGCTTCGCCGCTAAAATTGTGTCTGAAAGCAAGTAGGACATTATTAATTTTTTAAGGGACAACCAGACTCGCAGAGTGGGCCTAGACTGATACTGATGCCGTGTACCAGGCCCGTTACTGGGAATATTTTTTCGGGGTGTTGAACACTTGTCAAATGCCTTGAGAAAACCTACTTTGTTAATCAATGTCCTCGGCAAGAAAGAGAGAGAGATAAAGATGCAAGGAAAGGCAAGGAGGTTAACCAGACGCACATCGGGTTTGCTACCCTGCACTGGGGAAGGGATGAAGGGGAGAAAAGAGGTTGCAGAGAGATAAGAAGGTACACACAATCACGAGCACACTCGGGGGAGCACACACAGTGTACAGGCGGTCGCTCAGGTTTGTTGACTTTAAGTAGAGTGGGAGTGCTTTAGTCGCTTTCTGCGCAACCGAGGCAGAGGCCAAAGGTCCTAGAATCTTCTGCACACAAAATGGCCTGGAGTCAAGTTGATTCAAAACCATCCGGAGCTGGCATCGCTGTGTGTCGTAGCAAGCGCAGCTGCACAGGACGTGTTCAATGGTCTCTTCAGCTCCGCAGTAGTCGCATGTAGAAGTGTCTGCCATACCAATGCGAAAGAAGTACACCTTCGTGAATGCAACACCCAACCAAGGGCAAACTAATCCTCGGCAAAACGTACACCTGAAGTAAAGTAGCTAATCGGGATGATCGGAACAGACTCATCAGCGCTCAGTTTGTCGTGCACGTTCTTGGGTTTTCGTGCTTTTTTGTGCACTGAACGTGATAAAAACGTACACCACCATCCCAATTTCGAGCGTGGGGAAGTCCCGGGTCCCTAGCTTCTCCCCATTTCCTGGCTACGGGCCTGCCGTATATCACATAAGACTGCTGTACTTTGATGTTTTGTGCGTGTGCGCTTCTTTCTTTCTTTCTTTCTTTCTTTCTTTCTTTCTTTCTTTCTTTCTTTCTTTCTTTCTTTCTTTCTTTCTTTCTTTCTTTCTTTCTTTCTTTCTTTCTTTATTTCTTTCTTTCTTTCTTTCTTTCTTTCCTTCTTTCTTTCTTCCTTTTTTTCTTTCTTTTTTCTTTCTTTCTTCCTTTCGTTCTTTCTTTCTTTCTCTCTTTCTTTCCTATTTTCTTTGTTTCTTTCTTTGTTTGTTTCTTTGTTTTTTCTTTCCTTTTTTTTCTTGCTTTTTTATAATATGATATTCAAACTTCCCCATTCTTTTCACTTGTAAAGAACAGACAGAATACAGGTTTTTTCGAAACTGCTTAACACTTGATTTCCCTCTCTTTCCTATTTTTCTTTCCCTCTACTTTCTGTCTTTCATTTCCTTTCTCGTAGCGCAGGGAAACAAACTGGACTTACTCTTCTTTCCTTCCTTTCCTCCTCTCCTCCTCCGTTTGCGGCCTTTTGTTCGTGTGAACCATGGAGCCCTTATTATTTGTGACAAATTAAGACTAGATTGTTGCTGCCTCACTGCTCGTATTGTATCTTTGCGTGCGTCGGCTCTGTCGGCCAACTCTGAGGCGAGCGACACTTCATGAATGATTTCTTTACTGTGACTTAGTGTATAGCACCTGGTTTTCAAATAAAACCTGCTGTAGACATGTTATCACGCCGAGAACCCAGCCTCACAAAGGCAGCTCACGTAGCACCTCTATAAGCATGGTATTTTGCCTGAAAATGTTCCGTCGTTTGATTCCTACAGCTGTCACAGACTGTAAATCTCGCATGTGTGCATTCTTGGCTCGAATACTTAATCGAGGTTTCCTCCAGAGAAAACTCGTCGTGCGAAAGCGGCACGTATTCCCCAGTAGAACTGCAGTTTCTACTATGGCGAGATAATGTTTTTTTTTATTTGCTTGTCAAGGTCAATTAAAAGTAAGAGAGAAAAAAATTCAAGGAAAACAGACAACTTACTTTGTTCAGCTGCTTACGAACAAATTATAAATTATTTTTTTTCTTTATTTTGTGCTTGCGTGGTGCAAAGATTGTTTATAAGGGCGGTTAATCTAATTCTTGAGATGCATACGTGTTGCGAAAATGTGAGCATCGATGCAGCGCAATATTCCAGTTAAGGAGTTTTTTTCTGATAAGGTCTGTACGTTTATGAGTGTTAAATTATTAACTTTGCCACTGAGTGTGGACTGTTTGTTGTGAACAATTATCGTGAGTAAGCAAGTAAGCAAACAAGCAATATATTCTAGCTCTCTATATTTCATTAATCTGCGCTTGTGCTCGTAAATATCAGGGATGCAAGCGTGCGAAACTGCGATATTCTTTTAAAGAATGGTGTGGTGTGTGAATCCAGATCAACTTATACTACCTGAGCTCTTTTAACATGCACCTCAATCTATAGACTCACGCGGGTGCTCTTTGTGTTGCACCCATAGAATTGCGACCGACTTCGCCATAATCAAATCCGTGACCTCTTGCTTTTAGTTTCTTGCCGATGGCTATCAGCACATACAACCTGATGTGCGTATTAAGATTGTCATATTGTCTCACCGCACACACTTGGCCATCCTTACGCTAAATTGGATTGAATATCACTGACAATAAACAATTCCTGTTTAGAATCCCTTCGATCTGGTCACCAAAATCCCCTAGTGCAACGTACTAGAAGATATAGCCCTCTTAACCTGTGCTTTCAGGACCCTTCGTCTAGCAAAGAGAGCCTTAATATTGGCAGTGGTTGATAGGATTTAACAACCGAAAGCAATTCAGGCTTTTACGAATGCCGTAACAGAGGATTTCGTAAAATTCAAACCATTTTGAGTTCTTTAACCTGCACTGACGTTAAGAGTTACGCTGGCCTGTAGCGTTTTGGATCCATCGGAGTTCGACCGCAGCGACAGGCATGAAACCCGAGTCTTTCGATTGAGCAGCCGAGCACCGCAAACAGCCCAGTGGCTCAGCCTTAATGTTGAAGCGGTACATTAACCAGAGACAGTTCAGATTGGATGCGTTTGCGGCTCTTTAGCTTTTGCTACTTGTGCGCCTCGCTCTTAGAAGTTTTAAACTTCTAAGGGCGTGGCAATATAGAAGCCCTACTTGTCATTCATCCTCAGATATGATGTGGCGTCATCACCTGCAAGATCAAGTGGCAAATAAGCACCTAAAACAGGGCTGGATATGTCCAAAACGCAATGAAAATAAACTTACTGTATCTAAAAGAACCAATAGGAAAGGTCAATAATTCACGTAATATGGAAGAAATGGTTTCCTAAACAGGCTGCTTACTCCGGCATCGCGCTAGAGAGGGTTCTACTGCTTCGCCAAACGTAAAATTACTCTTTCCTCCGGCATGTATATTGAAGGGGTAGTCAACCTTATAGAAATCACTGCAGACGATACGCATCTGAACTGCAGTGTAAAGCAGGAACTCGATAAATCACTGCAGAAAGGAGCGGCCATGTCACACCCCGAGTTTGTAAACTGTGAAAATTCTTCACAATATTTTACTCGCACTGGGGAAGCGATACATAGTTACCTCCCAAACTGCCGTCATTGGCGGTGGGGTAAGTGGAGCAGGGGGAACTCTACAAACGGCAATCGCGGGGTGTCCATGCTGCACACTTATTCAAGTTTCACAGACGTAGAGCTGCATTTAGCGTATACAGTGGTTTACAGCAATCGCTACGCAAAAACGACTTTTTTAGAAAGACTTGTTATGATCAATAGTCTTTGTTTGGTTGTCGTAGCGGTGTGTATGGAGCAAGTTTTGCACCAAGGCGATACATAAATAGGCTCTTGAGGATCACGTCCGCTGACAAAACAACGCTTCGAACGATAGTGTTCCGGCACACCGCTATAGGGAAAACGCTTTGCGTATAGCAAAATACGGGGTGAGAAACGGACAATCGTGCACCTGGGAAACATGGCCATGTCACGGATAGCGATTGCAGTCTACATTGAATCTATGAAAGGGTCGTCGTACGCTCTTTAGCTGTAGTTCCGAACTGATGATTTCACTTACTTTGCTTATGAATCTACTCAAGTCTCACTGTAGCACGCAACACTGCAACAATCCTTAAGCTTCGGCAGCAAAATATTTGTGTCGATTCGGCACCGTTCTTGAGAAACATGCTACAATAAACGATGTTCTAGGCTTGGTCAGTGACAATGGTTGCTCTCGGAATCTCGGAGGGCATATAATACGTGTTGTGAAGCGAAAGCTTTACTGCCGTGGTAGAGTGAGTTTCACCATGTGTCGCCGCTTGACCTGAAAGCGATACCACGTGACCCAGCACCAGCGCCGCAGTTCCGACTGTTTCTAGATTGACTGAAACTGCCTCGTTAGTCGTCTCCACGTCGCTAACCACGTGAACTGCCTCTCTCTGTTCTCTCTGCCTTACCGGACTAGAGCCACTACATAAGTTGTGCAATGGTCGTGTGATGCTTCCGAAGGAGGAAGAAAGGACGCTGGTCTGTCTGTGCATAGGTAGCCTGGGCGCTTCCAGTGGTCAAAGCTGCCAGCTGTGTCGGACCATACAGCGGATGTCGCTCGGCTTGTTAGTGAATTAAAGCGGAAACGTGAATACCAACGCACAAAGTGGCAGACTGAAATGAGTGAAGAACGAGAACATCAGCGATCCAAACGTTGGGAGAAGACTACAGAAAGACAACAGCGGTGAACTTCAGGGTCATAAATGGACGTCTTGCTTTGGACTTCGGCAACGGCTTCGGAAACTGGAGTAACGACAATAGCGAGCTCTCTCAGTATGGCACGTTCAATCAGCCATATCGTTCGTCTGGCAACAAGCACGTCATCTACGACGGTAAACAAGTAGAACAAGCTTTCGCTTGAATAACTGAGCCAAAGCGAGCCAATCCGCAGCTATTTTATGTTTTGGGTTTGACATACCTGGCACAAATCGACACAGTGGAAGCTGCAGCACACGCTATTCGGTATAACGCTACACGTTTGCGTTACCAGAATACCGGAATTACTAAAGAGACTGTTCTAGTTTTTGTCACCCCTCACCACCGGCGATGCCTCTTTCACAAGGGGTGCAACATTCGGAAACGTACTTAGCACCAGCTGTTGTGCCCCTTCGTCTCGTGACTTGCAGATCACACTAGCACGGTGATCAGCAGTTACCAATTGGGCTCGCAATTAGAAGGAGTTTCGTTGTTCGCTATAGGAGGAAGAAATGTGACAATAGTAGGAGCGCCGACGAGCACAGAAGTGCTCATGGGCACGAAAATGCTGTAAAACTATCGCTCCAAACATGCCGCCGCAGCTGCTGGCTTCGTTGACTTCCATCTTCGCAATAGCGGAAGGGATCTGAATGTCGTGCTGTTTTTTTTTTTTTTGCATAAGTGCGGGTGATTTCAATTTTAGCAGCAATACTGTTCTTGGTCTAGCTGTTTTTGTCCGGAGTAACGCTTGCGGGCATCATAAACAAGTATGCGCCACATACATGGGTGAATCCCACAACTAAGTGCTGGTCCACTAAATATGAAGGCAACAGATATGCACCGCAGAAATCTGTACGAGCTATTGGGAAACCATCATCATCATCATCAAAGCGTATGTGACACAGAAACTGGGTTGTTTCACTGCACACAACCCCGGCTAAAATAAAGAGTTTTGAGGTTGCCTGAAGGCGGCTATATTGCTACTTCAAAGATTTATGAAAAGTGTTTAATAAAGAGCAGTGATACAACGTTTCTGAGCATCTTAAGCAAATGCTTTAATGTAAGAAGAGAGAAGAAATGGTAGAAAAAAAAAACTGAAGGGGGTGGGGGCTAAGCAGCATAACAGGTTTGCTGCCCTACACATAAGAACAGGACGGGAAAGATTGAAAAAAAGGGTGCAAAGAGAAGAAAGAAAAGGATAGATAGCCCGTCACATACCTCTCTCACACGCACATGCACACAAACAAACAAACAAACAAACAAATAAACAGGCGCGCTTGCTTGCGTGCAGTTTGTCGCAGTCCTTAACTGTGACGTGGAACGTCACATCCCTATCACAGCCACCTGCCGAAGTGCATTTTTCGTCAAAAACCTCAATAGTTCCTTGTTCGTTTTGAGCTGTGATGTCCTCTGTCGAAGACGTGAAAGAATATATTCAACATGCATCTGTATGGTGTCATGGTGTGCTATAACAGATGCCAGTCAAGGTCTGTGAATATTAAGCCGGGGCAGTTACAGTTTCACAGCTTTTTCGTAAACCTGTGTGTAAGAGTGGCATTGCAAAAATTCAGTAAAGCTCAGAGTATTTACTAAAGAGCGATGATAACACATATCAGAAAGACGTGCGTTAGCCTGATGAAGGGTATGCTCCAGTATTTCTGTTTTTTCGGTGTCTGCGAAGCAGAGCTGGCAGAATTTTTAAAGACGATAGCCTTTTTAATACTTCAACGCAGAAATTTTGTTCTGTCTATGTGTTCGTGTGTTTGTCAGCCGTAACGATTCAGCTACCAGGCCAACGTTTCAGCCCTTCCTCAACGCCCAGCCGTCTTGATGTGGTGCTTGCCTTCATACTTGTGTATATTATTGAGCAAAAAAAAAAAAAAACAAACAAATCTTACGCATAGTTGGGGCGCAATATGTCACACGTTAATACTTCGTGGTGTCTTTCTTTATACTAGAAAATGCATATATACGTAATTACAAAGTCTGCAGTGTTTATCACGCTGCGCTGAAAATGCGACACTATGCACGAAAAGGTGGGTGTTTCCTACGCTTTGCTAACACGATGAGAAACTGTCCGGTTTCAGATGTTTCGTTTTACAAAATTACTGTCAGATGGCGCTCATGTCTCGGACAGCGAACGCGGCACCTCCAGGTTCTCCTTCACAAAGCTTATCGCACAGAACGTCAAATAAACGTTTTATTCTTTCTAAATGACAGAACGCTGTCGAAATTCGACGATTTCAGTGAAACATGCAGATTCGTGGCCAATATTTTACATCGTACTTAAACTAACTGGCAGGCTGTCACCAGACAAGCTTCTCCAGTATTCATTAAAGACCCTTACCGTTACGTTTCTTCCAGATTTTGAATTCTTATAGAAAATGTTGCCGAAGTATTCAGGGAAGTATGTGTTTTATATATCCCGCTAGAAATTTTTTCGTTAAGAATAGTGCCAGAAGTTAGCAAATAATTATTTTGTTATCAACGTGATCTGTATTACGATTATGTTAGGAAGGTGCGAATTAACGTGACACAGAACGAAAAACGCCGCAGGACAAGTGCACATCGACCAACAGATAAGCTTGTCCTCAGGAAGATTTTGTCGTATTTCTCGTTATGTCGCGCTCTTTTTAGCTCGTAATAAATAGTCAATTCCCACATTTATCTATCATTTTTACGCGATACACAAACGCGAGAATCCGTCCAACCAGCTGAAATCAGACAAAGCTTGGTTTCAATATAATGACGACCATAAAGAGTTTCGCTTATTTCTCAGCCATATAA
Organism: Rhipicephalus microplus; assembly: GCF_043290135.1. NCBI lineage: Eukaryota > Metazoa > Arthropoda > Arachnida > Ixodida > Ixodidae > Rhipicephalus > Rhipicephalus microplus. The sequence goes on along the minus strand of NC_134702.1, from coordinate 82,580,729 downwards.
AATTCCAAATTACAAGTATGGCCTTATACAAATAAATTGGCTGTCATCACCGAAAGCAGCTCTCGCACAAAAACCTCCACACACATACAAAAAAAAATTAAGGACAGAAGTAATCATGACTTCGTTCATTGCGTTTATCGCCACTTCGATTGCTTTCACCCGCATTATTCTCCAGTTGGTTGTTCCACAGAGACGTGAAATCCGAGCGTACCGGCGTTAATTAATCCACCAGTATTTCACAGAGAATGAGAAACAAAGTAGTCATGCGAAATAAGAAAATTTTCAGTTCATAGCTTTCTTTTTCTCCTTTCCCGTCTTGGAAATGGACTATAGACTCAATGCGTAGCCTAGTGCATTGCGAAATTTGATGTCCGGCGTGATTAGTGTCATGAAAGCATCGCGTGTCGCTTTCAGTTAAAAAAAAACTTTGTCAAAAAATTGTTTCTTTCGCAATATCTGTATGTCTGTTCAATGGCAGCTCGGTAAATCCATAGAAAGGCGGAGGAATCGAATAGCGCCTTTTGATGTTCATGCTCACTCGTTTTCGAAGTCATATAAGAATCACGAGGCGTTGCATTCTTGACGTGTAATTAATTTTACGCTGCAGAAGCTCGCCTCTGGTTTTGTTGGTTTTAACGTTTATGTATATATTTGTGTCAGAGAGCGGCGCTTGCTTGGGTGGTGCATTGCACGAAATGAGAGAACGGAGTGCGCGTATCGAATAGTTCATTAGAGAGAACAAGAAAATTTTGCGAGTTTAATATTTAGAAATAGGAACATGATAGATCAGTCAGATATAAAGCAGGATATCACGAAATGTATTACGAGTTTACAAGTGAACAAGGAGTGGAAAAAAACAGAAGAACCAGAGAACGAGTTTGAGTGAGAGACAGGAAGTTTAGCTAAGAGAAGAAAAAAAATAGTACATACTCATATAGTCGTCAGCTCACATGAAATATCTTTGTGGACAGACTCCAAAACACCGCAAGCGATCACCAAGATTCCCTCTGATAGTGCAAGAAGAGGACAAATTAGGCAGATGGCGCGTATTTCAGGAATCGATGTTATGTGAAGCCTGCAGAGAGAACATGGCCATGTTGTAATTTTCTTATTGGGCGACACGCCATAAAACGACGCCAAATGTACTTATAAATGTTGCACGGACAGATATATGTTCAAGCGTTGCAGATAATGATGTAACCAGTTTTATAGCGGTAATTATTCAGTTGTTTTATAGCGATAACCTTTTGCTATATAGTGATAAATATATAACCAGCTTTGCACATACATATCTACATATGTGTGTCAAAGATGAAAGCACACTGGTTCGCCGCTGTCAAAAAAAAAAAAGCGGAATGAAGAAGAGCTGTGGTATAGAGTGGTATTACCAATAATGGTATTACCATTGCCTTAGATTTTGTTTATTAAAGAGAACTAATCGCCACCGCCTTGTCAAGCTAACAAAATACTATATATAATGTTGCATACCAAACGCTAAAGAACTTGATCGGATGCTCAGTCCAGATTCCTTTAACCCTCTTAGCGTTGTTAACGATCCACTTAGTTCCTATTCATGTCATGATTAGCGTTAGTCTAAAGACAAAGTTGGAAGCTTATGCAACACGAGCAAATTCCGCTTCCACTTCATCATTTCGTCCCTCATGGTTCGTGTACTCCACCTCAATGTGGTCGTTTTTGCGGTGGTGCACGCTTTACAAAAACCGCGACATAAACTAGTAGCTGGTGTCAGATGAGACATAGCGGTGGCTTCGACCAGTTAACCATTTAATAAAGTCCCGTTCAGCATTACCTACTACTTGTGGAAGCCTCTGTTGTGTTATTTCCTTCATAATAAATAAAAGAAAAGGACTACAAGCACACTTCAGAAAAATTCGGCAGATCCCACGTAGCTTGGGAATTAACATTAAGGGAAGAGCGTGGACGGCATGTGGCCTTGTTGTAATTTATTTATTCAGCGACCCGTTATCAAAATACGCAAATTATACGCACACATGCTGCACACACACACTTATTTTTAAAAGTTGCGGATTTTCATATAATGATTTTTGAGCGCTTCAGCAGCCATTCCAACAGGAACATGAGAATTAGCAACACTAGATGCGATAAGCTGATATGAAGCGCTGGTTCCCGCGAAGATGGTAGCTCTAAACACTGGTACATAAATCAGCTTCAGCGCATGGCACCTAAATACAACTGATGTTAGCCCGGTGTGATGGTTGTATTATAGCGGTACACATGTAGTGGCTATAAAATTGGATAACCAAAGCTGCAACCACAATTGACGTTTCACGAATATTATGGTCTATTTAAAAAGCAGGTTTGAGATCAGGTGGAGGTCTGTGGTTGAATACTTAATTGCCACGCGGAATGCTTGGGTTCAATTACTGCTTGGACCCAGATATTTATTCTTTGCATTCGTCGGTATAACGGTTCCGATGTCCAGTTTTTCTGAACAATCACATGTCAAAATTGTCCTTGTGTGCTCTCTTCATTCCTGGGCAGATAAGTGTCCTTCACCTGTTGCGCATACCCACATACCGGTGACACATACCCGCCTGCAGGTGTGCGCATCTGTGTGGTGTAATGTGTTTGACGACTTACGCGACGGCAATGTGACATTAGTGATTATGTGGTGTACCAAGCAGAACGTCCTGCTGCAAAAAGCAGAGTGATGTTGTGTGTGAGACGCGATATTCCATCGACACTTGTGGCTACTTCAAAAACAGATGCGCCAGAATTTGTTAGATGCAAGGTGAAGTTTGGTAACGTTATTGTAACTGTAGTTAGTGTATACGTGCACCCTCAAGCAAACGTTTCATACGCAGAGTTGGCTGCAGTGTGTAGATCTGATCATGATCCCATAATTATATGTGGTGATTTTAACGCGCACCATAAATTGTGGGGTAGTGAGCGTTGTAGTGTAAGGGGATCTGCTATAGTAAAAATATGCGAGGATTATGGTTACACTATGCTAAATGATGGTTCTCCGACGTTTCTACGGGGGAATAACTACTGCATCGTACTAGACATCACTGTGTGCTCCTCTGAATTAGCGGCTAGAGCAGCCTGGGCTGAAGACGCTGATACTAGAAGAAGTGACCACTTGCCAGTATTCATATATCACCCAAAGTTGAAGAAAACGAGCAATAACCACACAACAAGAATTGCGAATTGGGCAATCCTTCGAGAACTACAGAGACAAAATCTTGAACCTTGTTCTGACGCAGAAACGTATGCATCGAAGATAAAACATTTTCTAACAAAAGAAGCTCGTGCAGTACCCTTCCAGATGGGTATTCGGGTGTTGACGCTGAGTATAAGAGGCTTCGGGCAATACGACGCCGATCTGAAAGAAGGTATTGCAGGTCGGGTAATTTAGCAGATTTCAAGGTTGCACAGAAAGTACATTCTGCAATGCATAACCAACTGCAGAAGCTTTCAACCTAAAGGTGGCAAGATTTATGTGCCTCGCTTTCTCCATTTACCTCGGTGCCTCAACTGTGGAACATGGTACGCGCCCTCCGACAGCCAGTAGTCCACTCGAAACCACTACAGGCTCTAGCGCTTTCTCGAGGAGTTAGCGAACGTGTGATTGCCGAAGAATTTTGCGATCTTACACTGAGAAATGGAGAGACCGTCCAAACTAGCGAATATAAATCCTCAGCAGAATCAGCTTCGGTGGTTGTAACAAAGTTGTCTGCGATCAGTTCATCAGATCTGAATGACAGCTTCACACCAAAGGAGCTCCAATATGTGCTGTCTTCAGTAAAACGAACAAGTTCACCAGTAACAGATGCAGTTACATACGCTGCTTTCGCTAATTTGCGCAAGAAAGGAAAATTACACCTGCTGGAGATCTATAATAAAAGTTGGCAAGAAGAAAAAGTTCTGGAAAGTCAAGATATAAAAAGTAGTACCGTTGCTAAAGCCAGGGAAGAGCCCTATGCAGTTGGACTCGTTTAGGCCGGTTAGCTTGACAAGTTTTTTCAAAAGTGATGACAGAAATGATCAATGAACAAATTTTATGGTGGCAAGACATGAAAAAACTACTACCAGAAAGCATACCCGGCTTCAGAAGAGGTAGTTGCACAATGGACTTCATTCTGGATTTGGTCACAAATGTGGAAAACCAACGAACGCAAGGAAACATCACTGTCGCTCTATTCCTTCATGTTCACCGAGCATACGACACAGTGAGTCACGTTCACGTTCTGGAAGGCCTGACGTTACAGATATTTAAAAGCAAGATACTGCGTTGGATCACTGACTTCCTGAATCACCGGAAATTTTTTGTAGTTGCGCAGGAGGGCCCAACGTCAGAGCTTGTCGTCAACCAAGGAGTGCCACAAGGCTGTGTGCTAAGCCCTACTCTCTTTAATGCAGTCATGGAGCAGCTCCCGTAAAATCTACCTAACATCAGATGTTCAGTATATTGTAAGACAGTAGCAGCGTTGAAGTCTCGACGGCGTTTATGAGGCCGCATCGCCTGATCAAACCTTCGAACGAAGACGCCATTTTTTGTGATGATGATTATATACAGATGAAGAAGATGAAGGTCAAACGTTGTCAATATTGTGCTTACACTAATTTCCCCCTCGCGCGGAAGCGGCCAATTCGGCCGCTGTTTATGACGGTGGTGTACGGCGCAAGAATGGTTTTAAGCGCGACACGTGAGCAACCTCCGTACCACGAAAACGGCTGTCGGGAGGCATGACAACAGGGGTTACTCGATAGTTAACAGGAGACGTCTGCTCGACTATAGCGTAGGAGCCGATGAAACGTGAGTAAAACTTATCACACAGGCCGGGAACCCGCGTTGGGGTCCACAACAGTACTTCGTCTCCAGTATTGAAGTGAATTACGCGGTGGACGCCATCATAGCAAGTCTTCCGCTCTTGCTGGCTTGCCTGTGTATTGAGGTGAGCGCGTCGGCGACAATCGGCCAGGCGAGGGATTAAGTGCTCCCTCGATAACGATGACGAGTCCACAGGGACGTCAAAAAAGGAGATGCCGAGCGGAGATGTTGGTTGAGGGCCACAGACGAGAAAGAATGGAGAATAACCCGTGGTGCGGTGCGTAGTGGTATTGTACGCAAAAGTCACGAATGGCAGGATGGTATCCCAGTTGGTGTGGTCGGCGTTATATACATAGATATCACGTCGGTCAAAGTTCGATGGAAGCGCTCTGTGAGGCCGTTAGTCTGGGGATGGTAGCTGGATGTCGTCTTATGAATCGTATTACATGCGTGGAGGACTTGTTCGAGTAGTTTCGAGAGAAACGCCTTGCCGCGATCGCTCAATAAGGTGCGTGGTGCACCATGTCTTAGAAAGATTGCCCCCAGAAAAAACGTGGCAATGTCCTCTGCTGATCCTGAAGGAAGTGCAGCTGTTTCGGCGTACCTTGTTAAGTGGTCAACTGCTGTGACTATCCAGCGCTTGCCGCTAGCTGAGATTGGTAGCGGTCCGTAGAGGTCAATGCCAATGACATCGAAGGGAGTGTCAGGACACGTAAGAGGTTGTAGAAGACCGGCCGGGGAGGAAGTGGGTCGCTTGCGGCATTGGCATAGCGAGCTTGACGCAACATATCGCGCTACGCAGTTGGAAAGGCAAGGCCAGGCAAAACGACTGCGGATGCGTTCATAGGTTTTTTCAAAACCGAGATGACTAGCCTTGGGGTCATCGTGAAACGCCTCCAAAGTATGCGCCCTTAGTGAACGAGGAGCAACAGGAACCCAGCGCTGTCCTTCGGGGTGGAAGACGAAGCGGTAAAGGATTGAGTTTTCAGTCTTAAAGTTCCGCAGCTGTCGATGGGCGCGAGCGTTGGGAGGACGAGAGGAGCCTTGAAGGCACTGCATTATAGAGCGAAGTAAGTGTCGCTGCGTTGGTTGGATGCAAACGTGTCGTTGTTGAAGGTAGAAAGAAAATCGACAGCGGCGGCGAGTGAATGAACTGACGGAGGCACTTTGATGGGTTCACTCACAGTTGGCGACAGGCCAGGAGCGCCTGATGAGGATTGTAAAGGACAGCGGCTAAGGGCATCGGCATCGTTGTGTTTCTTGCCGGATTTGTAGATAACATCAAACTCGTATTCTTGGAGACGAAGTATCCAGCGACCGAGACGTCCAGACAAATTCTTCAACGCCGACAGCCAGCACAAAGCGTGTTGGTCAGTGAGGACGGTAAAGTGGTGGCCGTGAAGATATGGCCGAAACTTCTGGATGGCCCAGACAACGGCGAGACACTCCTGCTCGGTGATGGTGTAGTTTTTCTTTGCTGCTGTGAGGGTGCGACTTGCGTATGCGATCACACGTTCGTCATAACGCTCTGTTCGTTGCAGAAGTACAGCGCCGAGTCCGTGTCCGCTGGCATCAGTATGGAGGAGAGTGGGTGTGGCGTTATCGAAATGACAAAGCACTGGCTCGAACGTGAGGGCACGTTTCAAGGTGTCAAAAGCCAATTGGCATTCGTCCGACCATACGCACGACGCTCCCGAAGAAAGGAGTTCGTGAAGTGGCGCAGCAATGGTGGCGAAGTCTCGTATAAAGCGCCGGAAGTACGACGCAAGGCCAAGAAAGCTTCGGAGCTATTTGACGCGTTGAGGCACCGGGAAGTGAAGAACGGCGGTAATCTTGTCGGGATCAGGCCTGATTCCATCTATGCTGACGAGATGTTCGAGTACTTTAATACTTTTGCTAGCAAAGTGGCGCTTCTTGGTGTTGAGCTGAAGGCCAGCAGCTGCGAGACACGTCAGAACTTCATTTAGGCGCTGCAAGTGCTGTTCGAATATAGAAGAAAATATGACGATGTCGTCAAGGTAACATAAGCATGTTTTCCACTTAAGGCCCCGCAATACAGTGTCTATCAGTCGTTCAAACGTTGCTGGCGCATTGCAGAGGCCGAAAGGCATGACGTTAAATTCGTAAAGCCCATCGGGTGTGGCAAAGGCAATTTTTTTCTTGTCATCCTCGTGCATTGGAATTTGCCGATAACCGGAGCGCCGGTCAAGGCTCGAAAAATATTCCGCTCCTTGTAAGGAATCTAAGGCATCATCAATGCGAGGCAAGGGATATTCGTCTTTTCTGGTTACTTTGTTTAATGCGTGGTAGTCATCGCAGAATCGCACCGAACCGTCTTTTTTTCTTACGAGAACGACAAGTGACGACCAAGGGCTTGAAGAGGGCCGGATGATGTTTTGCTTGAGCACATCAGCAACGTGCTTGTCGTTGCCGATAAGCTCACCCACGTGCTTGTCGTGCTGATGATATAAGTATATGGACGTCTGGTCCATCGTTCTTGGATATACAACAAACTCTACAAGAAGGATTGGATTTTGTAGACTGTTGTCTAAAAAAAGAGGTATGTCACTGAGTCTGGCTAAAACAGCCATACTTCCGTTTACATTAAAAAGACCTGGAAATTTTTAGATTATTCTGCAAAATCAGCCTATTCTAATGGTTAAATTCTTAGGAGTAATTCTCATAAATTCTTAGGAGTAAGTTTAGACCCGAGACTAACATAGTCGCCTCATGTCCAGTCCCTTGAACATAAAGTGAATCAGGCTATTCGAATCCTCCGGCATCTCTGCGGGGCCAAATGGGGTGATACTACAAAGTCGTTATTAGCCCTACATGTTGCCTGGATACGCCCCATTGTAACTTACTCACTACCTCTGCTGCACGGACTTCCAGCCTCCACCGAAAGGAGACTTCACTTGTTATCGGCAAGGAGCTTGAGGGTATGTCTGGGTTTACCACGGTCAATTCCAGTGCTTTAGTGTATGCGGAGGCCTGAGAGCCACCTTTGGCAGTAATCCGAACTAAAGAAACATCTCGAAATTTATTTAGAATTTTCACGCAACATGAAAGTCATTTTTTATCTGGTGCACTAACACAAATGACGGCAACAAGACTACAGGATAGTATATTATCATTTAAAGCAGTAGTACCAGAATTCAAACGATGGAAACCTTCAAAACCACCTTGGACGCTGCCACTTCTCAACGTTATCTGTGAAACAGACGGCATAGAGAAGAAAGCAGACATGACACCGCTAGTAGCGGCACAGATGGTACTTCATCAGCTTCATGTAATGCATAATGAAAAAACGAATATATTTGCAGACGGATCATACACTGAAGAAACGTCGGCCTGTGCGGTCTTTATACCCAAAATTCAGAAAAAGAGAATGCACAAATTATCGCGCAAGTCTTCATAGACGACAGCAGAATTGGTGGCTATCTTTGAAGCTGTTAAGCTTATCTGTGAGAATCCAGAGCCACGAAAGTGGCTGATATGCACTGATAGCAAACCTGCTCTTCAGCTAATCAGAAATGTGAGATCATCTTACAAAAATGGTGAAATAGCACAATGTATTGCCAAAGCTGTGGAATATACCTCATCGCAGGGTCACAACATCGTATAGCAATGGATACCCAGCCACATTGGGATAAAGGGAAATGAAGAGGCTGATAGCCTCGTGAAGAAAGCATTGAAGGAAGGACGGGATATCGCAATCCCTATGTCTGGGGCGGATATTCGACATTTTATAACGCAAGGAGCTAACCATTGTTCGATAGAGAAGTGGTTTGAGAGTCCTAAATCAAAGGAAACGTACTTGATGAAGTTTATCCACACAGAAAATTTTCCATAGCTACAGACCTCCCACGACACCTAGAGACATTAATCTACCGACTTCGATTGGAAGTTGTATACACAAACAGCTTCCTGCACAAGATACGTCAACCCAACTCACCGGAATGTCATTGTGGTCATGCAGAAGAAAATGTTCGCCATATTCTTTTGGAGTGCGTCAAATACGTGAATGAAAGAGAAAAATTAAAGAACAAATCAGCAAGTTTGGACAGACGGCCCCTCACAATAAAGAAACTACTTGGACCATGGCCCGAGATGCATCTCCAGAAAAAGGCAATAATCTTCCTGACACACTTTTTAGTGGAGGCCAGACTGGACAAGCGCCTATGGCAGACAGCCAGAGATGGGTATTATGTAAAGTGTGGTCATGTATATACTGACATTAGAGCAGTAAGGTGTGCATGTAAGTAGTTTATGACTGTGTGAACTGCGCTATGAAAACTGTGTATTGGCATGATATTTGAACTGGTTTCAGTGGGCTATTATGTTTTTTTTCCATATTGTTAATTTTTGGGTACCATTCTGTATTATTATTTTATTTTTCGCTGCAGAACTTTGTGATATGGAGCAGCCGAGGCAATAGGCACCTCACCCTACCCACAGCAAAACAGTTAAAACAGAACAGAACAGAACAGAGATCTCGACCAGCGCGTCATATTGGTCAAACTATCTTACCCTCCCATCCTAATTTTTGCTTACCTCAAGTTAATGGGCTGATCACGAGAGCACCCAGACAGAGGCAGATGCGGATGGATAGATGGATATATATATATATATATATATATATATATATATAGATAGATAGATAGATAAACGGACATACGGATGGACGGATGGATAGATGGATGGATGGATGGATGGATGGATGAACGCACGGACGGACGAACAAACGGGCAAGTGAGCGGGCTGGTGGGCGCCAAAAGTGTTTACAGTAAACATGGGAATGCTTCGCAAGCTGTTGAAGCTCTCAAGTGTGGCCCAAGCAGAACTCAGCAATCTGAGGACGCTTTTGAGTTCACAGAAAAGACGTATCTGAACTTTAACAAGCAATTTAGGACGCTGTGATGTAATTACATGTCTTAATATATGTTTTGCCTTAGGTACTCATGTACGGGAGCATTCTTTAATTGCGCATCACATTCACGGATTTCTTTAGCTCCTTAAATGAAGACTTAAAAAGACGTCAAAAACATGGTTTACTGTCTGGAGGCGCAACGTTAGTTATGGCGTCACCTGGCAGTAAGCTGAAGAAGCGAAGAGAGAGAGAGAGAGAGAGAGAGAAAACATTTATTGAAAGAAGCTTGTGAGTGAAGGTGGGCGGGTCCCTTATTCCAGGAACCCTCTGGCTTGGACAGCCCGCCAAGCTCGAGCGACGAGTTGACGCTGCTCGACCAGGTCCGGCTGGGACATCGCAGCCTCCCACGCTTCACTGAGGAGGTCTTGGTCCACATCTGGTGCTGCTGCTCGTAGTCTTGGGACGCTTACTTTGCACTGCAGTAGGAGGTCCACCAGAGTGTCTGCCACATTGCAGTGAGGGCAGATGTAGCTGTGCAACGTTGGCCTCATATGGTGCAATAGTACGCCGTGTGTGAACGTGTTGCTTTGAAGACGCCTATAGTCAGTCCCTTCGTCTCTTGTGAGTTTTGGATGTGGCGGGGGGTATAACCTGCGTTCGAGCCGATAATGTTGCAGTAATGCATGGTACGTTAGTGGTATGGCTTCTCTTGTCTCTGATTCTGTTGTTGAGTGGGAGGTGCCTCGGATCTTGTATGGGAATGCCCAGTTGACGCATTCGCGAGCTGCGGTGTGTGCCGCTTCATTTCCCTCGAGACCTTCATGACCCGGAATCCACACGATGAATGTGTAGGGAGGAGGATTGTCCATGCGCTTTAGTAGCCTAATCGCCACCGTGGAGACCATGCCTTTCAAGTAGTTTCGTGCCGCTGTTTGTGACTCGGTAAAGACCACGATTGGATCCTCACTCGTCTGGGTGGTGAGTGCTATAGCAGCCTCTTCAGCTGTTTCCGCACGTTTGGCGAGGATAGTCGCCGATTCCAGTACCGCGCCCTTGTAATCTGCGACGGTAATCGCGAAGGCATTACGTCTCGTATATTTGGCTGCGTCCACGTATCGCGCCTGCGGGTCATTGCCATGTTTTTTCCGGATCTTGTTAACCCTGGCGAGCCGCCTTTCTTGGTGATGTTGAGGTTGAGAATGCATGTTCCGAGGGATCTGCTGAATTTCAAGGCTTTCTCGCAGCTGTGACGGTATTTTGCCTTTGCGTTCTTCGTTGGGTTCTAGAGTGGTCTGGTATCCTGTGAGTCGAAGGACGGCTTGCCTTGTGAGTGACAGCTTGAGTCTTTCGACCTGGTTGATGAGGTGTGCTTCGGTGAGTTCTTCCCACGTATTATGAACTCCCATGCGAAGCAGTCGGTCAGTGGAGGTGGCTGGCGGCAGTCCTAGGGCAAGATTTGTAGCCTTTCGTAGCGAAGGTCTTTTTTTTTCAGAACGCAGAGCCACTGGTAGGTGGCAACATTAAGTCGCTTTAGATAAAGCCCCTCAACTTTTGAGTGAAGCGTAGAAAACAACCGTGTTTTATTTATTAGTGTAGCATTGTCAACGCAGGGTAATAAACACTTCAGTAATAATAGTTAGGGTAGGGTGGGGAAAATGAGACACTGGGCTAAAAGCGACATTTTGACTTTGCTGACTTCTGTAGCTAATAAAAATGGCTTTTTTGTTACTCTATTTTAGTCATAAGTCCTAGTAATTGTCTAACTTTTTATGTGTAAAATATTGTAATATTTCGCAGCATTCACGTAGGAAACATTATGCGGCTGGTGTCGGTGTGTTCGTGATCCGTCAAAAAGGGGCAAAATTCTGCTCCGTCAAACTTTTAGATCCGTGCATGAAGTCTGCTCCGATGTCAGTACAACCATTTACGTATTTATTTTGTTACAATTTATTACTAGTTACATACCGCCAAAGGTCTGGCTTGTTTGGTGCACGGTATCATAGCGGAATTTTTTTTCAAAGCTGATCATGTGGAAGGGGCAAAACGCGACAAAAAAGCATCGAAATGCCTTAGAGTGTTTTATTAGGAGAACAATTTACTCCTACCAATCATATATTTTTTGTTTAGGAGGGTTATGGCGTACAAGAAAATAATATATCGAGCTTCATGGGTTGAAAACGGTATTTCAGCGCTTCTCCTGTTTCATTCTCTTGTGTTTGCTTTTGTGCGCTGCCCAATTATAGACATCATAAATACTTACTGCTGTTGAAGACAGGACTCACTCTATTCGCCCTACATAGAGGTTGCTCCGCGTCTGTAGGATGCTCTCAAAAGGCACATGAAAAAAGAATTGATAAAATCTCCAAGTGACGCCGTTCTCAAACACGTCTTGGATTCGAGTTGTCATGGAATTTTTTTTCATACTGATATTTTAAAAACAGCGAGTGATAGAAAATCTATAGTTCATCGCTTTACAAAGCCCGGCTGACGAACTTGAAAGCCACGAAATGCCCGTGGAGTTCTGCTTGAAAACGGCAAAAAGAGGTGAAGAAATTGCGTCAGAACATATCTATCCTCCTATCTTTGAATAATCTAATGAAGTGCAAACGTTCAGAAAGAGACACTGTAGCACAAAGAAAGACTGGGGGCGCTTGATCTGCTAGGAGTTTTAAAGCAACGAAGTACCAAGTTCTGTCCGAATTAAAACGTGGAGTGCAAAGATTGGGCTCATAAAGACTGCACGGCCGCCCATGAAGTGAAGTTCATGTGCTTCTACGACAAAATTTGAAGGAATCGAACTTTTTTTCACAATGGCTCGGTTCGCTCCACACTGCCCCTTTCGGTTGAGCCAAAATGAGACATCGGGTGCACTTTCTTTATTATATGCGAAGCAGCTTTTCGACTCATCTTTGTAACGCCGTATGTACGCGCTTTCGTACGAACTCGCTGCAACGCGTTCCCGTAACTGCAGGTGATGGAGTGGTGCCACGTAGGTCACGCCACAGCTGCGCGTTGACGTCATGCTCTCCTCACACGCTCCGCTCGCAGGTGCGCGCTGACGCCAATCTCTTCCTCACTTCCAGCATGCCAACTGCAGCACCCGCTGCTGTCGGCTTCTTCGCCCGCTTGCAACACAGTTCTCCCTCGCTTCACTCTCCTCACTACCCGCAAAGCTTGACTGCACGTCGCGTGAAAACATTCTTTCGGCTCGTATATGTGCGATGAAACTAACATGAAACCGAACCCGCCTCCCGTGTTTTTGGGTTTCAAACCAACGTTTACTTGAGTAAAGCATACACAGCGCTTTGATTCAAACCGTTCTTGCAGTAGCCACGTCGATGTGTGTTTCAACCTTGTCAACGCTGTGTGCACCACTGCTGCTTCGCATCTTATAAGTGCTCCCTTCGGGGACATGGTCCATAATTTTGAACACCCCTTTGAATTGTGGTGACATAGCATATTTATGCAGCACATACCTTTTAACCAAAGAAATGTTTTAGGATTAATATTCAATGGTAAAGAAGAAAATACAAATTATAATCACTATTTTTAAAATTTTGTCACATTTTATCTACTTTATTCTACGTATCTATGCGTTTTCTAAATAAAAGTAGACACTGCAAGTTTCGCCGGGTGGATGAATCGTGAAACAGACACCAGCAGACAGACAGAAGAGAGACACTCTAAATTTCTGCGTTGAAATATCCCAAGGAAGATTATCGTCTTTGAAAATTGGCAGCTGATCCGAGGCGTGTCAATGCTGATGATGGCTGGAGCGAAAGAGCGAAGATCCTTGGACGATCATGGAATGTTTATAAAATGTTTACTAAAGCATTACGGCTGTGCCAGGTGGCCGCCAGTTTACGCCAACGAACGGCTGTCATGCCCGTCGCTTCTTGCGTTGAACTCTACAGCCTTCGCGCTCTGCTTGCACAACGTCGCTTTGTCCAGCGTCTCGAATCACTCAAGAAGGGAGACGCGCGCATCGTGTTCCATTCTTAGTAACCCCGTCTTAATGGTTACATGCATTTGCCGAGCTCAGTGGCCATGGCCGAACATACTTTGAAACTTACAATGTAGTGGACGAACGGATAAACGCACGGATGCACGAATAGACGTACGCACAGATGAGCAGATTAATGGATTGTAGTGTTGATGGATGGGAATGGACAGATGCATGGACGGACGGACTGACAGAGTACCGTCTATTGTAAACCTATATGTGGGCTATGAACGCTCTATTTACGGTATACGTAACATCTGCGTTTTGATGCGACGGGATGCTATGACAACGACAGCGTCAACGGACATCCCGCGATCCTAAGGAGGTTCGCTCCCAATAATGATCCGATCATTCAGACAAGGGCTAAAGCGCTCATCAGTGTTTCTCCATCTTCTAGAACTTTCAGGCTCACTTTAATTCCGCTCTGTTACGTTCACCTTTCACTGCATTGCACACGCGCCGCCGCGGTGGTCCTGGCGCTCGGCTGCTAAACCAAAGCTCGCGGGATTGAATCCCAGTTGCGGCAGCTGCATTTTCGATGGAGGCCAAAAAGTTTGAGGCCTTTGTACGTTAGTTTAGGTGCACGTTAAAGAACCCCTACGGCGTCTGTCATAATCATATCGTGATTTTGGATTGTTAAGCCGCACTTGTTGTACTACTTGATTGCAGACACTCAGACGACGTCGAGAGGCCGTGATGGTAGTGTCTTTATTGTGCTTTGTGCGCCCGAGCTATTCGTCGCTGCTACGATTGATGTTTCGACCTTTGTAACATTTTTTTTGAAGATCCAAGCCTCTCTTTCTAGGTGGTTCCAAGTAAAGAATAAACGTCGTCCTGCGGCTTTACAAAAAGGTGCGTCGGAAATATATCTGGAAGTTCGTGAAATATAAAGCTAAATGTACCATTATTGTGCTGTACGACATGAAATTTATCGGCTCATGTGCGTTCAATATAAAACGGCAAACACCACTCGAAAACTTCAGTAGACATAGACGAGGCGCGTGAAACGTCGATACTGCCGCGTGCGTGAAAACCGCGGTCTATCTACGAAAACCGTGACAAGCACCAACTTCAATCATTTATCCGTGATGACGAAAATAACACCATTAGAATCTACTAACAAAGAATAAAAGATTCGTTCGTGCATGCAGGCGCATGTACACGCAATGAGCCATTGCCGCCACGCGCCAACATGGTGACTGTCAACAGTCCCAAATAGGTTTTTCTATTTGGGGATCACTCCGGTCCGGTTTTCGTGACTTCAAATGAAGGTGTACGCCTTAGTCAACAAGCGAGCATTACGCTCTTCGTGTCGGGTCACGCGATCCGTGTAAAGCCACGACAATCAATATACCTGGCGGTTGTCTGGCACGGATGACATGAGACGGTGCGGCCTCGTCTACGTTCCGCTCCGCTTCTCATTTATGTTATTCGCATCGGAGCTCCTGCAAGTCGATCGTTAGACCGGACAATACGTTTGAGGCGTCCTCAATCGGGGCAGCTATTGGAATTAAGCGTCGGTAATTTCACGTCAGCAGGAACTGCCACACGGTACTATCAACCAAATCAGAACTGAATAAGTGCTTCCGATATAGAGATATTTAATTTAAAGATGTGGTAAACCTTTTCGAGACGCACATTTTTTTTTTCGAGTCGAAAGCCAAAGCGGCGTGGCGTGCTGTCCGGCCGAAGCCTTGAGTGCTCTGGGCGTTGCTCGTGTCTCGAACTATGCGGCATGAGCTCTACGAGAGGCCAGGCTTGGCTGTGGTAGGTGCGATGATGATGGTGATGATGATGATGATAATAAATAGCGCTGGTTATGACTTTAAATTGATCCTTCTCGCAGGGATGACTCAAGGGAGAGGTATCAGACGTGTGTACAATTGACGCAATGCAATAGTCTTCATAAGCTGTTATGTCCGCCAATATAAGGGAGAAATAAATGAAAAAAGAGACAGGAAGGTTAGCCTAGAAGGACTGGTTTGCTACCATGTACAGGGGTGGGAAATGGGTGGAAAAGAGGATAGAAATAGAGAGGTATAAAATAGATAGTTAGTGTAAAGCTACATGAGATAAACTATACCACTAAAAAGCATAGCATGTTTCAACCAATTAAAGATAGCCGAATATGAGAAAGAACCAAAATAGGGCAATTTGAAAGAATAAGCTAATTTGTTTAAAAAAAAACAAAAAAAGTGGTCGCGTGTCTGCGTGCTTCACTGCAAATGTCAGCGAAAAACGTACTGAGCGTTCTGCCGGCCGTACTACATGAGTTCCGGTCCCATAAGGAGCCATTTATGTTTTACCTTGCCTCATACAGGGCCTTCTTTATGTTGAATGGGCCACGTCTATCGTCTATTCTGCTATAATACAATGCGTAAGATATGGACGCCATCTGACTGTGGTGTCGAAAAACATGAGCTTGTGTAGAACCCATTGCAAGTGCCAGGTGGCATCACCATATCGTCAATAGTTGGCGTTTTTTTGTGTGTGCACAGCGTCATATTTTCAGCGCAGTCCTAAAAACACTAGGGCATTTATAACTACGTATAAATCTGTTTTCTAGCAAAAGAACACACCACTATTACGTATCAATGTTGCGCCTTAGGTATGCGTAATATTTGCTTTTTGACCGACAATGTTCACAGGTTTGAACGCAGGCACGAGTTCAAGATGGCTGGGCGTTCAGTAAGTGCAAACAAGGGCTCCGGGTGGCTGTACCGTGGGACAGACAGACAGACAGACAGACAGACAGACAGACAGACAGACAGACAGACAGACAGACAGACAGACAGACAGACAGACAGACAGACAGACAGACGGATGGACGGACGGACGGACGGACGGACGGACGGACAGGGAGACAGACAGACCAAACATTCTACTCTCAAGTGTCCGAAGAAACACTATCGTGTTTCGAAGGGGTGAGTAATTGCGCGTATACAGGGCCATGAGGTTGTGGCTCAATAAATAACGCAGTTGCTGTTGCCAAATTACGAAGCGCCACTTGCGACCTTCAATAAAAGTTGGGTCTGTTCTGGTTTGGTTTAAACTAAAAAATATGTTTTGCTCTGATGGGATCTCAACTCTTTGGTTATGGTTGAAGCGATGGTTTGACGTTTTTTACACTTATATATAAGCGTTTATAAGGATGTAATCGTACATGTGCCTAATTGCGGGTCATAATATCTGCTAAATATAAAAGTGGCTGAATAACACGATGTATTCATTGAAACTCTTCGTCGTTTGAGATGGCCCTTGTCTATCGCACTGACTTATTTGCCCCAAGACACTTATTGCTCTCCCATAGTAGAAAACATCGTACTGTAAATCGTCGTACGTTTATTCTAAACACAGCCTTGTACGAGCTGGTTTGAGGCCCACCACACGGCTTTATGCTCTCCCATAGTACAGTACCTTGTACTCTAAATCATTGACAACTTTTTCTAAACGTACGAGTCACATAGCTCTGTGCTTTGATAGAAACGAGCTAGCCGACGCGCAGGCAAAGGTGACCCATGTCAACCAATTTTTATTCCATTTCCAAGGCCTGACAATAAAACCATTGTGAAAACTTTCCTAGGCAAAACAGTTGCAGCAGACTGGATTTTACCAATTAATCGTCACGGCCTTATTACCCATCTCAACCGAGACATGCACGTTAAAATACCGTCAACTACGAAAAGGTGCAGTATGAGCCTATGCACAGAATACGACTAAATGTGGTGTTTACTCGTCGGTATCTACATGTTATCAGCCGTGAAGACAGTCAAAATTGAAAGGAATGTGGCACTCTTGAGACCACTTAACACCTCTTTTGCACTTGCCCGTGATAGACCACTCGAAGAAAGTCGATGGCCCCCTTTGTGCTTGATTTTTTCAAGCAACAGATATCTTGAGAAGTTCTGTTCGGAGCTGCACTTCGTCATAAACGCAATATTTTGACAGCTCTGAATAGCGTTTCGCAGCAGAAAAAATCGGATAATAGACCGCAAATAGTTTATGGACATTAAAGGTTTCAAAGAATCATCACCGCCTTCATACTCGTCATCTATACCTTCTCTACTTCTTCCTGATTCCATACGCTGAGTAGTAGGTCAGAAGATGTATTCAGGCCAACATCGCAGGTTTTATTTTATAATAAACATATATCTCGGTGTGTGCCTGTGTGTGTGTGTGTGCTTACCAAGAAGGAATGAAAAGCGTTTAGGAATTTGTGTGCTTGGTGGGGTTGGTTGGCCGGAGAGAGATATGATCGGAAGTCCTTCATATGTGCTTGTGGCGTGTAACCTTGATGGCGCAGTTGCAGCAGTGTGAAGACGATGTTGCTGCGTGCGTTGGAAAACCATTTTGTAATAGGTAGCGTGTAATCTTAAAGGGGCCCTGAAAAGCTTTTCGGAGTAGCCTTAAAATGAATTTACTGGAAGAGTTTATTTCCTCATGAATTCAACGCCGCAAGAGTTTTTAAGAATACGTCTAGTGCGATAGGAGCTACAAAAATTTGTCGCAAGCGGCAATTGCGTTCTCTCTTCTCTCGTCCGAACGAAAGCGCTGGAAGCTAAGCAGGGAGGGATGGGAGGGGCGAATAAAAACGGCACGCGTGCCTCGTGACATTGAAACTTGTTTTTTTTTCTTCGAATGCGCGACTTTTTCAGTGTGATCGCGCGCGCACGCATGGACGAATTGCGGCCTTCCGCAGTGATCTCTGTTGCGACCGAGCGCGCCATGTTCAAATCAGCCAATGGCTATTATATGGGCTTTTTATGAATGATTTTTGAGCGTCTTACGTGATTTGTTGAGAAAAGAAAAGGCAATTTTTAGCTGACTTTGATAACTTATTGTCAATTCGAGGCCGCATGCTGCGCCATATTGTTTGGCTCGTGTGTGGTCGGGAGCCTCTACTACCTATCGGCAGCGTTTTCTGACCATGCTCAAAAAGTGTTGCAGGGCCCCTTTAATGAATATTGACCCGAAATTGAACGCAAGTGGCATGCCAATGATGAAAGCTGTTAAATTGTGTTGCAAAAGAAGGGTATGGCGGAAGGAACCATGAAATATAAAGGAAGACGTCAACTACTGGAGGTGGTGCTGTGGAAGAGTGATGCCAGCGACTGAGTGGCGTAGGCAATGCCCCTTCCGAAGTGGGTGTAATATTCTCACGAACATAAAGGCATCATTCGCTCGGAGAAGACGGGTGTCGATGGGAATGAGCTATTAGGGCGTGGGAAGCTGTTGAGGCTAGGGACAGTGGGAACCACTCGGTCTCCGGCTAACAGCTCTGTGAGGTTGGCAGCTGAAGGGGATCCCAGCGTCCGGACCTCGTGGATAAAAGCTGTCGACTCCAACAAGATACATGTCGGAAGCGCAATAGCATCCCAATGAATACCGCACAAGCAATATCAAAGAATATGACCGGGGCTCAGACTGCGGCACCAGAGAACACAGTGACATCAAGATGCAGCGCGGCAAGACCACTACCAAAGAGAAAACCGGGTGGAGAAATTGGCTGAAAAATATGCAAGGCCAGATCCACCAGCTGCCTACAGCATCCTAATCCTAATTTTAATCATCTGAGGTGCATTTGTGGGCTGGCGTGAACGCTGCAGTCGATGCAACATCAACTAATTGCGCTGCGTAGGGAAGCAGACAAATGCACTGGATGGTGTTTCGGCTTGCTGCCATGATCACGGCCGTGTATAGATGCTAGAGAACGAGGTTGGGGTTTAGAATGACCTTACGCCAGTGTCAATGGCTGCGTGAGGTGGTCATCAATAGCTCTGGAGGAGACTGGCTTCTTCAACACAAAAAGTTATGATGATGAGGGCTTGTTTCAGTTTCGTTGAACATGTCCGCAAAGGCTAGGATGGATGCGGTATTTGTGGATAGAGAAATCTCAGCAAGGTAACTGGCTACCGGCAAAGGTTCTAGGTGGTGTAGGTCTAGGTTTGCTCGAGCATGCTGGCATGATTATGCAGAACGCCACGAGTTGAGACACGCACCGCTGCTACCACCACCACTACTTCTACTATCATCACCACCATTATCATCATCATCATACCACCACCATCATCATCATTATCATCATCATCGTTAACATAATTTTATGCCCCGAGAAAAGTGAAGCGTCTGCTGTGGAGGTCAGCATGCGAGAGCTACACGCAGAACCCCTCATAATGAATCAGCAGCGCAACCACACATAAGCACAGGAAATAGGGTACAGGAAACATAGCGCTGTTTTACAACTAACTTATCTTTTTTAGTAATGACACCTATACGAACAACTCTGTTATTCTCACCGAGAGCACGAACTGAAGAAACGCAAAAATCATTGCTTATGAATAAAAGAAAAAAAAGAAGATACACCGTACAGTTGGAGGTGCGACCAAGAAGCCCAAGTTTTGGCTTTGTTACGGATTACCCCAGAAGAAGGAGCTCAAGTGTAATGCTAAATGAATCTCGCTACCTTTGTTTTTACTTGGTTTTTCGGGCGATATCGGCAATTTTCGTTTTCGAGCACGTTTCTGTGCTGCGCTTACTTTTTCCCGTACTAGCGCTTGCGCGGGCTTCTGAATAAAAGAAGTTCTTCAAAAAAGCCCTTTCTTTTCATTTGAGTTACCTGCTCAAACACTCGAGACGTTTCATATTCATACGTGTAAGCAGCGTGACTAATTCGGGGAGTATGTTTCACCCAAATGGAATCCGCATGGACGAGGTACACAGGGAAGGAGAAAAACTCCGTAGCCTAATTGAATTTAGGGCTTTCCAATAAAAACTAAATCTCAGAAAACAAAGGTATAGAGGATGGGGATGGCGCTTCGTCTACGGAAGCCGCGACTTTTCGGGTCTCCTCTCCACTGACTTTGTGTCCGCCGAGAAATCTCGGCTCGGGAATTTCGCCCCGGCTTCGTGATAACGAACACAGTCGGCGCAGCACTGCGCTTCGCCGAAATGGAGGTACAGGGGTACATAGCGACTCTGCGCAAAGAAACTCGCGGATTCTTTCTTTGGCGGCGCGATAAATCAAGCCGAGAACCGAGGAAGCCAACGGAGATCGCGGGGTAATTTCATTGGAGTATACGGTAGGCGACGGAAGTGCCGCAGACGGTGTGACTGTCGTAGTATTTTTTCTTCTTTTTAAATCTGCGTTTCTTCGCAGTGGTGCGAGGCTTACGGAGGAGGGTGATTTGCGCTTCACCATTTGTCAACTGGTGTTGCGGGATTCTGCCACAAGTCTACGAAGACTTTTTTTATTCCTTTCTCTATAGCGCACCCTACAATGAGAGATACGCATTAGTATCTCACGAGACATCCGAGCCTGTGTGTTATGTTCGCTTGCCCGAAGTGAAAGAAAAGAAAGCGGCCGATATTTCTCGTGAAGTTCCCGAACAATTCTCTTCCAGTTTTTCGTATCAACGTTTCTCTTTATTGGGTGCATCGTACTTGACAATGTACAGTTTTTAAATGGTACAGTGTTTCAGGAATTTTGTTGTTCTTATCGCTTTCTTTAGAATACATGGTATGAAAAAAAGAACTGCATGTGTAAGGTTTGTTTTTCTTGCATGGGTTCTTTTTGCAGCTGTTCAAAATATCCTCTTGTTCTTTTCTGTGACTTGCTTGCTCACGACATTTGTCAGCTCGTGTGTCGGAAATACTCAAGTACTTTTTTGCAAGGTCGCCTGATCGCTATATAAGTGGTTGATGATCCTTTTTCTGATAATCATAGTTTTTGCAATAATAATATGTGATCAAGTATCTCTAACCGCAGTTTAAAGATAGTCCGACGCAGAGTGCGACAACGCGAACAAATACACGTTGCTGACTATTTTCTGAAGAACGTCGCACTATTATTTGCGTTCTTCTCAATTGCCTAATTAGAGCTGGTCTAACTTGACACTTTGAAGCGACAAAGCTAGGCAAAAATATTACATTTGAAAGTTGTAGATCAGCTCACGAAACGCTGGATTAGGCAGGTTCTCACTTGTTATGTATTATACCGGTGTCACACGGGCACTTTTAATCGCGATCAGCGTAAACCCGGATTAACCCCGATCCAGATTAGGTGCTGCTACACGGTCACTATTAATCACGATCAGACATAATCGGGATCAAGATTATCGCGATCTGCCTGACAGATCGCGATTTTGCTGCCGTCTGCACCCCCTAGCTGAGCTTGTTGAAAGCACAATAATCAAGAAAATCGAGCATAGTTCGATAAGAACGCTTTAAAACAGCTAGATATTTGTAAAAAGTAAAATTCTAAACTACTTAAACTTAAACAACAATATCAAACGTATTGCATATTTTAGGATTTGCATCGACCGCATGTAGTTGCGGGACAAGCAGACGGCAAGCAGACGACAAGCAGTCGACCGTTGCCTTCAGCGCTTAGTTCAATTCTCGCTCCGTCGGAGCTGGTGAAACACCTAGAAGCAAACTGATTATGAGTGTCGGAAGCCTTTTGACTACGTTGCAACGTACGCGCACTTCGTGGTCGAATGGAGAGATTTTTACAGTAGTTGACCGCTGGCAAGAGCGTCTGGAACAGACTCGAGGTGCCAGAAGTGAAACACTGGACCGTGCAAAGAGATTGACGCTTCGCTGCTACTACATGACTACAAACGGAGGCCATGACAAAAGAAAAAAACGCAGGTTAAGAATCTCGCACAGCAATACAGGTAAGTGCTAGGCAAATTTTAACGAGTGATGGAGTTAAGAAAATACTATCGCAGTGGCCTGCAAAGTTTTCGACGTTTGAGTGGTTCTTGCACAAATGACATTGCTAATAAATGAATCTATAGATATACTGTACGTCGAGTTTTGCCAGTGGCATGTCTTACGGCGCGCAAATGCCACCTGTGGCATTTTTTCTGACCCAAGCTCGAACCGAATTAGCTTGAACCGTGTAGCAGTGGTCATAAAGTCAATCGCGATCAAGAGAACTCATCCCGATCGCCCTGATCGCGATTAAAAGTGCCACTGTGACACCGGTATTAAGTATTTCGTGCTTTTCTTCACGCCAGCTTGTGCGTCGTATCGCATTTGTCGCAGTGCTTGCTGGTATTCCGCGTGAGGGCGACCGTGGTATTTTTCCGACTATGCTGCCTCGATAGGACGGCGGCATGACGCATGTTTCGCCAGCGATGACACGAGTGATAACCGCTGTGTAGGCTTATCGTTGTCGTGAACCACCGCGATGTAAGCCCAACGCGGAACGTTAGGAAGCACTGCAATCGCGACGCGCGTAGGTGCGCGAGCGGGCATCTAACCTGCCTTTTTTTTGTTTTTCGCGGGTTACTGAAGGAAGATGAAAAAAAAAACACTCATACATCATACATAGAGAGTTAAAAAACTGGTCTACAATTCTGTCACTTGAAGTTTTCATCCAACTTGGTGGCTTCAAAAGCTTGTTCAATAGACATGCCTAATAAGCCAACTCTTAAGAACGCTAAAATAGTGCGACGTACTCTAGGCCATAGTCGGGAACATCTATTCGCTGGTACAGTGCATTGGCATATTTTCAAACTCCAACTGAGCTCAACTGGGGCGCCCTATACGGGTAAAGTGGAGGTGCGCATGAACATATATGAAAGCAAGATATGATTTAGTTTTACGCCAGCGGCGAGAATTTCAGCTCCTCCATGGTGCTTCAAACAGCCAGTCATCAACGTGACAATAACAGGGATCCAGAAAAAAACGAGATTTGTCAATACCAGCCCTCAAGCAGCTCGCCTTACTTCTGCTGTACGAGAAGTACCAAGACTGCACCCACGTCTACACCGACGGCTCCGTCCTGCCAAACAGCTCAACAGCAGCGGTCGTTGTGCCAACGCAGCCACAACCATCAAATTCAGGACAGCTCATGCAACCACATCAACGGCAGCAGAGCTCGAAGCGCTTGGCGCTGCGTTGCGTTTCATTAACGACCACAGCACGCAATGGTGGTGGCACTGTAGTCTCTTTTGTCAAATCTACGCCGTGGTCCGCATGAGCAGTTGGTATTTGAGACAGCATAAATGCTACACCATCTAACAGAGAAAGGGCACCACGTTATATTTCAGTGGTTGCCAAGCCACTGTGGGTTTATCGGTAATCAACGGACTGATCAAGCTACCCGTTCAGCCCATACAGAAGACAACAACCAGTCAATACCTCTCTCTAGCACGGACGCTGCTAGGAGGCTCCGCATGCTTGCTCGCGAACAATTCATGTCACTTTGGAATGAGCGTCTTTTTACGCAAGCAGGATTATCGTCTCTTGATCCTACGTTAAGCTTGCAGCTTCCAAGAAAACTTCGATGAGGTGACGCTGCTGCTCTGTGCAGACTATGGTTGGGAGTCGCGTTTAGCCGTGCGTATGCGTTCCGCATAGAGATCGCCGACACCGCCACCTGTGCACACTGCGGAGACCAAGAGACAATTGGACACGTCCTGTGCGACTGCCCGGAATATAACCTAGAAAGACATTACCTTTCCAATACACTAAACAAGTTAGATGACCAGCCGCTGTTAGAATAAAGTATACTGCGCCATCGTCATGACTAATCATCACAGAAGAAGGCCGTGCAAGCGCTACTGGGCTTCTTGCGAACTACTGGCGTGGCGGAACACCTCTGAGTGAACTGATTTTGTGTGTGTGTGTGTATCCCTGTTTTTCTCTTACTTATTTTTAATCTCTCTCTCTTTTGATCCCGCCAACCCCAGTGTATATGGTAGCATACCGGATACAAGCATCTGGTTAACCTCCCTGTATCCCCTGTTTCTCGTTTCTCTGTTGTGTATGTTGGATACTTCACAATGCTAAGGCAGCCTGGTCGATGATAAAGTGACATGGTTGCTTGCAATCGCGATGAATAATACTTAAAAGCGCGCTATGTGTTGCCGACATAGGAACATGTTACGGCGGCTGCTTGCCGGGTCTTTGTGCTAGCATGAAAGATGGGTCACAACAGAAAAGCACCCGGCGGTATTGTTAACGTAGACTGGCCGTGTAGAGATAATTCACTGACGTCTCTGCGGCCGCCATTTTGTAGTACAAAAAGCACCGAGGAAGGCACGATTTCTTATCTTCTTCTGCTTATCTTCAGAACAGCTGGAAGCTGAGAGTTGTACAACAAAATGGCGCGTCATGACATCACGTGAATACTTCCTATGGGCCGAAGTATAAAAAGGTGTTGCATCTCAGGTCTAAACAATTACATTTCGACAATATTGGAACAAAGCGTAATTTGTAAAAAAGGCGTCTTGTATCACACAACATTACCTGAGAGTCTGGGCTAACACTCAATATTCTTCGTTGAAGTCAGGGCTACGTAGATTGATGTTTGGAGCAATTAAAGTAGCTAAACTTTTCTCTGAACGAAAAAGATTGTAACAGTCTCAACGTGAAAGACTGAGCTCTTGTGAGCTTTGTGGAGTGGTAGCGGGAATTGCCTGCACCCAGGCTGGTATCATTCGACTTTTTCGTGAAAAAGAGAGTGACGCCTCAAAGTAATGCTCACAATCCCGATTGCCTATAGTGTATAACAACCGTCGCGAAATGTTGTAGCGGCAGAACCTACATTGTACATTTTCTTATGCGGTTCCTAAAGAGAAAAGCACAAAGAAGTGAGCCCCGTAACTGTCTGCATCGGAGTGCGACACCCCAACAGTTGCTCACAAGGGATAGGGGTAAAGGGGGATTAAAAGGATAGGATTAAAAGGTATATATTGAGAGAAGGAGGAGAGAGCGAGCCGCAGGGACAGCGAGCGATGGTAGTAAAGAGAAGATAGGAAAGATGGACACGGGCGCAGGAGTCCGAGGACGGGACACCACTCGAAGCGAGCTCTTGTCTGCGTCAGGAGATGGCGTAAGGCTAATCCAGTTGGTCAGAGCTGCGCTGTCGTCGGAGATCACGAGGGCACAATCGGTCGGCACGAAATACAGCGAGTGAGTCTTACATTGTACACGTTGAGCCTAGTGTACATACATGTACGCTAGGTTATATGTGCGTCGAGAACCTTGCGATAGTGTGAAAAGCTACAGGTGGTCATTGCTTGACTTTAGCAGCCACCTCTTTCTGAGATTAGACCAGATAGAAAGGCTCGAACGTACGTTCTCGCTGCAGATAGAGAGTACAACTGGTTAACTTACAAAAGACCATGTATGGCAGCTTCGCGCTGAATGGGTTTTCCGTATATTCTTTTATTTAGTTATTGTACTATTCATTGTCATAAAATACAGAGTCCGTCCCATAATCCGCATTAACTGACTGATTGACCGAATGAATGACCGACTGACCGATGAACGTCATCAATAGGAGTTGTAACAGAAGTTCTCAGCAAGTTATGGTTGTGAGAAGCTCGAGATATCAATACAAATTAGTTGCATGGACAACCTCTACTTCGCAAGAATAAAAGCCAATGGCCAGAACTTTTTTATTTCACTGCAATTTATATAGGTGGAGAACAGGCGGAAAATTATATTCGGGATTTCAGCCATCGTGACAATAACAAGTCTATCGAGACTTCAGGGAAACTTGGGGCATGCATTGGCCGTGCGAAGGCTGTCATTTTCTTTCACGGTGAGCATAGTAAGAAGGCTGTGCGTTATGTTAATCTACTCACCTCTAGTAGAGTGACTGAAAGCTACAAATCCAACAGCAAAATGACGTACGTAGACATCACATCTTTACAGCCTCGTGACGTTCCCATTTGCTGTTTTGACCTTGCCTTTATAGGTATAAACAAATCTGCAAGTGCCATAGCGTCTGATATGTTGCACCTTACGTGCAGTGTAAGGAGCTTTTACATGGAAACTTTTGTTCTGCTTATAATAATAATAATAATAATAATAATAATAATAATAATAATAATAATAATAATAATAATAATAATAATAATAATAATAATAATAATAATAATAATAATAATAATAATAATAATAATAATAATAATAATAATAATAATAATAATATTATTATTATTATTATTATTATTATTATTATTATTATTATTATTATTATTATTATTATTTGATATGATACACGAATACACATTCAAACAGAGGGAAATAGACTGGTAAGAAGTACAGCTGTCATCGACCGTTTAAAACTAGTTTGGGGACTGTGACGAAAAGTCATGGGGCACGATTCAAACCAGCAACTGTAGAACGCACACAAGTACGAAGAGCTCAACGCAAAAATGAAAATAAATAAATAATTAAACGGATAAATAAATAATTCTTTTTGAAGAGCTTTGTAGTGCCCTAGCCCCGTTAAAAAAATACATACTGCAAGCATACGTTTTTTTTTTCCTCCCAGCTGTTTTCTTTATCACTACACTGTGAGTGATTTCTTTTGCCCTCTAACAATCCATCATTCCGTATATATAACGCCTTTGCGGAAATAAAGGACCCGGGAAAGAAAAGGAAACTCGGATGAGCCAACGCATCGAGATAAATCTCGAGGGATCAGCATCTGGACATCTGTCCTGGAATAACTTGCCTGCTTATACTCTTCACCATATATCTCTCTCTTCTTTTTTCGGTAGCCTTCCTTCTTTTTCACAATGAGGAAGCACCGTTGGCGAATACAGCCCGTTTGAAGACCAAAGTAACAGATAAAACCTACTCATAAATTAGAGTGCTAGGGCTATGACACTACAATTTTTCAAACTCATTTACCACTGACAAGCAACATACACAAGCCCCGCCGCGGTGGTCTAGTGGCTAAGGTACTCGGCTGCTGACCCGCAGGTCGCGGGTTCAAATCCCGGCTGCGGCGGCTGCATTTCCGATGGAGGCGGAAATGTTGAGGCCCGTGTGCTCAGATTTGGGTGCACGTTAAAGAACCCCAGGTGGTCAAAATTTCCGGAGCCCTCCACTACGGCGTCTCTCATAATCATATGGTGGTTTTGGGACGTTAAACCCCACAAATCAATCAAATCAGCAACATACACAAGAAGATATTTCGTGACCAAAAGATGTTGCTGTTCTGTTTACTAGGTATAGTTTTTGGTGTGCGGGTGAATACAACGTTAGACGATATTTTGCTTACGCACACTCCCGAGTACACCTAAGAAGCAACAAAGCCCACTTAGGTACTTCGTAAATGAGAAGAAAGTTGTTTATAAAATAGTAGTGCCTTGATGTACTACAGAACACCTGGACACATTGTTTCACAAAAATTCGGCAGGTTCCAGTAACAGTTTCAATCGGCTTCATGCAGAACATTCAGTGAATAAGTATCTATTCTGCTTTTTTTTTTTGCTTTAAGCCAAGTGTGACGAGGTAGATAAACATGTTTTTGTGAGTGTAGTAATTGTGTGCATTTTGTGGTATTAAGAGGAACATCGATTACACTGGCGTTTAAAGGGTAACGTCAGTACTCATAGCACAGACGTCAGTAATAGTGAAGCGAAATTCACGCTGTGATTCGGTGATGGGATTATTATTTGTTGGCACATTGCTATGAGTTCGAGCGACGATTGAACATAGCTTGCTGAATCATAAGAATACAAATGTAATGTTTTTTCATACTGCTATAAAAGCGGACCTAACATTGGAACTACTATTCAAGGTAACCCGACCGGACACCTTGTTTTATAGGAGTACAATAATACTGTTCATTGACAGAATATAAAATTAGATAGGCCACGCTGCAACCATAATTTACGTGACGACGCGACTCGTGCATAGCACCTCTTTTTTTTCTAATGAAGTTTAAAAACTTGGCGTGGATCAGCGGTAGAACACCTGACTACCACGCAGAATGCTTCAGTTGGATTCCTGCTTGAATCGTGATTTTTAGCACTGAAATATTTTATGCTGGGATCCAGCGAGACTTCAGCGACGTATATGAGTCACGGAAATAACGTTTAAAAAATGAGCGCTGCCCCGCCGCGGTGATTTTGTGGCTAAGGTACTCGGCTGCTGACCCGCAGGTCGCGGGTTCAAATCCTGGCTGCTGCGACTACATTTCCAATGCAAGCGGAAATGTCGTAGGCCCGTGTGCTCAGATTTGGGTGCACGTTAAAAAAAACCCAGGTGGTCGAAATTTCCGGAGCCCTCCAGTACGGCGTCTCTCATAACCATATAATGGCTTCGGGACGTTAAACTTCACAAATCAGTCAAATCAATTAAGAAATGAGTGCTATCAGACGGTAAAAGAAAAAAAAATGACCTTGTATCTGCATGATGTGTTGCAAATGTCGTCGAAAGACGATATCCTTTTTTCTGTAGGTGCTGCGTGAAATGTGGATGCTATCTGGCGGTAATGTCGGGAAACAGGAGCTCATAGAGAGCCCAGAGCCACTGGCAGGTGACAGCGTTATGTCGTCGACGGAACGCTTTTTCATGCATAGCGTCGCTTTATCAGCGCAGCGTAAAGAACACGTAGTTTGTGTAAGGTGTAGAATCACGTACGGTCTTCAGAATCGCGCATCTATCTTCTAGTGAAAGAAAACAACACTTGATACTTACGCATTGATACTACGCCTTAGATATGCGTAATAGTTTTGTTACTGACAGTGTTCAAAAGTATGAACGCAGCAGTTAGATTAAGGTGGCTGGGCGTTGACGAAAGCCTTAACCGTTTGACGGGTGACTCAGTCGTTTCGAGTGACAGACAGGCACACAGACAGAAAAGCACAGGTACAAACGTAGGCGGCTAGATAGATGCGTAAGTAGAAACAAACAGAGTGTCTTGGTTTCGCTAAAAAAATGTTTCTCATTTGAAATAATGCCCTGAAAACCAACACAACTGACCCTCGGCGAAGGCGTTTTGATTTTTCATCGAAACCATCTCAAAAAGTATCGCGAAATATATGCGCTATATATATATATAGTTGGCAG
This sequence comes from Rhipicephalus microplus, assembly GCF_043290135.1. Taxonomy (NCBI): domain Eukaryota; kingdom Metazoa; phylum Arthropoda; class Arachnida; order Ixodida; family Ixodidae; genus Rhipicephalus; species Rhipicephalus microplus. The sequence continues at coordinate 82,551,212 of NC_134702.1, read as the reverse complement.
GGGCGCTGAACTATGTGCCCGTATACAATTTCCTCCCGTAGTATTGATGTAAAACTTGGGTTTTAAAATGCGATGCCTCTCTTCTTTTCTCGGTGCGTAATATCGCAGGAGTGAGAACAACAATAACAGCAACAAGAAAGACGATGAAGACGACGGCACCGTAGAGAGTGCAGTTCGAGAAAAGCTGGGTAAGAGCCATGAGATGAGGAGAAAAAGAAGAAGAAGAGAACAAAGCGGGCCTTCTCGGAGTTCATGAATGAAAGGCGAGGATGGTCCCTTGGGCGCCGTTTTCTTTTTGCGCGGCTTCCGTAAGCGCTTGCCTTGATTGAAAGCGTGCGATTTGAAGTTATTTCCGGTTGTCGGGAAAGTTATGCTTTTCGCGACGCGGAAAGGAAAACAAGCCATCTTCGTGATATTGCCCGCAGGAACACTGAAATCCGCAGTCTATATCCCTCCACCTATGTTTACGTTTCCGGTAGTTCCCGAAGAAAAATTTGGTTGCTTACTTCGTGCGCTTTGCGACCTGATTCTTTTTTTGTTTGTTTGTGCTGCATCGGTTTATGCATCTAGACGTACAGCCTCTAAGATCACAATGCTGTATAGGATGATGAACCTTATTGAGGCCCTAGGGATTAACCCTTAGGTAGACGCTGGCAGCTCCCATGCATGCCGAGACAAGGAGAAAGTATGGTGAGGCTGAAAAAAGAATATAAAATCAAACGCCTCGGCCTGTGCCAGCGTAAAATAAAGCAGGCTGCCACACTGGGAAACTAAGGTTTAACCCTACCGTTATATTGTGGTCCTTCTGGGTGGTCTGTAACTGGTCGTAAATAACTCCTCTATGAAGGACTCGCTGCAACCAACATCTTCGTCACAGTCTCTGAAAACCACAAGACATTGTCATAAAGCATATGATCCACAGCAACCCTGGCATAGTATACGCTTCTGGCAGTTGATTTCTACATCTCTCTGTAGACGTATCTTGCTAAAAAAGTTTGGGTTCGCATAAGGTCTTGTCTGTAACAATCTCGTAATCACCGCTTGTTTTGAAAAATAATTAACATGGTTTTGCATGTATTTGTTGACAAGTAAAGTTGGCGGAGACTCTAACTGTTCTCTTAGGTGTCTGGTGGTGGTACCCAAACGTAGGTGTTCGTGTGCCCTGGTGTGCTCCATAGGTTAACTTATTGTTGCTTATGCTGTCGATGCAAATATGAGGTCATGCAGTAAAAAGTGAGCGGTTGAAGTAATTCTACGCCCGGTACCCGAGAATTTCAACTGTTCACTAAAAAAGTGTGCGTGATATAGTGAACTCTCACCACAGCTGATTGGCCCTGATGTCTAGTGAGCTGACGCACCGATATAGATATAACTAACCAGAACCTTCGATATTGTAGCGGTTTTATTTTTTATATTAATTGTTCTAAATGCTGTTATGACAAAAAGCAAGTGCTAGACCAGTAGTGTTTGAGATAGAACAGAGAGTGTTACTCGATGCATGGGCCAGTAAAATTTGTAATTATCTGCCGTATTTGCTCATTATGTCATCTAGCATATGTACGCGCATGTATAGCAAACATTCTTTACGTACCGTTACCACTGTAGTCTTCACGTCTAACTTCAAAGAGTGCTAAATAGGCGTCGCTGAAAGAGTGTTCTCTAGATATGTGCATTGGCCATACTTTGAACAATTTCCACAATGCGTTTCTTTTGTTAATCTCTCTATGAAAGAAATATAGCAAGATAGGCTATTCTAGAACTGGCTATATCCTATCATCTTGGTAGTAGTACTGATGAAATACACAAACACAAGAAACGTTTGGAATAAACATAGAATACGAAAACAATACATAACCAGAAGCACTATGTACAGTCGTAAACAATCTGGACCCGAACGCTCCGCAGCATGACCTGGAGTGCTTTGACATGTGTTAGATGCGAAGCGCTGGGTGCTGGTGCCGACATAATACCCGGGTATTCTTGAATAGTATGTAGACAAGTACTGCTAACACCTCGTCTACAGACCCAGAACCTACACGGCGCTGGCGTCAATCAAACCTCGTGAGGACACGCTGCGGAGCGTTCGAATTAAGCATGGTGACGACTGTGCAAATGCGATAAGTGACGGGTGAAGCATCAGCATAGTCCAATGGCACAGCCCAGTTTATATAGCATGGTAACATTATACATTAGCTGCAGCTCCATAAAATCCTCTTGCAGTAAATACGTTTACACCAAGAAATAGTTAAACAATTTTACTACCCGTAATGTGATTATTTGCTTTTGTTTTCAGACTGTGTAAATAATGAAAATGCCTCGTGTCTTATCATTAAAAAGCTCGTGATATTTATGGCTCTCAGCAGGTTGTTCAATATTGCTTAGCATGTCTTTGTTTCTGCATCACCGCCACTGGAATTAGTTCCAGTAGCACGCAGCCACAGCCAGTTTCAAAGGACTCATATTTACAAGATCGAAATCTAATGCTGATACGCGCGGGCTTCTACATTTTCTTGAGTGACCTTCTCACGCAGGCTTGAGAGGGTTGGCCCTAGCACCTGACGCTTGTGAAAAGTTGCGTATTCATTTCGAAGAGCAAAAGAAAACAAAAAGTATAAAAACTCTATCGGACGCGTATTTTTTATGTCTCCATGGGTGCGTGTCATGTCTGTCTAGACAATTGTTTACTTTAGGTCGGTACATTCGACTGCTGGCCATGTGGGGGGAAATGACACCCCACGTTATGCACGCGTGGAGACTGTTGAGCAAGGCAATGTTTTTGTCCTCTCTCACGGCGTGGCGCTTATGCCCTTGTGTGTACTTCATTGCTGGAACGACGCAAACGTGTCACCATCTGTGTGTTTGCACACATGTACAGCTATGCATGACCGGGTGTCCCTGTGAGTGGTGCGGGCCATGTACACATACAAAATAGACGAAAAGATGATCGCATATCCTTACTTTCGACTGTGGTGGTCTGTGCGTTTACCGCTGCACGACACATAGATGACCTTAGGAAACGGATAATCGCGAGATATTGCCTCGGGTGCTTGTTTCACCATACCATCAGATTTAATCATTACATATGGAGAAAATGTACCACCGGCAATGACAATGCAACCTGGTGCGTCGTCCCATTATCCAAGAGATATAGCAATACTAGACGCAATAACGTCGCTAATGGTTGCACGTGTCAAAACAGAAAGCCGCAGTAGCGGCGTGTTGCACAAAGAACCGAGTTGGGACAGCGCCACGGTTAAAATGGCATCGCACCTGCCAACCAAAACTTTTTCGTGCGCCGGCCCTTCTCATATAAAAGTTACTCACCAAAACCATAGTAGTAAATACTCACGTTTTATGGGGCGAAACACGCCAACTCTCTTCCCCGGTTTTCCCCGCATAGCCATAGGAATGGTTGGCAGGGTGACATAAAAGCGATCGTCACCGCTTGTTCTGGGACGGCTTTAGGCTCTCCCATAGTCGAGTACGAAGTACTCGAAATCGTTAACCACTTCTTCTAAACACACTCTCTAAACGAAGCTGCGGCTCTGGCCGAAGAACTAGTATTAGCGGGACGGCTCAATGCTATCCCTTCGTTGGGTACGAAGTACTCGAAATCGTTAAACATTTTTCTAAAAACAACACAGCTCCTTTAGCGCTTAAGTGAGTGTGAGGCCCACGGGACGGCTTTAGACTATCCCATAGTAGACTACCATGTACTCAAAATCGTTAACCACTTTATCTGAAGAATGTACCTTTGCAGCCAATTTACTTTTCCAAGAGACGGCTTTCAAATCTCCCACAGTAGAATACCGAGTGCTCTAAATAGTCAAGCACTTCTTCTAAACACAATGGTAAACCTCACTGGAAGATCTTCGGGTTAATTTTTCACCTCTTTGCATTCTATAGCATGTACATGAATCTATGCACCTAGTCGTTCATCCCATTACGATTTCAACGAACAACGCCCGCAGTGACGGATGGTTAGAGGCCAAAGTGTTTTCGTTGAGCAGAACCAAAGTTGGGCATAACTCATGAATATTGCTTCCAAAAGAAGTACAGTATATTTGTAGTGCAAAGGTGGCCGTAAATAGCGTAGTCGTTACAGTTGGCGCTGTACTCTACACCTTTATAAACGAGCATGCATTGGCGGATGCAACGGCCTGGCGTGGATGATGTGGCAAGCGTTTCGACGTGGTTTTAACGCATGTTTCAGACCGAAATTTCTTTGAACCTAGTTATGCAGTAGGCATGTTACTCATTTCGGACGTCCTCTGTACCTCTAGTCTGCAGCAACAGAAATCTCCGTGAAAGGACGTTTTCATGTTTTATTTACACGGAACTAAGTTTTCAAATTTCGATTCGCTTTGTCCTTTATACGCTGATTCCTCTATAGCCCAGAAGTTCACGCGCAATTTGCAGGCGTACATATAAAAATTGCTTAGTCCTTAATGTACAGATAAGGCTGCTTAGGTAGAAGTTTTTCATCCGAGCGAGTTTCCACACGCTGTCTCAGGCACAAGGAGATGCACAATGTACATCATTATACGACTCGTTTTAAGAATGGCCCCTGAGGTGAAGCCGACTGCAATCTCCATTTTCTAGTTCAAAACGCTGCTGCAATCGCCGCTGTGCGAGACGACGTGATTCGACGGTGGCTGATTCACGCGCAAAGGAACAAGACGTCTCGCACAGCCGCCGCTGCGTGCCTCGACAAACATTTAACGTTGCCCAAGCGTGCTTGCGCTCGCAGTAAACCCGACCGACCGCATGCTAGGATCTCTCTGCCGCTGCTATACGTCGCCGTTTCAACACGATAGTTTACGGCTCAAAGGGTTCTCCTAAACTTGCCTAACCGGAGAATAATGATAGTTTCAGCACGAAATGAGGTTTTCCAGTCTCCTTCGGCAGGCTCTGGCGATCACTATTGTTTACTACTCACTTTGTTATTGATGCTACAATTTCTGAAAGGTGGTTTAAGAAGTACGAAACAACATGACAATTATGTTTTTTTCAGCAGTCTATGAGGGGGCGACAAAAGAAGAATCTAGACGTGCACAGAGATGACAAAACAGACAGAGAGAGAGAAAGATTAAGAAGGAAGAATAATATGTGCATGGCTATCACAGTTTGCACTATAGCAATAAGACCTTCATCCGTTTTAGTACATATTTCTTTGCTTATTTGTATTCGTTTGGTGAACTCCAAGTAATGCTATGCATAAAGCTTAACTTGAGCGTCCGCGCATCTCTTGAGAAAGCACATTAAAAAAAATAAAGCTTCGCAGTTCTCAAGCTCCGTGTTGTTTAGAAAACGTTTACTTACACTATGCACAAAGAGCGAACATTGAGGCTTGGTTCAACGCCCGTAAACGCAGGAAGAGGCTCTTCGTAGCTGAATTGCAGTGTTCTTCGCCTGATGAGGCCCAAAAACAAAGCTACATTCGCGCTCAATACGACTTGCAACGCGTGAGCGCATGGCCTCACGAGTTCGAAGATTAAGTATGGCTTCCACTCGCTGTTATTTCTATTATTAAACCGTTTATCTCGCTTCGGTATGATGCCAAGTAAAAAAACAGATTAATTGTTGAAAAAAAATTGAAGTCCTGCGCAGCCATTGAACTTGTGACGCTGCACACCCCCGCGTTTCGAGTCATATTGAGCGCTCGTGTCGCTTATAACAGCGACGTTCCGAAGACAGATACAGGGCACCACACACCTGACTGTCATCGTCCGCGCTATGCCAGGGCTGCCTGTGCTCGGAAAGTGCGCAAGGTTTGCGCCGCCTTCAACCATGCCGTGCGGGTGGGCTTGACCGAGACAAGACGTACAACATGGTTAGTTCAAGGCAGGTTCATCCTGACTCAGTCAGCATTCGTGTTTGTGCTGCGTCGTGGCCGTATACGATTGATTGATCCATATGTGGGGTTTAACGTCCCAAAACCACCATATGATTATGAGAGACGCCGTAGTGGAGGACTCCGGAAATTTCAACCACCTGGGGTTCTTTAACGTGCACCCAAATCTGAGCACACGGGCCTACAACATTTCCGCCTCCATCGGAAATGCAGCCGCCGCAGTCGGGATCTTAACCCACGACCTGCGGGTCAGCAGCCGAGTACCTTAGCCACTAGACCGCTGCGGCGGTGTGCCGTATACGATAGGCGAGGGGTCTCAAACCCAACTCACCTAGAGTGCCGCAGACACGAAATTCGGTCCCGCAAGGGACAGGGCAGTAAAGCAGGAACGGGAAGAGGGCGGGGGTGGACAACATGTCACTTAAAACTATACTATTTGAAAGAACGGCTTTACCATATCTGAGATATAGATTATTATTAAAGGAATTTAACGTCACAATTCGAAAAAAAACATATCGGTACTGGTCTCCAGAGTGATGGAAATTTCTACGGTGATTGTGAAATAACGAGACACATTTCAGCGATAGAGTTTTAGTGCGAAGTCACCCATGGGGTGCTTCACAAATAAAGTGATCGAGACCAGTCACGTGTGTATATCTTATACGAAGGAAGCGTCATTGTACGAAACGAGCAATCGAACAACTCGAGCATGAGTTGGCAAAGTAGCAAACGCTTTATTCCTCGTGATGTCGTAGGCTGCATATGAAATATCCGCGGACAGCGTGTTTGAGGCTCCGGCGATAGTCAAAGCCCAAGTTGACGGGAAACAACGGTGTCTGAAGACGCGATCGTCGTGCACTATCTTGTGTCCTTTCTGCTTTTTTGTGCGCCGATCGTGATGAGTGGGTGTCTGGAGAGACATGTTCACCAAAGTACGGTGTTGTGTAATGGAGTGTGGTGGGGTGAAGTGTGCCCTTACGAGCATGCGCTATACCCTTTTTAATATGGTGGCTAGTATTATGCCCAATCAATCTGCTTTGCCGAACACTGTTTAATATTCCCATCTACTCTAGGTTTACGAATGAACTCGCCTTCCTGTGTGCGAGCAAATGCCTATGAAAGTCATTGGTCATGTAAAAGCCAATCGCTATTCACTGTGATTGATTACTAATATATGATCCATTTTATAAAGATATATTATGAATCAATATAGCACAGTTGAGCACTACTTCTGTTTCATTCTGTACACTGTTTGCCGAAGTGAGATAATCGATTAGTTGTCGATCGATTAATCGATCGACCAATTGAACAATCAATCAATCAGTAAATCTATTCTGGCAGAGGGGAAAATTAAGCTTTCAAGCTTGTGTCGACCAACAGCGTTTCGAGTTATACAAAGTCTTTCCTAATACATGAAAATCAAAAAAGACCAACCTCAGGCCTAATATATACCCTACATTTGCAAAAATTTAATCGATATCTGGGATACAACATGCATGTGGTGACTTTCGCTCGATGGTTTGCACGTTGCCTCTGTACACGAAGCTCTCGCATAGCCTACATACAAATGAACATGCGTTTATTCAATTGCTTGTGTCTGTCCGGTTGATGGGGTTGGTCGTTGGTCCGATAACATTTTCTTTCCTCTCCTCTTCGCCGAGTTCTTTTATACGACTAATGAGATCTCTTTGGCTTTACTCTCCCATCGGCTAAGTGTTTACGCGACTAATGAATGGCGGTAATTTCGTATAGAATATCGAGTGAAGTGGCTGTCATGCCGTTTATTTGCTTCCACGAAGAACATTAGAGGTCACGCTAAGCTGCAGAGTACACCGTAGGAGGTTACGAAACTACGGCACGTTTTCTGAACGACAACGTCTTCCATTGGGAAGTCATGAACCATGAAAAGCGTTAGACTCCAAAACTTATACGAAATGAAATGGGAAAATAGAATAGCGTCTTTTTCTGAAAATGCACATTTTCTTTGACGTGCTGTTTTAAATGCGAAGCATTTCTTAGCGAACTTCTATCTATCTATCTATCTATCTATCTATCTATCTATCTATCTATCTATCTATCTATCTATCTATCTATCTATCTATCTATCTATCTATCTATCTATCTATCTATCTATCTATCTATCTATCTATCTATCTATCTATCTATCTATCTATCTATCTATCTATCTATCTATCTATCTATCTATCTATCTATCTATCTATCCGTCCGTCCGTCCGTCCGTCCGTCCGTCCGCCTGTCTGTATGTTCGTCCGCCTGTCCGTGCGTCCATCTGTCTGTCTGCCTGCCTATCTGTCCGTTCGTCCGTCCGTCCGTCCGTCTGTCTGTCTGTCTGTCTGTCAACATTCGTGGCAAAATAGAATAGAATGTATCGCATGTTTGCAGCTGTAGGACGCTAGTGGCTTGGGAAACAAAGCCGCATGCGAACCAGAGCAGGCATACAATATTCAAGAAGGCGGTAATGATCGATGGTGCCTCGGTGGTCTCTTGTTGACCGTCCCACTGATGCATCGATGATAGTTAAATGAGAGTGAAGAATAAAGACGATAGCTTGATCCCTTCCCCCAGGTCCTCACAAAAAAAGTAATACCAGACAACTCATGCCACGTGTGATTTCAGCGTTTGCGGAGCGGATGGCCGACTTAGATGTGCTTGAGAAGCGGAGAGTGGGAGCTGGACCCAGGAACAGAAAAAATTACGTTTTTGCTGCCTGCGTATAGCTGACATTTGCATAGAATTGTAAAGCAGGGTCATCATGAGGCCTTTCGAGAGAGAGAATGAAATATGAAGAAGAAGACGCATTAAAAACTCGCAAGGACGAAGCCACTTGCAAACGAAGGCACACGTCGCTTGGTTGTTACTTCGCCGTTGTAATTTGCTGCGCTTTTCCGTAGCACGGGTGTATATGTACCATACTACAGCCTGTGGTTACGACATGGCAAACCTCAAAGCAGACGCTGTTATTACGTTCGGTGTACGCTCCTAGCTTTCTCATCCGATATTTTTGCTTTTTTTCTGATTTGATTGCCCTCGTCTCACCATTTTGCCTAGAGGGAACGGCGTTGTTTCTTTCGAAAGTCCTCCCTTTTTCAACGCTGTTCTTGTCAAAATTTCGCACGTGTCACTTGGAGGGAAATGGAGGCATGTGCCATTTCGCGCATTGGGGGGGGGGGGGGGGAGAGAACTGGTCCAAGAAGATGCGGAACCATGTACATGCGCCTATAGCTCTTTCCGGACTTCAAGCTATAACCCCTTTTATTTATAATTTTTTTACCGTCTTACCTGTATCTTTCTTCAATATTACGCCCCCTTCCCCCCCATATACAAAACGCATCAAGCTCTTAAGAGAGAAAAGTTCAGGGCTGCGAAAAACTAAAAACGCTGGAGAGTGTGGCGTAACAGAGCCCAAGGAAAAAAAACAGAACAAAGGAAAAAAAGAAAGCGCTGCTTCGGAATATATTCGTGATCCAACCCATAATCGGTGAGCCGTGGAAGCCATCAGGATCTCACCACGGCATGTACTTTTTACTTTTTTGTTTGTTCTCGCTGAACCAATTCGAGTACGACCGTTAGGACATCTCTTCGTACTCTAAAAAAACAGTTCTTTTTTCTTTTATGAAGCACTCGTGAGACATTTTCCTCAGCCTTATGCATGACTAAAATGTCCAGATTTTCTTTTATGGTTTTGCTTGCCATCTTAAGAAATCTTGTAAGCCGTATTGTGAAGCAAATTTCGTATTGTGAATTACTAGAAGGTACTACTGTATCACTTCTCTGTGCTCTTAGGTCTTCTGAATTTTTGTGCACTTTTAGCACCAGTTCAAGAGTGCTGACGGTTGGCGCTCTATTTGGCGAGTGCAGCTCACGCCACCAGCAGTTCTGCGGTTGATTTCTCATTGTGCTGCATGATTTCATTGTCACTTAAGCCCTAGCTACCCCCCCCCCCCCCCCCCAAGTACTTGTCCCGTGCAAGTAGTGCAAGGTATCGCGGCACTTTTGCCCTCGATTTGACCGCTGCAACAAAACAGCTGTTGTGGTGCGGAACTAACGCTAGTGAAACTGGGGCATGACTGACACGAACTTCATGAACTACGTCCACAAAGTATAGCCAGATCGAGGAGGCCTATTGTAAACCCTTGAAATCGAGTCACACAAACGCTACAAAATTTAGGCGGAGGGTGAAGCTGCGAGTTTGACACCGAGAAAAAACGAAATTCGCTAGATCGAATTCACAAATTTATCCCTTCATAAAACTTCCTGCTACTCCTCAAGCATACAGGTACAATGAACACAGATCTGAAGTGGCCTTTATGCAAAATTTCCTTAAAAAAACGCAATGCAATCCCATGTCCTATACTGTCTTTTGCGCTGGTCGAAAGAAAAAAATCACACTAAAATAGGATGCACACACGAAAAAGAACGATGCTTGCAAAAGGCTTCTACTTGAAGAGACTTCGCCTCGAGTACAACGTCTCGACTTCATCTAATATGCAAATATGTTGCCCTTGAGCTGAAGATGATGCGGCGTCTGCTCCCGAAGCTCCTTCTCCCAGGTGCTGCACCCGATCATCTAATTGCTTTCTGGTATAAATGGCGAGCTCCTCCGTTTTTAGCCATCGGCTGTTTTTCAGATACCAACGTTTCATTAACGAAAAACATGGACACTGATTACGTTGGTGATGATGCGAAAGAGCGCCGACTAAGGTCTCAAGTCTTCAAGGGTGATACAGATTAGAGCATGGAAGCGTGAGTCCGTTTGCGAAGTGCGCATTAGGAATCTTGGAAACGTGGGCTTAGTACCATAAGCTCATTGCCTCCGAGGGTGTGCCTTCTTTCGCTTAATGAAGTCGCTACTCTCTGTCGCTTTAGTGGCTCACGTTGTGTCTGCGTTTAATTGCACCGTCATATTGTACCTGTACTTGCCACAAAACCCACGTAGAAATCCGCAGAAGAAAACTAAGATACCATCGCAATGGTGGTGTTTTTGCTAGTGAAAATGCTGGAGGCGGTGGTTTCGACGGTCATTGAGTTGATTGTGCGCAATCTTATGCGCCACCAGTAGTGGGCGTGAGGGCAGTAGAGGTTGTCTTTTATGTACAGTCGCGCTCATTATGAGTAGCATCACGGTGGTTGTGGTTGGAGTTGGTAGTGGTCAAACCTGAACAGTGACAGCGACAAATGTCAAATTGCTTTAGAAAATATAGGCAAGTAAGAAATGCATTCATTTCACTAATTTTGACTATGTAGCTGCCACTTCCCAGTGGTGGCGCCACCTTGAGCACGTACAACACGTTACAACTTGCATTGGGCACGAATGTACGACAGTATACACACAAAGCACGCCAAAGCCGCTGAAAATGAATTAAGAATTATGAAAAGCAACAAGAGCTTGTGGATGTGGGAGGCGCAAAACGTAGTCATGCAAAAAATAGTGACAATCATCACACAATGACGTCGCTACGATGTCGCACATAACAAACATTCATGGCGTCATTTACGACGTCATCGTAATGTCGATATGACGTCACCTGGGAACGTCGTGCGTCATTTCCTGACATCGTCGCTTGGTCAAAGGTGGGCCAATCACGGGGGCCATGCAACACTGAAAGCGGTGCGATAAACATTTCAATGGCGTTTATCTTGGAGGCAATGCGAAACGATGTTACGGGCAGAAATTTTGTTCTGTATTGCTTTCGCGGGCCGTTTATGGTGCCCATAATGCCGCGGGATAGCTTTAAGCTTTCCCATAGTAGAGTACCTAGTTCTCTAAATCGTTAACTACTTCTTCTAAACACAAAGCTTTCGGATCGGGTGAGACGGGTGCATGCGAAGCAGAAAATGTTGATGGCTGTCGCCATCTAGTCATTTTTGGCGAATGCAAAAGGGACCTAGTGACTTTTCCTGGACGCGTCATCTTCCTGCCAAGTATGCGAGTAACTGGATGGTGGCATACTAAAGCAACATGACCAGCGGGCTCCGACACATATATCGTAGCCGCAACTCGCACAGAATGAACCATTACATGTTCTTTTTTTAAGGACAACCCGAATAGTAAACTTCCAGCTGAATATTTTTCTATCTAAGCACCGAAACGGTCTTTGTTCTCATGTAGTGGTCACCAGTTTCTTACTATTTTTTACCTAAAGGGACATAGGTTTCTGAAAATTGGAACATGCCATGAGTTTTAAATTTGTGAAGGGATTTTGTTATTGCGATAACTATATAATCAGAGAACTTATTGTCAATACAAAGCGAAAAAAATTGCCCCGTATCTGCGTGTTAATCTGCAAATGTCGTCGAAAGACGATAGTCTTGCGTGTGGAGAAAGTGAACAAAACATTTATTTGAAATTTTGCACAACAAAATCGGTGAATGGTATTCTGGAGGCGCTGCGTTAGAGTGTCCCGAGCATGCAGCTAAGGCAAACGAGTGCATCAAGTCACGTCACACGTGAGACATGAGCGCTATCTGGCAGTTTTCTTGGAAAATGAAGCGCGTGGCTCTGAGATGGGCGTGCGCGCCCGTCACAGAGGTGATAAGGTGTAGAACGAAATGCGACGGGTAGGTGCCACCACCGTGTCGTCTTAGCAAAGCGTTGGAAACACTTGCCTTTTCTTGCAAGCGTTGCATGGTCAGCGCAGCGTCATAAATTGTACGGTCCTTATAATTACTTATGTATGCCTCCTCTTGTAAAAGGCGCACATACAGTATATACACGTGTTTTTATGGTGCCCCAGACATGCGCGATAATTGCCTTTTAATTGACAATTGCACAAGTATGAACGCTGAATTTTGAGCAACATTGGTGGGCGCTGCGGACGGGGTCGGCCGTTTGGGGTATCGGGTGGCGTTATTTAGAGTATCCTGAACCGTTAACAACGGACAAACAGAGAAATGTACAGACAGACAGAAAGATAGACAGACCAAAATTTTTCCGTCGAAGGTCCCCAACAAAGATTATCGTCTTTAAAAGCACGTTACTTATAGTTCCTTCAAGGAAACGCTCCGAAACAATTGCAAAGGAGGAACTAGGAAAGCTTTCGGGTATGCAATACTTTAAACAAAAGAAGGCAGGATGTCGGGACGATAAAAATCTGGTACAATAAAACCTATCGCGAATTTCACAAAATATGTTCAAATGCACTGATCCAGTGGCAGGGTGGGGGGAGGAATTACAACGTCATGGCTCTTTTCAACCATCGTCCGTTCGCAGCTGTACAATTCTTACAATTTTATCACGCTCTTATTTTGTACGCTGTTAAGAGTATGATTGATTTGTGGGGTTTAACGTCCCAAAACCACCATTTGATTATGAGAGACGCCGTAGTGGAGGGCTCCGGAAATTTTGACCACCTGGGGTTCTTTAACGTGCACCCAAATCTGAGTACACGGGCCTACAACACTTCCGCTTCCATCGAAAATGCAGCTGCCGCAGCCGGGAATCGAACCCGCAACCTGCGGGTCAGCAGCCGAGTACCTTAGCCACTAGACCACCGCGGCGGGGCCGCTGTTAAGAGTAAATAATTCAGATAAGAGTTCTACACAGTTAAAAAAAATAACTTCAGCACAAAATCGAAACCAAACAACATTTCCGATGGAGGCGAAAATGTTGAAGGCCCGTGTGCTCAGATTTGGGTGCACGTTGAAGAACCCCAGGTGGTCGAAATTTCCGGAGCCCTCCACTACGGCGTCTCTCATAATTATAAAGTGGTTTTGGGACGTTAAACCCCACATATCAATCAATCAAACCAAACAACAAAACCACGCTTAAAAAATTAAATAAGACACTTGCTCGCTACTTTGTCACTAGGTGATAACACGACATCCAGGAAATGCCGAGTAGAAATTCATTATGCACCCATTATTATTCTGTTGGAGGCTTACCACGGGAAAAGTAAGTTGGTGTAGTGTATTTGTGACCTCATAATTACCGAAATTTATCTCGTCCAGCGCCCAATATGTGCTTAAATTTCGCGAATTTCTTAACACTGTTTACGAAAACGTAATCTCTGCATTGTTCTCAACAACTCAACATTTTTATCCATAACCTCTGTAGGAATGAACATACAAAAAATTGCCCGCAGCTTCCCTCGGGGGAACACTGAGGAGGATGCGGAGCATATAATTGGTTAACGGGGTGCTAAAGTGCGACTTACTTGGGTCGATGGCTAAATTGGTTATCGTGGTTGTGAAATGGGGTGTTAAATTGCGACTTACTTGGGTCGATGGCTAAATTGGTTAACGTGGTTGTAGGAGGGGGTGTTAAATGAGTGAACACGTACACACGTATGCGAAAGGGCGGCGCTGGTCGAAGGGACGTCGATCATTGTGTTTGTGGATTCGTTGGAATTCATTTCACCGCGACCTTGGACGTCGACGCGCCGTACAAACCAACCGACGAGCGGCAACTGAGCGAGCGAGCGCCGACCTTGAGTATATATACAGCGCGACGGCGCATGCACTGTCAGCTGTCGAATGTTCGAGAAGGGGGAGAAGCGCAACGGCGCATGCGCGCGCGTCAGCTGCCGATGTTCTCGAAGCGCGACGGCGCATGCGCGCGCGTCAGCTGCCGATGTTCTCGAAGCGTGACGGCGCATGCGCGCTACATTATACAGCTAGCGAATGTTCGTGAAGAGGAGAAGCGCACGCGGTGTGCAGAGGAGGAAGGGTGCACAGATGGTGGAGGAGTGAAGCGCGCGCGGTGTGTAGAGGAGGAAGGGATGCACAGATGGTGGAAGAAGGAGGAGGAAGCTTGCGGACGGCGTCACACTACAAGCCTTGAGTATTAGATGCTCCGCATCTAAAAAGTTTTTGTAAGCATGTTCACAACCTAAAGAAAAAACGTTACGAAAGCGGTTGACGCCAGCAGTTGCACATTTTTTTTTACCAGTAGCTGCACTATGTGGAATATTATGAAGATTAAGCATAGCTTTGTTATGACATTTCGTGCTTTCAAGTGCTGTTATTCCAACAACACGCTTTATGCCACTTTTATGCGTCCCTCCCACTCTTCTTTTTTTCACGTATCGTCACTGTCTTTGATTGTAGATATCCGCACTGATTTCACATTGTTAATGTCTCCGTTTCGTATGACTAAAACGAGTTGAATGTGGGAGATTCTTTTTCTAAGAAGTCAACACCGTGGCCCGAGCAATAGCGATTACAGAATTTTATCGACACACTAATCGCGGCTCTACAAAGCGAATTCACACGGAATCTACAAAAAGAAAGCTTTCCAAACGATGAAAGATATGATTCGTGATGATTGTGCATTCTGGCAGCGGTGTCACACCTTTGAACGGTGTTCACTGTATCATCACTTAAATTCAGGACGACATAGTGAACCACGGCAAGAAATATAATCTTAAAAGGAAGCTGAAATAATTTTCCACAAAATTTCTTTGGAGTGCGTGACCACAGTTGTATTTCCACTGAATTCGAAAATCGATGTGAGAATTCTCGAAAATGAACAAAAACGATACTTGTTGTTTCAAAAAAAAAAAAAACGGCTGCGGCTGCAGCGTTTTTTGTGCCGCCTAGTAAAAGCTACGACATCATCTTCAGCATAACGCTTCATCCGCAACAGCAGCACTCTTGCAGAGAGGCCTCTGCAATCGGCTCTGGCAACGTCACGCAACCGTAAATTATCTCGCAGGCCCCGGGTGAAGATACGGGTGACACTTTCTCACACTCATCGGCTGTTTATCGTTATGAAAGATATCGTAATCTTCACGCGGAACGTGCAGCCTCTCTATGCTTACAGTGATCTTCCAGTTCGGATCATTGAGTAGTGGGAATGTGCTGTAGGAGTGCAGCGCCCCTCCGTCTAGAGAAGGGAAGATGACGTAGTAACCGTTAGTGCGTTTCGCGCCCGCACTTTCGGCGTGCTCGCCAAGCCGGAGCTAGACCAACATTGAATATGCGGATTCTAAAACTTCTTCTGCAACAATCGCGAAAATAATCACATCATCGAGAATGATGTCGGTCCTTGTTAACCTTGAAGTATAGCCGAATCCGGAAACCACTTCAGCTGCTGTTTAAGGGAGAAGAAGAGAGCAGAGCGGATAAGGGAACAAGCGGGTGTTAAAGACATCTCAGTTGTAACCAAGAAGTTAATGGGCAAGACTACTGCGTGTAGAGAGAAGACAAGATAAATCCTGGACTATACAAGTAACAGCCCCGATTGTAAGAGTAGGCAAGCGTGTGAAGCGGAGGCAGGAGTTAAGTGATAATATGAGATTAGAAAGTTTCAAGGTTATTTCGCATTTTGCCTTTTGTTTTTACAGTGCAGCGTGGAAACTTGGGCAAGTTGGTAGGACATGACTAAATGCAGGAACAGCTCAACCTAGAAGTAGTTACTTCGTAACTACAGAAGCGAAAAAAACAAGGACAGAAAAGAGCGCTGACTTTCAACAAACATTTAATATCGGAGTGGTGTACATATATAGGCGAAAAATGAAAAAAATTGGGCATGCGTAGAAGAGTGCAGAAACAACCACTGCGATACAATGTCAGCAATACTCTTGTCTCTTGTTTAATGGGCTGAAAACAAATACATATGTAACTTAAAAAAGATCGAGATACGCAATCTCTTTTTGCAACAACGCAACCGATGGGCAACTTACACATTTACCGTCAAACTTGTTTATTTGATAAGCTTCAATTATATCACGCGTGGCCTGCGAGTTGTGCTTGCTAAATACCTCGCAACGCTCAAAAACTGCCACGCAGCCGCAGTCTCAGCAGTTGATTCCGAGGTGTCCTTGAACTACGTTGTGCACATTGTTATTGTGCTCTCCTAAATGGTCATTAAGGCACCTTCCGGTTTGCCCTATGTATACCATTCCGCACGAAAGCGGAATGAAATATACGACACCAATAACACAAGGTACAAAGCGCGTTCTGTTTTTCACAGTGCATCTTCCTCTAATAGCAGCTGGATAAGTCACCAGCTTACAAAGCTTTGCAAGCTTTTCTGGGGCGGCAAACACAGCAGTGACACCAGCACGTTTACCAATTTTTTCAGCCGATGAGACACGTTATGCAGATAAGAAACTGCAACACATTTCATTGGAACAGACGCGCTTTGAGGCTGAGATCGCCCTCATTGATTTTTAATTTGCTTCAAAAGTTTTTCTGCAACAGCAGAAATCAGGGCACTCAAGTAACCAGCGCTTAAGAGGCGCTCTACCTGTGCTTTGAAACTGCATTGCATCGAATGAGGGCATGACTTCTTGAGAGCGTTTACCAGGCAACCTTTAATGATACCCCTTTCCATCAATTTTGAATGAGCTGAGTAGAAAGGTAAAAGAGGTTTACCGCTTCTCAGTGGAAATAGCCAGCTGTGGTTCTTCCTGCACCCTTCTACGCATGCCCAATTTTCTCATTTTCGCCTATATATGTACACCACTCCGATATTCAATCTTTGTTGAAAGTCAGCGATCTTTTCTGTCCTTGTTTTTTTCGCTTCCGTAGTTACGAAGTAACTACTTCTAGGTTGCGCTGTTCCTGCATTCAGATTTTACAGTGGAAAGCTAAGAAATTGCAAGGGCAACGCGCGAAAACTGGCGCAGCAGCAGCTTGACAGGGCTCCTGCCCCTTCGCTTGACAACAAGAATAGAGGCTGTATATAATCTACAGAAAAAAGCGGGTATCTATAGCATAGCCGCAGCAAGCACACTACCATGTTTACTGGCTAAACATTGAAGGGGCCTTTGTCCCGCGGTGAGGGTAGTCAAGTTTGTGATAATGTACTTATTGTCTACGCCATCCATGGTGCTAGAACAACATAACTTGGCTGTAAGTTAATCGACAACTCGAAGCACACAGAAAATTAACATGACCAGTAATGCCGCAAATGTAAGTAATATGAAGAGGGCCAATGAAGACAGAAAAAATATGTCATCCACCCGTCAAATAAATACCTTGTGGTTTAAACATGATGTTGCGTTAGGGTTTAGATGTTCTTCCACGTGCGGCACGGACATTGATTACTGTTGTTGGTAGCTATTCTATCTCAAATAGCAAAAGTAATTACATGGTTAAAGCAGCAACATAACGTTTCGGGAGAGGCCGGCAACGTGCTGGTTTCTAGAACGTTTGGCAAAGAAGCAAGCATGTTTCTAAGTTGAGCTGTGTGAAAGAGAAACAAAAGTGAAAAGACGAGAGAAAGTGGCACGTTGAAAAGGCCTATTCTTCTCTTTTTGCACCTTGAAGTGACAGGATTAGCTATGGTCTCCATCATTTATCACGTTCACACCCGTGTACTTTCCACTTCCCGAGCTGTCTAGCGCGCACAGCGATTTTTTTCTTTTATTTGTTTCTTCTTGTCACATGAACACGGTGTAGTGAGCAGCGCGACGTAGCAGTATGAGCGGCTCGCATGCGAAGCATTATCTTAATTAGGCGTAAGGACATGAATATTAAAAAATTATAATAAATGTGCAATGTCAGCGCTGGGTGGTTTCCATGCGTACAGTGACTTCTTACTTGCGAGCGCTTTGCGTGTCCTCGGGCCGTGCGTTCAGCCTAGAGACACCGTTCACATTAACACGCGGTGAGGGGCTTGACAGAGAGAGTTACTGCTCGGAAGGCAACGTGTGTTTGTTATGCACAGCCCAATCCTAAACCCTAGTCTAGAGAAAAGGCGAGAACAGCGCAACGCGTCTGTATACTACAACCATGTTCAATACGTGTGTGAGCTAGCACTGGCGCGATTCATAGATTGAACTCTTCAATTTCGCAGGATTCTCTCGATTCTCAGCTCTGCTTGGCCTTTGAGGAAGATTGAAAACTCTTACTTTCTTCTTGTTTTTTTTGCGTAACTGTTAACGGCTAGACGGTAGAAAACGTAGTGGTCCGTGACGGAGCAGGAACGATAATGAACAACAACCCATCATAAACTACCTCGAAGAGCTTCCGTACATTATTAAGTTGCTATTTATTTATTTATATATTTATTTATTCAGTTATGTATCTATTATTACTGGATGGCTTAGATGGGCCATGCAGGAGGGAAAATTACCAGGAAAAAGTACAAAGTTTGCATGGTATCAACATAAATGCACGAAGAGGATCATTACAGAGTAAAGCTATGAACTAGTCAAGTACACTGAAAAATTCGGTACAGAAAAAGAAAACCCACTATACAAAAATAATTGAATAGCAAAAGAGCCTTATCAAAGCACAAATGCTGCAGAAAACAAATCGACGATTGTTTTGGTAGATAAATGACTGAGTTTAAGTAGTAGTGAATGTGACAAAGTTCACGCTGATCAGTCTACTAAGAGGTATAGGCTGTTTCAGTCAGTTACTGTTCAATGAAAATAAGAATACCTAAAGATGTTAGTTATAGTACTATAAAGCACTGAAGTTTGAGGTTTTGTTATCAAATATAGCTTGGGATGGCACCCACCACAGCACGAATCACTACTAATGAAATTATATAGATCCTTTAGATATCCGCTTTGCTATTGGGACTAAACTCAATAGTGGAAGAATGCGTATCTTGATTGTGGTGATGGCGATATCAAAAGCTACGACAGAAGACACTTCGATAGATCTCAAATTGAGATAAGCACAGGGGCAACACTAGCCAGCTTCGTTGGATAATTTGCATGGGGTGAATGGGCGCGGATCGAATTTTTCTCGGGCGTCGTCACCCAAAAACCACGGTTCAGCATAAGCGACATGCATCTAGCAACGCCAATGCCGTGTCCACAGGCTCTTACGTTTTTTTCAATTGGGCGAACTTGAAAAACACCGTTTCGCCGAACTCAACTGGGCCTAATTTTCGTGGAGTTCATATAGTATTCGGCTTCCAATTCCACTAATACATTCACTGCTACGACTTTTCCCACGGTTATCGACCTGGCTAATAATCTTCCTAATCCAATTGTGCCGACGAGACGCAAGTGTATTGTATGGCACGACGCTATTTTTCTTTTAGAGCGGAGCTGTTTCTCTCGAGGTTTTCCGTGTGCGTAGATCGAAAATTATTCGCAATGTTCATAGACTGTCGCGCCACATAGTGGAGTTCAGGAGCGTTCTCTCAAGGATGATCAGTAGGCAGAAGCTCCCAAAGCTCCCTTGTTCGGGGGTACTACGCGTTAGCAAGAAACGAACACAAACAACTTTGTATGGTGCGTGCATCCGGGAATGTACGGGACCTTCGGCGATACATAAAATCTCATACGTTCTTGCGTGACGCGAAGTTTTCGTGAAAATACGTGACAACTCGTGCTTTCCATTATGGCCCGCAGAGTTTATATATCAGCTTCGCGGGATTTTCTATGGCCACATTGAATAGGTAAACGTCAACGTCTGACTATTTCAGTTAAAACTCACCTTGTGTTACGTGCGTACAGCATTCGTCAGTGCTTTTGTAGTGAATGAGTACCATAACATTCATTGCAAGCTAAAAGTAGTGCCGGCCACGATTTGCACTTCCAAACCTTGTACTACGCTGCACCGCGTGTTTTTTTTTTTTTACGTTCATTAATACATGGCAGCACACTACAAGCGATTCCTTTCTTGCCTGGTATCGGAGCGAAATGTTTTTCATATTCCCTTGATAAACGTGGCGAGTGACACCGTGTTGGGGTTGTGCAATGACGCGTTGTTGATGCTATCGAAGCCATTCGGCGGAGAGAATTGTTCAGAGTACTTTCAGCAGTGATGCTCAAAGCAACCGTCTTGACGTCGAGGATTTTTCAATGGACGTAGATAGTTGTTAACGTGCTCAAAATCATCATTACAGCAGCGATGAGCGATCAGCTGCTAGCTCACGAACAGCGAGTTGACCTTCCCGCCACGTCGTGCGTTAATGTTTTTTTTTTTTTGACGCTCGTAAGTCACTTTGATTGTATTTACTGTATAATATCCTCCAGCGAGCTCAAAATAAAAAAAAAACCATAGTTTTTCTTGGGCAATGGATGTAGCTCAATTATAGTGAATATTGCAGAACGCCGCATGCCACCAGTGCGCTCGAGCTCGACCAGCGCAGCGAAATAGTTAGAGCAATGAAATATGCAGTTACGACTACAGTCCACACCAACTTCTCCTGCACTTCACCGCTGCCGTCCAAACGTCGTCGTTGTTCGACAAATTTTCACAATTTTGACGTTGCTATTAGCGTACGCGTGTATTCGTTTCTATATCCTTGTTTCGATCGCGCTGATGGAACCTGCAACGTCCGTGCGCAGCCAATTGCACACTGTTGGAGTCTGATCATAGCTGCGACACAAGCGCTACCTAATGGGAAGTTAAAATCTTGTGTACTGTTTGAGAAGCAGCTGCATGATCCTTACAGCGCAAGTAATGACGACGGCGTAATATGTTTGCAAACCATCACTATGGTTTGAACATTAGGACGTGTGCAGCCGCGACCGCACGCTATTCGCTAGTGGTCTACTACTGCGGCCAATTCGTCAGGCAGGCTCAGCACATATTATTTTGGAGTGCCGTTAAGATCATACGTGAATTCTGGTTAGCGCAGTTTTCTGTAGCACACACATTACGCAAAGCATCGTTGATACATGGTCAATCAGCTGACAACACCACTCTTTGCACTGCGGTGAAAAATGAGGTAGCGAACATTCAGCAGTTCCTATAGTTTGGGAAAGTACTTTGGTCAGACATAGATTCATTTGGCGATCAAAAGTTTATCCGGTGAAAGTGGCACGGGAGTACATCCGCGCGTCCTCTCTTTTCCTATGCGAGTTCACGGGTTGATCATCCCTCCGCAGCCAACTTGGATTTCACGGCGCGCCAACAATAGGCCATGGGCATTGCAAATTATCACCTTGAATTGGGACACGCTATCTTCATCGTCTTCTTCATCTTCTTTTGCTTCGTTACTATCAAACGTGCGCTAACGTTTCGGCCACGAGACGAAATAACTCTGATGGGCGAGAGAAACAGGAGAGAGAAAAAGAAATAGAAAAGAAGACAAAGACGCAAATACTTGGTGAGGCGAAATTTCAACCAGGGTACCTAATTCGATGGCTGGCGTTGTAACCACTCGGTTATCTAGGAGCGCAGGAAAGCGTAGAAGTGTCTTCTACAGCACAGTGATATCGTGCAGTTTCCTATAGTACAGCATAAAGCGCTGTAATCACTCTACGGTACAGTTTAGCAAGGGGCAGAAAAAAGAAGACTGAGGAACACGAGGCCAGTTGTAATGTTGAGGAGGGGGGAAAGAGAAGATCATAGCAGAGAAACAGAGAGTGAGAAGTAGAGAGAATCAAATAGATACATAGAAAGAAATAGATAGATAGATAGATAGATAAAAAGAAATAGATAGATAGATACATAAAGAAAAATAGATAGATAGATACATAAAAATAAAAAGATACATAGATAGATACATAAAAAGAAATAGATAGATAGATACATAAGGAGAAATAGATAGATACATAGAAAGAAATAGATAGATAGATAGATACATAGAAAGAAATCGATAGATAGATAGATAGATAGATAGATAGATAGATAGATAGATAGATAGATAGATAGATAGATAGATAGATAGATAGATAGGAGTTACGCAATACTTACCCACTCGTTACACAATACGGAAGTTGTGACGCCTGGTTCTTCTTTTGACGATTATAAAACGAGCCATTACTCATAATAACATGATTCTTTTCCCGACATAGAGCCTGCCTAAGGCCAGATCGGAAACGAGTTCCATACACCAGCGTGGCCCAGATGAACTGCTAAATGTTATGGATGAATTATGTCATTTGAAACCATTTTAAGTTTGTGAGGCAAATGGCTCATCTGCCTCGAAGCTATGGAATTGAGCTAGAAGCTCAGTCCGAGTGTGTTTGCTGTTGTTTGAATGTTACATGCTGCAATAAAGAAAAAAAAAAGTACCGGCGCGGCCCAGGAGTAGAATACTGGCCTGACACGCAGGTGACCCGGGCTCTAATCTCAATATGTTCTTGGTATTTTTTTATTTACTACTAAGTTCTTTTTTCTTATTTTGTGCGATAGTACTTACGGACACCGGCGGCGGCGGCAGCATACAATCAAGGCGCCGCACGTGAACCGCGTTGTGTCATCATAACAGCTTTCACCGTAAACACGCGTACACAGAAGTGTTTGCACACACACGTTAACATACCACTGTCTATGTATATGTTCCTGAATAGGGTGACGAGTCAATGTGCGCGCACCATCGTCTACCACTAATTGAGTTGTTGTATGGTCGAAGCCGAACCGCCACTATTAGCCTTAGGGTTGTCATTGGACGAAAAGAATAGCGCCTGTCATAAGGCAGTGCCATCTGTAGGCGCTGGAGTGAGGCCCTCACAGTTCGCAAGCAAGTGCTCGGTGGTCTCTTTCTTGGCGCCACACACACCCGGCACGTTGTATCACCCACGCTTTCATCGAAGCGCCGGTGATATGCCAGAGTTCTGAGAGGTCCGGCCCTTGTTTCGAAGAAAAGGCAGCTAGGCACACTGTTGACAAAGAGGTTTTGACGTGGATCTCTTGTTTGTGTTCCAAGTAGATCCTCAGTGTACTCTTCTGTTTTATTCCTCGCCGACATATGTCAGTCTTGGCCAGTCGTCCTGGGGTCTTGACTGTTTTGGCCCACTTTTGATCTGTGTGTTCCTGCTCAGGGCTCACGTAGAAGCCATATTTTCCGCTGAGATGTTGCCGCCTTTTTACACATATGGTCTGGATGCCGTCTTGCTGCGTGCCTCTCGCACTTTTAAACAAGACGAACCCAGGTCGTCCTGGACTGCCTAGTTAGAAAGGCGGCCGTGGCAGCCCAGGGCCAGTCGCCCTATGGCTCGCTGACTACGTTCAAGTCACTGCCGGATCTGTGCAGCGGGGCAAATGACTGCATTGACAAAAGTGAGTGCCAACACATGTACAGCCTTCCATAGTTCGCGCACCACAATGGGATGATTGCAAGCCCATAGACACCTCCTACGTAGTACTTGGCCGGCCCTCTGAGCTGCTTCTCTCAGGTGTCTTTCCCGGTGTGCTTAATAGTCTGGCTGTGCACAGAAGTTCACCCCGAGGTATCGGTATTCAGATGTTTAAGGGAGCTGTCCTTCGCCTGGTAATGTCGGCAAACCAGGAAACATTGGGTCAAGGAAATCGACCACCACCGATTTCTCGGTGTTAAACTGTAGTGCCAATGACACCATAGTATCAGCAGATAAGGTATTGGGGTCTGCAGGTCGCCAGTGTTTCTCGCCAAAAGCACAATGTCGTCAGCGTATATGAGTCCCGCCAAGGTTTGTCTTTGAGCGCATCACCTAGGCGCTCCACTACACACCCCACCTCGGAGGCTAGTGTTCCCTTAGTTGAAATACTCTAATGAAATACCTAGATTGCCCAAAATGGGAGTCCGTGATGTTTGGTTTCGTCGACATACTGCTGCGAGTTGCTTGAGCGACTAAATTGGGGCACGCTTAAGCTCTGTCTTTAAATATTAAACACGATAGCGGTATCCCGTTCGTAGTGCGTACTTCAAACACTTAGTGAATGAGATATTTTCGAAAATTGCTGTGCACCCACTACGTGGTTTAAAGGAAACAGGCGCAGCGACGTGTGTGCCTTTTGTAGTGGTTTTAAACAATGAAGTCAATGCGATAATGCCATGTTCTTTCATGCGATGCCAATGCACGATTGTATGACGCATTATTACTACACTATTTCATGTTGTACTGTGAAATATCACACACAGTACACACAGTACATGTTTCACAGTACATGTTGTATAGTGAAAAAAAAAGCTTGAAAGTTGCTTTCATGGCATTTCCAAGCCGAGGAAGTTATTTTCACTGTATTCACCACCAGTCGTGTGGCTCTGTGGTAAAACACCCAATTGCCTCGCGAAAAACCCGGGTTCTATCTTCACTAAGATCCCGGAATATTTAATTATATGTAATTTATTTGCGTTATGCTATTTTCTATTTTCCAGTCAGCACAAGATGATGATTTCTCGCTCACAACCAATGATGCCGACGCCGACTCCGCAATTTCTGCCAAACGAGCGCTTTAACGCTATCGCACCAATATATGTTCACCAACTCACGTTCGCAGGTCGGGGGATCGTATCCCGGCTGTGGCGGCTGTATTTCTGATGGAGCCGGTAATCCTGTACGCCCGTGTGCTAAACTTTGGGTGCACGTTAGAGAACCTTAGTTGGTCAAAATTTCCGGGGCCTTCGACTGCGGCGTCTCTCATGTTCATATGGTAGTTTTGGGGCGTTAAACCCCACATATCAATCAATCAATCAATCAATTATTCAATTATTCAATCAATCAATCAATCAATCAATCAATCAATCAAACAATCCACGTTCAAAGACGAGGGAGTGGTTTCTCTAACCTTTGCTATACCAGCCATACAGGCAATAGCTCTTACTCACCACCTACTTCTTGATAACCCGCGTACAATATCAGCACGAAGCGCTGAGCCAATCAGTACTTCGCGCTTGTCGGCTACACGCTGGTACCTGCGTTTGCGCAGTTCGAAACGCACAAAACAAAGTGAAATCAGTTGATCGTGCACAATAGCCATGCTAGACAAAGAGCTTCTTTGATTTACCAAGCCCCGGACCACTCGTCCGTGGTCCGCCGTGCCGCGGCTCATAGGTAACTGCATCGCATGACGCCGTTATCACGTCATCCAAAAGTGTTTAGTGGTCTGCGAGGCATCGGCGAACTGCGCGCATGAAATTCTGGCCGCAACCAGTGTGGTGCATGCCGCGCCACCTCCTCCGTAAATGGATGCAACGCCGGCCTCAACGCCGACCCGATCCCGACCTCAACGCCTGTGAGATCACGCATGAAACTTATTTACGTTGCGGCACAACTTACCATGAGCAAACTAAAGGAGCGTTCCGCCTCCGTGGAAGCGTGCTCGTCTACTCACCCGATGGTAGCGGATTCGATCCCGGCTGCAGCTGTCGCATTTCGATGAAGGTGATATGGTAGAAGCCCGTTTAGTGTGCGATGTCAGTGCAGGTCAATGAGGAACACAAGCCGGCCGAAACTTGC